>NW_026262669.1:12062564-12065064 GCF_021869535.1 Mytilus californianus | reverse complement strand
CTAACTCTAAGCCCCCCTATTGGATACATATCCACCCAAAAACCCTTAGCCGGGGATTTGGGGATTTTAAGCTATGGGCTACCAAACTCTACCGCTAACCCTGAGGGGTTCCGAAAAAGGTTTAGGAATTTTTTTAACGGCACTTTAGAGTTAGCCGAAAGTGATACAATTTGAGCCCTAAACGCACCCCAGTCGCTCACCAAAAATTGGGGGTGAGGCATCAAAAGTAAGGTTTCTCCGTCAGATACTAGTAAAGGGGTATACAAGACAGACGATCATAATTCTTATGTGTATTTTCTACAAGTCACTTTTATATATCTTAAGATATAGCTCTGAAATTTTTACTCAATGTATATAACCTAGCTAATCGCTTTTATGCCAAATATCATCCAAACCCTATGTCTACTTTTTTTTTTTTGATTTCTTATCATTTTTTCGGTATGAAAGTCCAAATTGCGGTAATGGCTACTTAAATTTATTTTCAATTATAGATGTTTAATAGTTATTTTTTTGGTTAACTTTTTTGTTTCTCGATATAATTTTGATAAAATAAATTTGAAAAATTAGCAAACATTACTCTATTTTTTTAAAATAATGACATTTACCCAGAAAAATATACACGACCAGAAAAGTTTAGTGTAAACAATATTTCATTATGAAACAAGTGTGGACACCGATCAGTGTGGATTATATGTTTGGATGTTTGACAGTGTTTTCTGACAAAAATAGTTTTTGGTGGTATGTATGTATGTATGTATGTATGTATGTATTTATGTATGTATGTATGTATGATGTAAGAGTTATGTATTTCGGCTATATCATGCGCTGTTTTTTTAGAAAAAAGTATACCAATGGAAAAAACTTTTATTTTTAAATGAAATTCAACAATAAATGCAAGTCTCATCCGAAAAAAACATCCCAAATGTTCGTTTGAATCTACCAAATAAATTTTCCACGTGAAAAAAAGTAATTGATATTTATTTCTTACAATCAAAGAATATAGAAAGCGTAACTCGCTCAGTCTGAAACAAGTAATATTCCGAAAACCTATCTACTTTTATCTTTCATTCTAGAAAAAGTAACTAATATTTTCCTCACAAAATGTATCACTAACATTTCTTATATTAGATTTCATATTTGTATTATTATGTTATATCAGGTTGCACTTTAATAAAACAATATATATATATAATGGAAAATATAAACACAAAAAAATAGCATAAATCGCTCAGTCTGAAACTAAACACACAAGGACTAAGAAATGAAAATGGATCGAGTGCTGTCGTGTTGCAAATTAGGAATATGTCTGTACAACCGTGTGTTGTTTTCTAACATCGTAAGTAGTTTGGGAGACAGGGAAAGCATCACCAGTCCTGATTCTGCTGTCTTATGATGAGTAAACTGGAAAAAAATAGATGATAGAAGTTTATATTGCGCATCAATGGCTACTTTCTTGCGGTAATTGGCTACTTTCTTGCGGTAATTGGCTACTTTCTTGCGGTAAAAGGCTACTTGATTCGCGGTAAATGGCTACTGAGGTGCGGTAAACGGCTACAAGTAGCCTTGTTACCGCGTTCAAGTAGTCATTTCACCGCAAAAAGTAACCATTTACCGCAAAAAATGTAGTCATTTACCGCAAGATGTGGGCATTTACCGCATAAAAAGTAGCCGTTTACCGCAAGAAAGTTGTCATTTACCTCAAATTTGTAGCCTGTTACCGCAAGTATGTAGCCTATTACCGCAAGTATGTAGCCTACTGCCGCAAGTATGTAGCCTACTACCATGGCGGTAAATGGCTACCTGATTCGTTTAAGTAGTCATTTTACCGCAAAATGTAACCATTTCCCGCAAAAAATGTAGTCATCTACCGCAAGATGTAGGCATTTACCGCATAAACAGTAGCCGTTTACCGCAAGAAAGTTGCCATTTACCGCAAATATGTAGCCTACTACCGCAAGTATGTAGCCTACTACCGCAAATATGTCGCCTACTACCGCAAGTATGTAGCCTACTACCGCAAATATGTAGCCTACTACCGCAAGTATGTAGCCTACTACCACGGCGGCATATGGCTACTTGCTTGCGGTATTTGGCTACTTAGTGACCTTTACCGCGTTAATGTGGACTTTTTACCGTTGCGGAAATGGTGAATGTTTATCGAAAAATGGTTTAAGGTGGCAATTAACGTGCATATCATATAATTTTCAGAGATGAATACATCCATTAGTGACTTTCTTTTATCAATGCATACATATATTTTTTTATATTTAAATTTAGTTTTACTTACAACGACTACAGCTCCTCCATCCGGAGTTTTCTTTGCTCTTCTAATTGAGTCCTCAGAAACACCTCTGACAGTCATCGGGCGTTCTGCATTAGCTTACATACATACATACATACATACATACATACATACATACATACATACATAACATACATGCATACAAATAAACACACACATACATACATACATTCCATCAAACATACAAACATACATAGA
>NW_026262669.1:11977564-12057564 GCF_021869535.1 Mytilus californianus | reverse complement strand
AACCGTAGACTTATACAGTGTCAAATTATCCATCCTAAGAATGAAATGTTTATACCGGCACAGAAGTATCATCAAAAAGAAAGAAATAGTGTCGCCTTTTATTGTTATCGACACAAATATAAGTAACCGTAGACTTATACAGTGTCAAATTATCCATCAAAAGAATAAAATGTTTATACCGGCACAGAAGTATCATCAAAAAGAAAGAAATAGTGTCGCCTTTTATTGTTATCGACACAAATATAAGTAACCGTAGACTTATACAGTGTCAAATTATCCATCAAAAGAATAAAATGTTCATGCTGGCACACAAGTATCATCAAAAAGGATAGATATTGGCACCATGTATAGATGCAGACAACAAAATACAGCAACCTGAAACATTCATTTCTTCACTTTTGTGTCTGAGAATCCATCTAAACTCATAAATATCATACAACATATGAAATATTGTCACTTTTAGTTGGTATTGACATAAATATCAGTAACCGTACACTTATAAATCTCTCAATTGTTGTCAAATTATGCATTCTTATAGTTGTCGACAAATGTTTTAGTAACCGTAGACTCCTAACCTGTGTAAAACTATCAATCCTCAGGTACCGAAAGGATAAAATGTTAATGCCGGTAAGTAATAACCAAGAAAATGGTCAATATTGGCACCCTATATTGCTGAATGCAACAAATATAGCACTTCAAAACATTTATTCTGTCACTTTAATGTCTGACAATCCATTTGAATGTATCAAATGGCCTCTATTACCTGGCCAGTACAAGAATATTAGGACAAAGATGAAATAGTGTCGCTTTTAATTGTTTCGCGACATAAATATTAGTAACCGTACACTTATAAATCTCTCAATTTGTGTCAAACCATTCATTCTGAGATTCAAATAATGATGCCGGACCAGAAAAATCAGGAAGAAGGGAAGATATTGGCACCTTTTGTTTATACCGACAACAAATTTTGTTATTTAAACTTGTTTTCATTCCCATTTAATGTCAAACAACCCATCAGGATGTATTTAAAAGTGCTCAATTATAAGGCCAGTACCAGAATATCATTCAAAAGAAGAAATATTGGCTCTTTTTATTCTTGTCGACAAAAGTTTTAGTATAACCGTAAACTTACGAAGCGCTTAATTTTTGACAAAATTTTCATCGCGAGGTACATAAAGAATAAAATTATTATGCCGGTAGAGAATATTCAAGGAAAAGGGTAAATATTGGCCCAAGATATTGATGAATACAACAAATATAGCAGCTTGACACTTAAACTCCTTCATGAAAGGCTATCATTTCTTAACATTTAGGGAAAGTTGTACCACAGTTTCTGACACGTTTTCTTCGGCGACCTATAACTTTTGAATGCCCCGATACATTTTCAATATCAAGACATCAAAATGTGCGCAATTGAATTCCCTTTCCAAAACGCTAAACAGTTTAAAAATCGGACGGTCAACAACAGAGATACGATTTTTTCAAAGTTTGCCTATAAGCCTTAACAGATTATCTCCCCTGAATTTCAATATGCAAATTTTGGCATACCTTCTTCAGGAAATTGTTACAAAAAGACTACTATATATACAACTAAGTATGTATTACTGTTGGGGGACCCTTGAATCCAAAACATATCGGCGCATGCGCACTTGAAAGGGTTAGGGTTAGAAAAAAAGATCCGGCTAACCCAAACCCTAACCCAGGTTAGGGTTAACCCTAATTTGGGTTAGGGTTAACCCTAACCCTCATATATTCATACGCCAGCCATATCACAACCATTAATTGTCAGCCTACACCCCAGGTGCCCCCCTCTATATGATACCTAACCTTGACTCTAACCCTAACCCTAACACTAACCCTAACCCTGACCCTAACCCTGACCCTAACCCTAACACTAACCCTTACCCTAACCCTAACCCTAACCCAAACCCTGACCCTAACCCTGACCCAAACCCAAACCCAAACCCTAACCCTCTCAATGATAACTTGCATACAGACTTTGAACGTTAATAACTTTGGCATTTCTCAACCGATTTGAAAGATCTTTGGCGTTTTGGAAAGCCCAGACAGGCTGCTATTTGATCAGTTTATTGTTTTGTCGTTCATATTAAAGCCTTTCTTTTCCTATCAACCTGTAACATTGCAATATGGTCATTTTCTGAGGCTCGTATCTTTGCCATTTCTCAAGCAATCGGAAAAACATATAAGTAAATAAGACTCGTTTTTTCAAGTTCTTTCAGGATAACCTCAGGTCGGAGACTTCATTCCTGTAAACAAAAAGTTGAGTTCAAAAATCTGCCAAATTCTTTGAAAGATTTGCAATTTTTTCACAAGAACAACGAAATCTCCGTCATTTTACTACCTTAAAGCTGGAACTTTTTGGTATACATAAGCTGACAAAATGCGCCAGCTATTGGTGTATATAAGACGTGTATATCTAGCGGGGTTATTGCGTATCAACATGAAACGTGTTTGAACAAAATCGATGAAAGACGAAATACGCCGGCTATTTCGCACGGTCCAAAAGCGTTTTTCATGGTTTCTCATTCTCAGAATTAGGTGTGTGAAATTTAAAGTGTGTGGTCCACTTGCAAAGAGGAAATCAATATAGTTAAAAAAAAAAAAAAAAAAAAAAAAAAATTTACAAATAAAAATTTTAACTATAATTTAACTCTAACACTACAGCATTTATCAAAACAGTTAAAAAAAAAAAAAAAAAAAAAAAAAAAAAATTTACAAATAAAAATTTTAACTATAATTTAACTCTAACACTACAGCATTTATCAAAACAGTTAAAAAAAAAAAAAAAAAAAAAAAAAAAAAATTTACAAATAAAAATTTTAACTATAATTTAACTCTAACACTACAGCATTTATCAAAACAGTTAAAAAAAAAAAAAAAAAAAAAAAAAAAAAAAAATTTACAAATAAAAATTTTAACTATAATTTAACTCTAACACTACAGCATTTATCAAAACAGTTAAAAAAAAAAAAAAAAAAAAAAAAAATAAAATAAAATAATAAATATAATTTAACTCAAACAGTCCAGCATGAGGCATAAAAGTACTCATTTATCAGAGCAGTACTTAAATATCATATAAAAGGAGAAATATTGGCACTTTCTATATCTGTCGACAAAGTTTTTAGTCTCCATACACTGAAAACTATAAACCAAAAAGAATAAAATATGATGCCGGTATGGAATAACCATGAAAAAAGGTCAATGTTGACACCCTATATTGATGAGTACAACACATACTGCAATTTGAAACTTAAAATCCTTCACTCTAATGTCTAACAATCAGTCTTGAGGTACAAAAAGTACTCAATTACCAAGCCGGTACAAGAATATCAATAAAAAGAAAGAAATATTGTCGCCTTTTATTGTTATCGACACAAATAAAAGTAACCGTAGACTTATACAGTGTCAAATTATCCATCCTAAGAATGAAATGTTTATACCGGCACAGAAGTATCATCAAAAAGAAAGAAATAGTGTCGCCTTTTATTGTTATCGACACAAATAAAAGTAACCGTAGACTTATACAGTGTCAAATTATCCATCCTAAGAATGAAATGTTTATACCGGCACAGAAGTATCATCAAAAAGAAAGAAATAGTGTCGCCTTTTATTGTTATCGACACAAATATAAGTAACCGTAGACTTATACAGTGTCAAATTATCCATCAAAAGAATAAAATGTTTATACCGGCACAGAAGTATCATCAAAAAGAAAGAAATAGTGTCGCCTTTTATTGTTATCGACACAAATATAAGTAACCGTAGACTTATACAGTGTCAAATTATCCATCAAAAGAATAAAATGTTCATGCTGGCACACAAGTATCATCAAAAAGGATAGATATTGGCACCATGTATAGATGCAGACAACAAAATACAGCAACCTGAAACATTCATTTCTTCACTTTTGTGTCTGAGAATCCATCTAAACTCATAAATATCATACAACATATGAAATATTGTCACTTTTAGTTGGTATTGACATAAATATCAGTAACCGTACACTTATAAATCTCTCAATTGTTGTCAAATTATGCATTCTTATAGTTGTCGACAAATGTTTTAGTAACCGTAGACTCCTAACCTGTGTAAAACTATCAATCCTCAGGTACCGAAAGGATAAAATGTTAATGCCGGTAAGTAATAACCAAGAAAATGGTCAATATTGGCACCCTATATTGCTGAATGCAACAAATATAGCACTTCAAAACATTTATTCTGTCACTTTAATGTCTGACAATCCATTTGAATGTATCAAATGGCCTCTATTACCTGGCCAGTACAAGAATATTAGGACAAAGATGAAATAGTGTCGCTTTTAATTGTTTCGCGACATAAATATTAGTAACCGTACACTTATAAATCTCTCAATTTGTGTCAAACCATTCATTCTGAGATTCAAATAATGATGCCGGACCAGAAAAATCAGGAAGAAGGGAAGATATTGGCACCTTTTGTTTATACCGACAACAAATTTTGTTATTTAAACTTGTTTTCATTCCCATTTAATGTCAAACAACCCATCAGGATGTATTTAAAAGTGCTCAATTATAAGGCCAGTACCAGAATATCATTCAAAAGAAGAAATATTGGCTCTTTTTATTCTTGTCGACAAAAGTTTTAGTATAACCGTAAACTTACGAAGCGCTTAATTTTTGACAAAATTTTCATCGCGAGGTACATAAAGAATAAAATTATTATGCCGGTAGAGAATATTCAAGGAAAAGGGTAAATATTGGCCCAAGATATTGATGAATACAACAAATATAGCAGCTTGACACTTAAACTCCTTCATGAAAGGCTATCATTTCTTAACATTTAGGGAAAGTTGTACCACAGTTTCTGACACGTTTTCTTCGGCGACCTATAACTTTTGAATGCCCCGATACATTTTCAATATCAAGACATCAAAATGTGCGCAATTGAATTCCCTTTCCAAAACGCTAAACAGTTTAAAAATCGGACGGTCAACAACAGAGATACGATTTTTTCAAAGTTTGCCTATAAGCCTTAACAGATTATCTCCCCTGAATTTCAATATGCAAATTTTGGCATACCTTCTTCAGGAAATTGTTACAAAAAGACTACTATATATACAACTAAGTATGTATTACTGTTGGGGGACCCTTGAATCCAAAACATATCGGCGCATGCGCACTTGAAAGGGTTAGGGTTAGAAAAAAAGATCCGGCTAACCCAAACCCTAACCCAGGTTAGGGTTAACCCTAATTTGGGTTAGGGTTAACCCTAACCCTCATATATTCATACGCCAGCCATATCACAACCATTAATTGTCAGCCTACACCCCAGGTGCCCCCCTCTATATGATACCTAACCTTGACTCTAACCCTAACCCTAACACTAACCCTAACCCTGACCCTAACCCTGACCCTAACCCTAACACTAACCCTTACCCTAACCCTAACCCTAACCCAAACCCTGACCCTAACCCTGACCCAAACCCAAACCCAAACCCTAACCCTCTCAATGATAACTTGCATACAGACTTTGAACGTTAATAACTTTGGCATTTCTCAACCGATTTGAAAGATCTTTGGCGTTTTGGAAAGCCCAGACAGGCTGCTATTTGATCAGTTTATTGTTTTGTCGTTCATATTAAAGCCTTTCTTTTCCTATCAACCTGTAACATTGCAATATGGTCATTTTCTGAGGCTCGTATCTTTGCCATTTCTCAAGCAATCGGAAAAACATATAAGTAAATAAGACTCGTTTTTTCAAGTTCTTTCAGGATAACCTCAGGTCGGAGACTTCATTCCTGTAAACAAAAAGTTGAGTTCAAAAATCTGCCAAATTCTTTGAAAGATTTGCAATTTTTTCACAAGAACAACGAAATCTCCGTCATTTTACTACCTTAAAGCTGGAACTTTTTGGTATACATAAGCTGACAAAATGCGCCAGCTATTGGTGTATATAAGACGTGTATATCTAGCGGGGTTATTGCGTATCAACATGAAACGTGTTTGAACAAAATCGATGAAAGACGAAATACGCCGGCTATTTCGCACGGTCCAAAAGCGTTTTTCATGGTTTCTCATTCTCAGAATTAGGTGTGTGAAATTTAAAGTGTGTGGTCCACTTGCAAAGAGGAAATCAATATAGTTAAAAAAAAAAAAAAAAAAAAAAAAAAATTTACAAATAAAAATTTTAACTATAATTTAACTCTAACACTACAGCATTTATCAAAACAGTTAAAAAAAAAAAAAAAAAAAAAAAAAAAAAATTTACAAATAAAAATTTTAACTATAATTTAACTCTAACACTACAGCATTTATCAAAACAGTTAAAAAAAAAAAAAAAAAAAAAAAAAAAAAAAAATTTACAAATAAAAATTTTAACTATAATTTAACTCTAACACTACAGCATTTATCAAAACAGTTAAAAAAAAAAAAAAAAAAAAAAAAAATAAAATAAAATAATAAATATAATTTAACTCAAACAGTCCAGCATGAGGCATAAAAGTACTCATTTATCAGAGCAGTACTTAAATATCATATAAAAGGAGAAATATTGGCACTTTCTATATCTGTCGACAAAGTTTTTAGTCTCCATACACTGAAAACTATAAACCAAAAAGAATAAAATATGATGCCGGTATGGAATAACCATGAAAAAAGGTCAATGTTGACACCCTATATTGATGAGTACAACACATACTGCAATTTGAAACTTAAAATCCTTCACTCTAATGTCTAACAATCAGTCTTGAGGTACAAAAAGTACTCAATTACCAAGCCGGTACAAGAATATCAATAAAAAGAAAGAAATATTGTCGCCTTTTATTGTTATCGACACAAATAAAAGTAACCGTAGACTTATACAGTGTCAAATTATCCATCCTAAGAATGAAATGTTTATACCGGCACAGAAGTATCATCAAAAAGAAAGAAATAGTGTCGCCTTTTATTGTTATCGACACAAATAAAAGTAACCGTAGACTTATACAGTGTCAAATTATCCATCCTAAGAATGAAATGTTTATACCGGCACAGAAGTATCATCAAAAAGAAAGAAATAGTGTCGCCTTTTATTGTTATCGACACAAATATAAGTAACCGTAGACTTATACAGTGTCAAATTATCCATCAAAAGAATAAAATGTTTATACCGGCACAGAAGTATCATCAAAAAGAAAGAAATAGTGTCGCCTTTTATTGTTATCGACACAAATATAAGTAACCGTAGACTTATACAGTGTCAAATTATCCATCAAAAGAATAAAATGTTCATGCTGGCACACAAGTATCATCAAAAAGGATAGATATTGGCACCATGTATAGATGCAGACAACAAAATACAGCAACCTGAAACATTCATTTCTTCACTTTTGTGTCTGAGAATCCATCTAAACTCATAAATATCATACAACATATGAAATATTGTCACTTTTAGTTGGTATTGACATAAATATCAGTAACCGTACACTTATAAATCTCTCAATTGTTGTCAAATTATGCATTCTTATAGTTGTCGACAAATGTTTTAGTAACCGTAGACTCCTAACCTGTGTAAAACTATCAATCCTCAGGTACCGAAAGGATAAAATGTTAATGCCGGTAAGTAATAACCAAGAAAATGGTCAATATTGGCACCCTATATTGCTGAATGCAACAAATATAGCACTTCAAAACATTTATTCTGTCACTTTAATGTCTGACAATCCATTTGAATGTATCAAATGGCCTCTATTACCTGGCCAGTACAAGAATATTAGGACAAAGATGAAATAGTGTCGCTTTTAATTGTTTCGCGACATAAATATTAGTAACCGTACACTTATAAATCTCTCAATTTGTGTCAAACCATTCATTCTGAGATTCAAATAATGATGCCGGACCAGAAAAATCAGGAAGAAGGGAAGATATTGGCACCTTTTGTTTATACCGACAACAAATTTTGTTATTTAAACTTGTTTTCATTCCCATTTAATGTCAAACAACCCATCAGGATGTATTTAAAAGTGCTCAATTATAAGGCCAGTACCAGAATATCATTCAAAAGAAGAAATATTGGCTCTTTTTATTCTTGTCGACAAAAGTTTTAGTATAACCGTAAACTTACGAAGCGCTTAATTTTTGACAAAATTTTCATCGCGAGGTACATAAAGAATAAAATTATTATGCCGGTAGAGAATATTCAAGGAAAAGGGTAAATATTGGCCCAAGATATTGATGAATACAACAAATATAGCAGCTTGACACTTAAACTCCTTCATGAAAGGCTATCATTTCTTAACATTTAGGGAAAGTTGTACCACAGTTTCTGACACGTTTTCTTCGGCGACCTATAACTTTTGAATGCCCCGATACATTTTCAATATCAAGACATCAAAATGTGCGCAATTGAATTCCCTTTCCAAAACGCTAAACAGTTTAAAAATCGGACGGTCAACAACAGAGATACGATTTTTTCAAAGTTTGCCTATAAGCCTTAACAGATTATCTCCCCTGAATTTCAATATGCAAATTTTGGCATACCTTCTTCAGGAAATTGTTACAAAAAGACTACTATATATACAACTAAGTATGTATTACTGTTGGGGGACCCTTGAATCCAAAACATATCGGCGCATGCGCACTTGAAAGGGTTAGGGTTAGAAAAAAAGATCCGGCTAACCCAAACCCTAACCCAGGTTAGGGTTAACCCTAATTTGGGTTAGGGTTAACCCTAACCCTCATATATTCATACGCCAGCCATATCACAACCATTAATTGTCAGCCTACACCCCAGGTGCCCCCCTCTATATGATACCTAACCTTGACTCTAACCCTAACCCTAACACTAACCCTAACCCTGACCCTAACCCTGACCCTAACCCTAACACTAACCCTTACCCTAACCCTAACCCTAACCCAAACCCTGACCCTAACCCTGACCCAAACCCAAACCCAAACCCTAACCCTCTCAATGATAACTTGCATACAGACTTTGAACGTTAATAACTTTGGCATTTCTCAACCGATTTGAAAGATCTTTGGCGTTTTGGAAAGCCCAGACAGGCTGCTATTTGATCAGTTTATTGTTTTGTCGTTCATATTAAAGCCTTTCTTTTCCTATCAACCTGTAACATTGCAATATGGTCATTTTCTGAGGCTCGTATCTTTGCCATTTCTCAAGCAATCGGAAAAACATATAAGTAAATAAGACTCGTTTTTTCAAGTTCTTTCAGGATAACCTCAGGTCGGAGACTTCATTCCTGTAAACAAAAAGTTGAGTTCAAAAATCTGCCAAATTCTTTGAAAGATTTGCAATTTTTTCACAAGAACAACGAAATCTCCGTCATTTTACTACCTTAAAGCTGGAACTTTTTGGTATACATAAGCTGACAAAATGCGCCAGCTATTGGTGTATATAAGACGTGTATATCTAGCGGGGTTATTGCGTATCAACATGAAACGTGTTTGAACAAAATCGATGAAAGACGAAATACGCCGGCTATTTCGCACGGTCCAAAAGCGTTTTTCATGGTTTCTCATTCTCAGAATTAGGTGTGTGAAATTTAAAGTGTGTGGTCCACTTGCAAAGAGGAAATCAATATAGTTAAAAAAAAAAAAAAAAAAAAAAAAAAATTTACAAATAAAAATTTTAACTATAATTTAACTCTAACACTACAGCATTTATCAAAACAGTTAAAAAAAAAAAAAAAAAAAAAAAAAAAAAATTTACAAATAAAAATTTTAACTATAATTTAACTCTAACACTACAGCATTTATCAAAACAGTTAAAAAAAAAAAAAAAAAAAAAAAAAAAAAAAAATTTACAAATAAAAATTTTAACTATAATTTAACTCTAACACTACAGCATTTATCAAAACAGTTAAAAAAAAAAAAAAAAAAAAAAAAAATAAAATAAAATAATAAATATAATTTAACTCAAACAGTCCAGCATGAGGCATAAAAGTACTCATTTATCAGAGCAGTACTTAAATATCATATAAAAGGAGAAATATTGGCACTTTCTATATCTGTCGACAAAGTTTTTAGTCTCCATACACTGAAAACTATAAACCAAAAAGAATAAAATATGATGCCGGTATGGAATAACCATGAAAAAAGGTCAATGTTGACACCCTATATTGATGAGTACAACACATACTGCAATTTGAAACTTAAAATCCTTCACTCTAATGTCTAACAATCAGTCTTGAGGTACAAAAAGTACTCAATTACCAAGCCGGTACAAGAATATCAATAAAAAGAAAGAAATATTGTCGCCTTTTATTGTTATCGACACAAATAAAAGTAACCGTAGACTTATACAGTGTCAAATTATCCATCCTAAGAATGAAATGTTTATACCGGCACAGAAGTATCATCAAAAAGAAAGAAATAGTGTCGCCTTTTATTGTTATCGACACAAATAAAAGTAACCGTAGACTTATACAGTGTCAAATTATCCATCCTAAGAATGAAATGTTTATACCGGCACAGAAGTATCATCAAAAAGAAAGAAATAGTGTCGCCTTTTATTGTTATCGACACAAATATAAGTAACCGTAGACTTATACAGTGTCAAATTATCCATCAAAAGAATAAAATGTTTATACCGGCACAGAAGTATCATCAAAAAGAAAGAAATAGTGTCGCCTTTTATTGTTATCGACACAAATATAAGTAACCGTAGACTTATACAGTGTCAAATTATCCATCAAAAGAATAAAATGTTCATGCTGGCACACAAGTATCATCAAAAAGGATAGATATTGGCACCATGTATAGATGCAGACAACAAAATACAGCAACCTGAAACATTCATTTCTTCACTTTTGTGTCTGAGAATCCATCTAAACTCATAAATATCATACAACATATGAAATATTGTCACTTTTAGTTGGTATTGACATAAATATCAGTAACCGTACACTTATAAATCTCTCAATTGTTGTCAAATTATGCATTCTTATAGTTGTCGACAAATGTTTTAGTAACCGTAGACTCCTAACCTGTGTAAAACTATCAATCCTCAGGTACCGAAAGGATAAAATGTTAATGCCGGTAAGTAATAACCAAGAAAATGGTCAATATTGGCACCCTATATTGCTGAATGCAACAAATATAGCACTTCAAAACATTTATTCTGTCACTTTAATGTCTGACAATCCATTTGAATGTATCAAATGGCCTCTATTACCTGGCCAGTACAAGAATATTAGGACAAAGATGAAATAGTGTCGCTTTTAATTGTTTCGCGACATAAATATTAGTAACCGTACACTTATAAATCTCTCAATTTGTGTCAAACCATTCATTCTGAGATTCAAATAATGATGCCGGACCAGAAAAATCAGGAAGAAGGGAAGATATTGGCACCTTTTGTTTATACCGACAACAAATTTTGTTATTTAAACTTGTTTTCATTCCCATTTAATGTCAAACAACCCATCAGGATGTATTTAAAAGTGCTCAATTATAAGGCCAGTACCAGAATATCATTCAAAAGAAGAAATATTGGCTCTTTTTATTCTTGTCGACAAAAGTTTTAGTATAACCGTAAACTTACGAAGCGCTTAATTTTTGACAAAATTTTCATCGCGAGGTACATAAAGAATAAAATTATTATGCCGGTAGAGAATATTCAAGGAAAAGGGTAAATATTGGCCCAAGATATTGATGAATACAACAAATATAGCAGCTTGACACTTAAACTCCTTCATGAAAGGCTATCATTTCTTAACATTTAGGGAAAGTTGTACCACAGTTTCTGACACGTTTTCTTCGGCGACCTATAACTTTTGAATGCCCCGATACATTTTCAATATCAAGACATCAAAATGTGCGCAATTGAATTCCCTTTCCAAAACGCTAAACAGTTTAAAAATCGGACGGTCAACAACAGAGATACGATTTTTTCAAAGTTTGCCTATAAGCCTTAACAGATTATCTCCCCTGAATTTCAATATGCAAATTTTGGCATACCTTCTTCAGGAAATTGTTACAAAAAGACTACTATATATACAACTAAGTATGTATTACTGTTGGGGGACCCTTGAATCCAAAACATATCGGCGCATGCGCACTTGAAAGGGTTAGGGTTAGAAAAAAAGATCCGGCTAACCCAAACCCTAACCCAGGTTAGGGTTAACCCTAATTTGGGTTAGGGTTAACCCTAACCCTCATATATTCATACGCCAGCCATATCACAACCATTAATTGTCAGCCTACACCCCAGGTGCCCCCCTCTATATGATACCTAACCTTGACTCTAACCCTAACCCTAACACTAACCCTAACCCTGACCCTAACCCTGACCCTAACCCTAACACTAACCCTTACCCTAACCCTAACCCTAACCCAAACCCTGACCCTAACCCTGACCCAAACCCAAACCCAAACCCTAACCCTCTCAATGATAACTTGCATACAGACTTTGAACGTTAATAACTTTGGCATTTCTCAACCGATTTGAAAGATCTTTGGCGTTTTGGAAAGCCCAGACAGGCTGCTATTTGATCAGTTTATTGTTTTGTCGTTCATATTAAAGCCTTTCTTTTCCTATCAACCTGTAACATTGCAATATGGTCATTTTCTGAGGCTCGTATCTTTGCCATTTCTCAAGCAATCGGAAAAACATATAAGTAAATAAGACTCGTTTTTTCAAGTTCTTTCAGGATAACCTCAGGTCGGAGACTTCATTCCTGTAAACAAAAAGTTGAGTTCAAAAATCTGCCAAATTCTTTGAAAGATTTGCAATTTTTTCACAAGAACAACGAAATCTCCGTCATTTTACTACCTTAAAGCTGGAACTTTTTGGTATACATAAGCTGACAAAATGCGCCAGCTATTGGTGTATATAAGACGTGTATATCTAGCGGGGTTATTGCGTATCAACATGAAACGTGTTTGAACAAAATCGATGAAAGACGAAATACGCCGGCTATTTCGCACGGTCCAAAAGCGTTTTTCATGGTTTCTCATTCTCAGAATTAGGTGTGTGAAATTTAAAGTGTGTGGTCCACTTGCAAAGAGGAAATCAATATAGTTAAAAAAAAAAAAAAAAAAAAAAAAAAATTTACAAATAAAAATTTTAACTATAATTTAACTCTAACACTACAGCATTTATCAAAACAGTTAAAAAAAAAAAAAAAAAAAAAAAAAAAAAAATTTACAAATAAAAATTTTAACTATAATTTAACTCTAACACTACAGCATTTATCAAAACAGTTAAAAAAAAAAAAAAAAAAAAAAAAAAAAAATTTACAAATAAAAATTTTAACTATAATTTAACTCTAACACTACAGCATTTATCAAAACAGTTAAAAAAAAAAAAAAAAAAAAAAAAAAAAAAAAATTTACAAATAAAAATTTTAACTATAATTTAACTCTAACACTACAGCATTTATCAAAACAGTTAAAAAAAAAAAAAAAAAAAAAAAAAATAAAATAAAATAATAAATATAATTTAACTCAAACAGTCCAGCATGAGGCATAAAAGTACTCATTTATCAGAGCAGTACTTAAATATCATATAAAAGGAGAAATATTGGCACTTTCTATATCTGTCGACAAAGTTTTTAGTCTCCATACACTGAAAACTATAAACCAAAAAGAATAAAATATGATGCCGGTATGGAATAACCATGAAAAAAGGTCAATGTTGACACCCTATATTGATGAGTACAACACATACTGCAATTTGAAACTTAAAATCCTTCACTCTAATGTCTAACAATCAGTCTTGAGGTACAAAAAGTACTCAATTACCAAGCCGGTACAAGAATATCAATAAAAAGAAAGAAATATTGTCGCCTTTTATTGTTATCGACACAAATAAAAGTAACCGTAGACTTATACAGTGTCAAATTATCCATCCTAAGAATGAAATGTTTATACCGGCACAGAAGTATCATCAAAAAGAAAGAAATAGTGTCGCCTTTTATTGTTATCGACACAAATAAAAGTAACCGTAGACTTATACAGTGTCAAATTATCCATCCTAAGAATGAAATGTTTATACCGGCACAGAAGTATCATCAAAAAGAAAGAAATAGTGTCGCCTTTTATTGTTATCGACACAAATATAAGTAACCGTAGACTTATACAGTGTCAAATTATCCATCAAAAGAATAAAATGTTTATACCGGCACAGAAGTATCATCAAAAAGAAAGAAATAGTGTCGCCTTTTATTGTTATCGACACAAATATAAGTAACCGTAGACTTATACAGTGTCAAATTATCCATCAAAAGAATAAAATGTTCATGCTGGCACACAAGTATCATCAAAAAGGATAGATATTGGCACCATGTATAGATGCAGACAACAAAATACAGCAACCTGAAACATTCATTTCTTCACTTTTGTGTCTGAGAATCCATCTAAACTCATAAATATCATACAACATATGAAATATTGTCACTTTTAGTTGGTATTGACATAAATATCAGTAACCGTACACTTATAAATCTCTCAATTGTTGTCAAATTATGCATTCTTATAGTTGTCGACAAATGTTTTAGTAACCGTAGACTCCTAACCTGTGTAAAACTATCAATCCTCAGGTACCGAAAGGATAAAATGTTAATGCCGGTAAGTAATAACCAAGAAAATGGTCAATATTGGCACCCTATATTGCTGAATGCAACAAATATAGCACTTCAAAACATTTATTCTGTCACTTTAATGTCTGACAATCCATTTGAATGTATCAAATGGCCTCTATTACCTGGCCAGTACAAGAATATTAGGACAAAGATGAAATAGTGTCGCTTTTAATTGTTTCGCGACATAAATATTAGTAACCGTACACTTATAAATCTCTCAATTTGTGTCAAACCATTCATTCTGAGATTCAAATAATGATGCCGGACCAGAAAAATCAGGAAGAAGGGAAGATATTGGCACCTTTTGTTTATACCGACAACAAATTTTGTTATTTAAACTTGTTTTCATTCCCATTTAATGTCAAACAACCCATCAGGATGTATTTAAAAGTGCTCAATTATAAGGCCAGTACCAGAATATCATTCAAAAGAAGAAATATTGGCTCTTTTTATTCTTGTCGACAAAAGTTTTAGTATAACCGTAAACTTACGAAGCGCTTAATTTTTGACAAAATTTTCATCGCGAGGTACATAAAGAATAAAATTATTATGCCGGTAGAGAATATTCAAGGAAAAGGGTAAATATTGGCCCAAGATATTGATGAATACAACAAATATAGCAGCTTGACACTTAAACTCCTTCATGAAAGGCTATCATTTCTTAACATTTAGGGAAAGTTGTACCACAGTTTCTGACACGTTTTCTTCGGCGACCTATAACTTTTGAATGCCCCGATACATTTTCAATATCAAGACATCAAAATGTGCGCAATTGAATTCCCTTTCCAAAACGCTAAACAGTTTAAAAATCGGACGGTCAACAACAGAGATACGATTTTTTCAAAGTTTGCCTATAAGCCTTAACAGATTATCTCCCCTGAATTTCAATATGCAAATTTTGGCATACCTTCTTCAGGAAATTGTTACAAAAAGACTACTATATATACAACTAAGTATGTATTACTGTTGGGGGACCCTTGAATCCAAAACATATCGGCGCATGCGCACTTGAAAGGGTTAGGGTTAGAAAAAAAGATCCGGCTAACCCAAACCCTAACCCAGGTTAGGGTTAACCCTAATTTGGGTTAGGGTTAACCCTAACCCTCATATATTCATACGCCAGCCATATCACAACCATTAATTGTCAGCCTACACCCCAGGTGCCCCCCTCTATATGATACCTAACCCTAACCCTAACCCTAACCCTAACCCTAACCCTAACCCTAACCCTAACCCTAACCCTAACCCTAACCCTAACCCTAACCCTAACCCTAACCCTAACCCTAACCCTAAACCCTAACCCTAACCCTAACCCTAACCCTAACCCTAACCCTAACCCTAACCCTAACCCTAACCCTAACCCTAACCCTAACCCTAACCCTAACCCTAACCCTAAACCCTAACCCTAACCCTAACCCTAACCCTAACCCTAACCCTAACCCTAACCCTAACCCTAACCCTAACCCTAACCCTAACCCTAACCCTAACCCTAACCCTAACCCTAACCCTAACCCTAACCCTAACCCTAACCCTAACCCTAACCCTAACCCTAACCCTAACCCTAACCCTAACCCTAACCCTAACCCTAACCCTAACCCTAACCCTAACCCTAACCCTAACCCTAACCCTAACCCTAACCCTAACCCTAACCCTAACCCTAACCCTAACCCTAACCCTAACCCTAACCCTAACCCTAACCCTAACCCTAACCCTAACCCTAACCCTAACCCTAACCCTAACCCTAACCCTAACCCTAACCCTAACCCTAACCCTAACCCTAACCCTAACCCTAACCCTAACCCTAACCCTAACCCTAACCCTAACCCTAACCCTAACCCTAACCCTAACCCTAACCCTAACCCTAACCCTAACCCTAACCCTAACCCTAACCCTAACCCTAACCCTAACCCTAACCCTAACCCTAACCCTAACCCTAACCCTAACCCTAACCCTAACCCTAACCCTAACCCTAACCCTAACCCTAACCCTAACCCTAACCCTAACCCTAACCCTAACCCTAACCCTAACCCTAACCCTAACCCTAACCCTAACCCTAACCCTAACCCTAACCCTAACCCTAACCCTAACCCTAACCCTAACCCTAACCCTAACCCTAACCCTAACCCTAACCCTAAACCCTAACCCTAACCCTAACCCTAACCCTAACCCTAACCCTAACCCTAACCCTAACCCTAACCCTAACCCTAACCCTAACCCTAACCCTAACCTTCCGACTATATTCAGATAGTACACCTTAAATCTTTTTATAACTTTTTCAAATCAACTTGGATTTTCATGAAACTATACAGCTATCTTGGTAACATATTGATCTTACTGAATCAAAGGTCATTATGTAGTTTGGTGTATTGCTGTCAAATTTAATGAAGGTCAAAAAAGCTAGGATTTGCAATTTTGGACAAAATTCAGCATTTCAGATAGTACACTCACCTTAATTTTTTTTATAACTTTTTCAAATCAACTTGGATTTTCATCAAACTATGCAGCTATATTAGTAATATATTGATCTTACTCAATCACAGGTCATTATGTAGTTTGGTGTGTTGCTTACAAATTTCTAGGTAAAAAAAGATTGAATTTGCAGTTCGGACTATATTCAGATACCTAACCCTAATTTTTTTTATAACTTTTTCAAATCAACTAGGATTTTCATCAACCTATACAGCTATCTTAGTAATATATTGATCTTACTAAATCATAGGTCATTATGTAGTTTGGTGTATTGCTGTCAAATTTAAGGATTAAATTAATCTAGGTCCAAAAAGCTTGAATTTGCAGTTCCGACTATATTCAGATAGTACACCTTAAATCTTTTTATAACTTTTTCAAATCAACTTGGATTTTCATCAAACTATACAGCTATCTTGGTAACATATTGATCTTACTGAATCAAAGGTCATTATGTAGTTTGGTGTATTGCTGTCAAATTTAATGAAGGTCAAAAAAGCTAGGATTTGCAATTTTGGACAAAATTCAGCATTTCAGATAGTACACTCACCTTAATTTTTTTTATAACTTTTTCAAATCAACTTGGATTTTCATCAAACTATGCAGCTATATTAGTAATATATTGATCTTACTCAATCACAGGTCATTATGTAGTTTGGTGTGTTGCTTACAAATTTCTAGGTAAAAAAAGATTGAATTTGCAGTTCGGACTATATTCAGATACCTAACCCTAATTTTTTTTATAACTTTTTCAAATCAACTAGGATTTTCATCAAACTATACAGCTATCTTAGTAATATATTGATCTTACTAAATCATAGGTCATTATGTAGTTTGGTGTATTGCTGTCAAATTTAAGGATTAAATTAATCTAGGTCCAAAAAGCTTGAATTTGCAGTTCCGACTATATTCAGATAGTACACCTTAAATCTTTTTATAACTTTTTCAAATCAACTTGGATTTTCATCAAACTATACAGCTATCTTGGTAACATATTGATCTTACTGAATCAAAGGTCATTATGTAGTTTGGTGTATTGCTGTCAAATTTAATGAAGGTCAAAAAAGCTAGGATTTGCAATTTTGGACAAAATTCAGCATTTCAGATAGTACACTCACCTTAATTTTTTTTATAACTTTTTCAAATCAACTTGGATTTTCATCAAACTATGCAGCTATATTAGTAATATATTGATCTTACTCAATCACAGGTCATTATGTAGTTTGGTGTGTTGCTTACAAATTTCTAGGTAAAAAAAGATTGAATTTGCAGTTCGGACTATATTCAGATACCTAACCCTAATTTTTTTTATAACTTTTTCAAATCAACTAGGATTTTCATCAAACTATACAGCTATCTTAGTAATATATTGATCTTACTAAATCATAGGTCATTATGTAGTTTGGTGTATTGCTGTCAAATTTAAGGATTAAATTAATCTAGGTCCAAAAAGCTTGAATTTGCAGTTCCGACTATATTCAGATAGTACACCTTAAATCTTTTTATAACTTTTTCAAATCAACTTGGATTTTCATCAAACTATACAGCTATCTTGGTAACATATTGATCTTACTGAATCAAAGGTCATTATGTAGTTTGGTGTATTGCTGTCAAATTTAATGAAGGTCAAAAAAGCTAGGATTTGCAATTTTGGACAAAATTCAGCATTTCAGATAGTACACTCACCTTAATTTTTTTTATAACTTTTTCAAATCAACTTGGATTTTCATCAAACTATGCAGCTATATTAGTAATATATTGATCTTACTCAATCACAGGTCATTATGTAGTTTGGTGTGTTGCTTACAAATTTCTAGGTAAAAAAAGATTGAATTTGCAGTTCCGACTATATTCAGATACCTAACCCTAATTTTTTTTATAACTTTTTCAAATCAACTAGGATTTTCATCAAACTATACAGCTATCTTAGTAATATATTGATCTTACTAAATCATAGGTCATTATGTAGTTTGGTGTATTGCTGTCAAATTTAAGGATTAAATTAATCTAGGTCCAAAAAGCTTGAATTTGCAGTTCCGACTATATTCAGATAGTACACCTTAAATCTTTTTATAACTTTTTCAAATCAACTTGGATTTTCATCAAACTATACAGCTATCTTGGTAACATATTGATCTTACTGAATCAAAGGTCATTATGTAGTTTGGTGTATTGCTGTCAAATTTAATGAAGGTCCAAAAAGCTAGGATTTGCAATTTTGGACAAAATTCAGCATTTCAGATAGTACACTCACCTTAATTTTTTTTATAACTTTTTCAAATCAACTTGGATTTTCATCAAACTATGCAGCTATATTAGTAATATATTGATCTTACTCAATCACAGGTCATTATGTAGTTTGGTGTGTTGCTTACAAATTTCTAGGTAAAAAAAGATTGAATTTGCAGTTCGGACTATATTCAGATACCTAACCCTAATTTTTTTTATAACTTTTTCAAATCAACTAGGATTTTCATCAAACTATACAGCTATCTTAGTAATATATTGATCTTACTAAATCATAGGTCATTATGTAGTTTGGTGTATTGCTGTCAAATTTAAGGATTAAATTAATCTAGGTCCAAAAAGCTTGAATTTGCAGTTCCGACTATATTCAGATAGTACACCTTAAATCTTTTTATAACTTTTTCAAATCAACTTGGATTTTCATCAAACTATACAGCTATCTTGGTAACATATTGATCTTACTGAATCAAAGGTCATTATGTAGTTTGGTGTATTGCTGTCAAATTTAATGAAGGTCAAAAAAGCTAGGATTTGCAATTTTGGACAAAATTCAGCATTTCAGATAGTACACTCACCTTAATTTTTTTTATAACTTTTTCAAATCAACTTGGATTTTCATCAAACTATGCAGCTATATTAGTAATATATTGATCTTACTCAATCACAGGTCATTATGTAGTTTGGTGTGTTGCTTACAAATTTCTAGGTAAAAAAAGATTGAATTTGCAGTTCGGACTATATTCAGATACCTAACCCTAATTTTTTTTATAACTTTTTCAAATCAACTAGGATTTTCATCAAACTATACAGCTATCTTAGTAATATATTGATCTTACTAAATCATAGGTCATTATGTAGTTTGGTGTATTGCTGTCAAATTTAAGGATTAAATTAATCTAGGTCCAAAAAGCTTGAATTTGCAGTTCCGACTATATTCAGATAGTACACCTTAAATCTTTTTATAACTTTTTCAAATCAACTTGGATTTTCATCAAACTATACAGCTATCTTGGTAACATATTGATCTTACTGAATCAAAGGTCATTATGTAGTTTGGTGTATTGCTGTCAAATTTAATGAAGGTCAAAAAAGTTAGGATTTGCAATTTTGGACAAAATTCAGCATTTCAGATAGTACACTCACCTTAATTTTTTTTATAACTTTTTCAAATCAACTTGGATTTTCATCAAACTATGCAGCTATATTAGTAATATATTGATCTTACTCAATCACAGGTCATTATGTAGTTTGGTGTGTTGCTTACAAATTTCTAGGTAAAAAAAGATTGAATTTGCAGTTCGGACTATATTCAGATACCTAACCCTAATTTTTTTTATAACTTTTTCAAATCAACTAGGATTTTCATCAAACTATACAGCTATCTTAGTAATATATTGATCTTACTAAATCATAGGTCATTATGTAGTTTGGTGTATTGCTGTCAAATTTAAGGATTAAATTAATCTAGGTCCAAAAAGCTTGAATTTGCAGTTCCGACTATATTCAGATAGTACACCTTAAATCTTTTTATAACTTTTTCAAATCAACTTGGATTTTCATCAAACTATACAGCTATCTTGGTAACATATTGATCTTACTGAATCAAAGGTCATTATGTAGTTTGGTGTATTGCTGTCAAATTTAATGAAGGTCAAAAAAGCTAGGATTTGCAATTTTGGACAAAATTCAGCATTTCAGATAGTACACTCACCTTAATTTTTTTTATAACTTTTTCAAATCAACTTGGATTTTCATCAAACTATGCAGCTATATTAGTAATATATTGATCTTACTCAATCACAGGTCATTATGTAGTTTGGTGTGTTGCTTACAAATTTCTAGGTAAAAAAAGATTGAATTTGCAGTTCGGACTATATTCAGATACCTAACCCTAATTTTTTTTATAACTTTTTCAAATCAACTAGGATTTTCATCAAACTATACAGCTATCTTAGTAATATATTGATCTTACTAAATCATAGGTCATTATGTAGTTTGGTGTATTGCTGTCAAATTTAAGGATTAAATTAATCTAGGTCCAAAAAGCTTGAATTTGCAGTTCCGACTATATTCAGATAGTACACCTTAAATCTTTTTATAACTTTTTCAAATCAACTTGGATTTTCATCAAACTATACAGCTATCTTGGTAACATATTGATCTTACTGAATCAAAGGTCATTATGTAGTTTGGTGTATTGCTGTCAAATTTAATGAAGGTCAAAAAAGCTAGGATTTGCAATTTTGGACAAAATTCAGCATTTCAGATAGTACACTCACCTTAATTTTTTTTATAACTTTTTCAAATCAACTTGGATTTTCATCAAACTATGCAGCTATATTAGTAATATATTGATCTTACTCAATCACAGGTCATTATGTAGTTTGGTGTGTTGCTTACAAATTTCTAGGTAAAAAAAGATTGAATTTGCAGTTCGGACTATATTCAGATACCTAACCCTAATTTTTTTTATAACTTTTTCAAATCAACTAGGATTTTCATCAAACTATACAGCTATCTTAGTAATATATTGATCTTACTAAATCATAGGTCATTATGTAGTTTGGTGTATTGCTGTCAAATTTAAGGATTAAATTAATCTAGGTCCAAAAAGCTTGAATTTGCAGTTCCGACTATATTCAGATAGTACACCTTAAATCTTTTTATAACTTTTTCAAATCAACTTGGATTTTCATCAAACTATACAGCTATCTTGGTAACATATTGATCTTACTGAATCAAAGGTCATTATGTAGTTTGGTGTATTGCTGTCAAATTTAATGAAGGTCAAAAAAGCTAGGATTTGCAATTTTGGACAAAATTCAGCATTTCAGATAGTACACTCACCTTAATTTTTTTTATAACTTTTTCAAATCAACTTGGATTTTCATCAAACTATGCAGCTATATTAGTAATATATTGATCTTACTCAATCACAGGTCATTATGTAGTTTGGTGTGTTGCTTACAAATTTCTAGGTAAAAAAAGATTGAATTTGCAGTTCCGACTATATTCAGATACCTAACCCTAATTTTTTTTATAACTTTTTCAAATCAACTAGGATTTTCATCAAACTATACAGCTATCTTAGTAATATATTGATCTTACTAAATCATAGGTCATTATGTAGTTTGGTGTATTGCTGTCAAATTTAAGGATTAAATTAATCTAGGTCCAAAAAGCTTGAATTTGCAGTTCCGACTATATTCAGATAGTACACCTTAAATCTTTTTATAACTTTTTCAAATCAACTTGGATTTTCATCAAACTATACAGCTATCTTGGTAACATATTGATCTTACTGAATCAAAGGTCATTATGTAGTTTGGTGTATTGCTGTCAAATTTAATGAAGGTCCAAAAAGCTAGGATTTGCAATTTTGGACAAAATTCAGCATTTCAGATAGTACACTCACCTTAATTTTTTTTATAACTTTTTCAAATCAACTTGGATTTTCATCAAACTATGCAGCTATATTAGTAATATATTGATCTTACTCAATCACAGGTCATTATGTAGTTTGGTGTGTTGCTTACAAATTTCTAGGTAAAAAAAGATTGAATTTGCAGTTCGGACTATATTCAGATACCTAACCCTAATTTTTTTTATAACTTTTTCAAATCAACTAGGATTTTCATCAAACTATACAGCTATCTTAGTAATATATTGATCTTACTAAATCATAGGTCATTATGTAGTTTGGTGTATTGCTGTCAAATTTAAGGATTAAATTAATCTAGGTCCAAAAAGCTTGAATTTGCAGTTCCGACTATATTCAGATAGTACACCTTAAATCTTTTTATAACTTTTTCAAATCAACTTGGATTTTCATCAAACTATACAGCTATCTTGGTAACATATTGATCTTACTGAATCAAAGGTCATTATGTAGTTTGGTGTATTGCTGTCAAATTTAATGAAGGTCCAAAAAGCTAGGATTTGCAATTTTGGACAAAATTCAGCATTTCAGATAGTACACTCACCTTAATTTTTTTTATAACTTTTTCAAATCAACTTGGATTTTCATCAAACTATGCAGCTATATTAGTAATATATTGATCTTACTCAATCACAGGTCATTATGTAGTTTGGTGTGTTGCTTACAAATTTCTAGGTAAAAAAAGATTGAATTTGCAGTTCGGACTATATTCAGATACCTAACCCTAATTTTTTTTATAACTTTTTCAAATCAACTAGGATTTTCATCAAACTATACAGCTATCTTAGTAATATATTGATCTTACTAAATCATAGGTCATTATGTAGTTTGGTGTATTGCTGTCAAATTTAAGGATTAAATTAATCTAGGTCCAAAAAGCTTGAATTTGCAGTTCCGACTATATTCAGATAGTACACCTTAAATCTTTTTATAACTTTTTCAAATCAACTTGGATTTTCATCAAACTATACAGCTATCTTGGTAACATATTGATCTTACTGAATCAAAGGTCATTATGTAGTTTGGTGTATTGCTGTCAAATTTAATGAAGGTCAAAAAAGCTAGGATTTGCAATTTTGGACAAAATTCAGCATTTCAGATAGTACACTCACCTTAATTTTTTTTATAACTTTTTCAAATCAACTTGGATTTTCATCAAACTATGCAGCTATATTAGTAATATATTGATCTTACTCAATCACAGGTCATTATGTAGTTTGGTGTGTTGCTTACAAATTTCTAGGTAAAAAAAGATTGAATTTGCAGTTCGGACTATATTCAGATACCTAACCCTAATTTTTTTTATAACTTTTTCAAATCAACTAGGATTTTCATCAAACTATACAGCTATCTTAGTAATATATTGATCTTACTAAATCATAGGTCATTATGTAGTTTGGTGTATTGCTGTCAAATTTAAGGATTAAATTAATCTAGGTCCAAAAAGCTTGAATTTGCAGTTCCGACTATATTCAGATAGTACACCTTAAATCTTTTTATAACTTTTTCAAATCAACTTGGATTTTCATCAAACTATACAGCTATCTTGGTAACATATTGATCTTACTGAATCAAAGGTCATTATGTAGTTTGGTGTATTGCTGTCAAATTTAATGAAGGTCAAAAAAGCTAGGATTTGCAATTTTGGACAAAATTCAGCATTTCAGATAGTACACTCACCTTAATTTTTTTTATAACTTTTTCAAATCAACTTGGATTTTCATCAAACTATGCAGCTATATTAGTAATATATTGATCTTACTCAATCACAGGTCATTATGTAGTTTGGTGTGTTGCTTACAAATTTCTAGGTAAAAAAAGATTGAATTTGCAGTTCGGACTATATTCAGATACCTAACCCTAATTTTTTTTATAACTTTTTCAAATCAACTAGGATTTTCATCAAACTATACAGCTATCTTAGTAATATATTGATCTTACTAAATCATAGGTCATTATGTAGTTTGGTGTATTGCTGTCAAATTTAAGGATTAAATTAATCTAGGTCCAAAAAGCTTGAATTTGCAGTTCCGACTATATTCAGATAGTACACCTTAAATCTTTTTATAACTTTTTCAAATCAACTTGGATTTTCATCAAACTATACAGCTATCTTGGTAACATATTGATCTTACTGAATCAAAGGTCATTATGTAGTTTGGTGTATTGCTGTCAAATTTAATGAAGGTCAAAAAAGTTAGGATTTGCAATTTTGGACAAAATTCAGCATTTCAGATAGTACACTCACCTTAATTTTTTTTATAACTTTTTCAAATCAACTTGGATTTTCATCAAACTATGCAGCTATATTAGTAATATATTGATCTTACTCAATCACAGGTCATTATGTAGTTTGGTGTGTTGCTTACAAATTTCTAGGTAAAAAAAGATTGAATTTGCAGTTCGGACTATATTCAGATACCTAACCCTAATTTTTTTTATAACTTTTTCAAATCAACTAGGATTTTCATCAAACTATACAGCTATCTTAGTAATATATTGATCTTACTAAATCATAGGTCATTATGTAGTTTGGTGTATTGCTGTCAAATTTAAGGATTAAATTAATCTAGGTCCAAAAAGCTTGAATTTGCAGTTCCGACTATATTCAGATAGTACACCTTAAATCTTTTTATAACTTTTTCAAATCAACTTGGATTTTCATCAAACTATACAGCTATCTTGGTAACATATTGATCTTACTGAATCAAAGGTCATTATGTAGTTTGGTGTATTGCTGTCAAATTTAATGAAGGTCAAAAAAGCTAGGATTTGCAATTTTGGACAAAATTCAGCATTTCAGATAGTACACTCACCTTAATTTTTTTTATAACTTTTTCAAATCAACTTGGATTTTCATCAAACTATGCAGCTATATTAGTAATATATTGATCTTACTCAATCACAGGTCATTATGTAGTTTGGTGTGTTGCTTACAAATTTCTAGGTAAAAAAAGATTGAATTTGCAGTTCGGACTATATTCAGATACCTAACCCTAATTTTTTTTATAACTTTTTCAAATCAACTAGGATTTTCATCAAACTATACAGCTATCTTAGTAATATATTGATCTTACTAAATCATAGGTCATTATGTAGTTTGGTGTATTGCTGTCAAATTTAAGGATTAAATTAATCTAGGTCCAAAAAGCTTGAATTTGCAGTTCCGACTATATTCAGATAGTACACCTTAAATCTTTTTATAACTTTTTCAAATCAACTTGGATTTTCATCAAACTATACAGCTATCTTGGTAACATATTGATCTTACTGAATCAAAGGTCATTATGTAGTTTGGTGTATTGCTGTCAAATTTAATGAAGGTCAAAAAAGTTAGGATTTGCAATTTTGGACAAAATTCAGCATTTCAGATAGTACACTCACCTTAATTTTTTTTATAACTTTTTCAAATCAACTTGGATTTTCATCAAACTATGCAGCTATATTAGTAATATATTGATCTTACTCAATCACAGGTCATTATGTAGTTTGGTGTGTTGCTTACAAATTTCTAGGTAAAAAAAGATTGAATTTGCAGTTCGGACTATATTCAGATACCTAACCCTAATTTTTTTTATAACTTTTTCAAATCAACTAGGATTTTCATCAAACTATACAGCTATCTTAGTAATATATTGATCTTACTAAATCATAGGTCATTATGTAGTTTGGTGTATTGCTGTCAAATTTAAGGATTAAATTAATCTAGGTCCAAAAAGCTTGAATTTGCAGTTCCGACTATATTCAGATAGTACACCTTAAATCTTTTTATAACTTTTTCAAATCAACTTGGATTTTCATCAAACTATACAGCTATCTTGGTAACATATTGATCTTACTGAATCAAAGGTCATTATGTAGTTTGGTGTATTGCTGTCAAATTTAATGAAGGTCAAAAAAGCTAGGATTTGCAATTTTGGACAAAATTCAGCATTTCAGATAGTACACTCACCTTAATTTTTTTTATAACTTTTTCAAATCAACTTGGATTTTCATCAAACTATGCAGCTATATTAGTAATATATTGATCTTACTCAATCACAGGTCATTATGTAGTTTGGTGTGTTGCTTACAAATTTCTAGGTAAAAAAAGATTGAATTTGCAGTTCGGACTATATTCAGATACCTAACCCTAATTTTTTTTATAACTTTTTCAAATCAACTAGGATTTTCATCAAACTATACAGCTATCTTAGTAATATATTGATCTTACTAAATCATAGGTCATTATGTAGTTTGGTGTATTGCTGTCAAATTTAAGGATTAAATTAATCTAGGTCCAAAAAGCTTGAATTTGCAGTTCCAACTATATTCAGATAGTACACCTTAAATCTTTTTATAACTTTTTCAAATCAACTTGGATTTTCATCAAACTATACAGCTATCTTGGTAACATATTGATCTTACTGAATCAAAGGTCATTATGTAGTTTGGTGTATTGCTGTCAAATTTAATGAAGGTCAAAAAAGTTAGGATTTGCAATTTTGGACAAAATTCAGCATTTCAGATAGTACACTCACCTTAATTTTTTTTATAACTTTTTCAAATCAACTTGGATTTTCATCAAACTATGCAGCTATATTAGTAATATATTGATCTTACTCAATCACAGGTCATTATGTAGTTTGGTGTGTTGCTTACAAATTTCTAGGTAAAAAAAGATTGAATTTGCAGTTCGGACTATATTCAGATACCTAACCCTAATTTTTTTTATAACTTTTTCAAATCAACTAGGATTTTCATCAAACTATACAGCTATCTTAGTAATATATTGATCTTACTAAATCATAGGTCATTATGTAGTTTGGTGTATTGCTGTCAAATTTAAGGATTAAATTAATCTAGGTCCAAAAAGCTTGAATTTGCAGTTCCGACTATATTCAGATAGTACACCTTAAATCTTTTTATAACTTTTTCAAATCAACTTGGATTTTCATCAAACTATACAGCTATCTTGGTAACATATTGATCTTACTGAATCAAAGGTCATTATGTAGTTTGGTGTATTGCTGTCAAATTTAATGAAGGTCAAAAAAGCTAGGATTTGCAATTTTGGACAAAATTCAGCATTTCAGATAGTACACTCACCTTAATTTTTTTTATAACTTTTTCAAATCAACTTGGATTTTCATCAAACTATGCAGCTATATTAGTAATATATTGATCTTACTCAATCACAGGTCATTATGTAGTTTGGTGTGTTGCTTACAAATTTCTAGGTAAAAAAAGATTGAATTTGCAGTTCGGACTATATTCAGATACCTAACCCTAATTTTTTTTATAACTTTTTCAAATCAACTAGGATTTTCATCAAACTATACAGCTATCTTAGTAATATATTGATCTTACTAAATCATAGGTCATTATGTAGTTTGGTGTATTGCTGTCAAATTTAAGGATTAAATTAATCTAGGTCCAAAAAGCTTGAATTTGCAGTTCCGACTATATTCAGATAGTACACCTTAAATCTTTTTATAACTTTTTCAAATCAACTTGGATTTTCATCAAACTATACAGCTATCTTGGTAACATATTGATCTTACTGAATCAAAGGTCATTATGTAGTTTGGTGTATTGCTGTCAAATTTAATGAAGGTCAAAAAAGCTAGGATTTGCAATTTTGGACAAAATTCAGCATTTCAGATAGTACACTCACCTTAATTTTTTTTATAACTTTTTCAAATCAACTTGGATTTTCATCAAACTATGCAGCTATATTAGTAATATATTGATCTTACTCAATCACAGGTCATTATGTAGTTTGGTGTGTTGCTTACAAATTTCTAGGTAAAAAAAGATTGAATTTGCAGTTCGGACTATATTCAGATACCTAACCCTAATTTTTTTTATAACTTTTTCAAATCAACTAGGATTTTCATCAAACTATACAGCTATCTTAGTAATATATTGATCTTACTAAATCATAGGTCATTATGTAGTTTGGTGTATTGCTGTCAAATTTAAGGATTAAATTAATCTAGGTCCAAAAAGCTTGAATTTGCAGTTCCGACTATATTCAGATAGTACACCTTAAATCTTTTTATAACTTTTTCAAATCAACTTGGATTTTCATCAAACTATACAGCTATCTTGGTAACATATTGATCTTACTGAATCAAAGGTCATTATGTAGTTTGGTGTATTGCTGTCAAATTTAATGAAGGTCAAAAAAGTTAGGATTTGCAATTTTGGACAAAATTCAGCATTTCAGATAGTACACTCACCTTAATTTTTTTTATAACTTTTTCAAATCAACTTGGATTTTCATCAAACTATGCAGCTATATTAGTAATATATTGATCTTACTCAATCACAGGTCATTATGTAGTTTGGTGTGTTGCTTACAAATTTCTAGGTAAAAAAAGATTGAATTTGCAGTTCGGACTATATTCAGATACCTAACCCTAATTTTTTTTATAACTTTTTCAAATCAACTAGGATTTTCATCAAACTATACAGCTATCTTAGTAATATATTGATCTTACTAAATCATAGGTCATTATGTAGTTTGGTGTATTGCTGTCAAATTTAAGGATTAAATTAATCTAGGTCCAAAAAGCTTGAATTTGCAGTTCCGACTATATTCAGATAGTACACCTTAAATCTTTTTATAACTTTTTCAAATCAACTTGGATTTTCATCAAACTATACAGCTATCTTGGTAACATATTGATCTTACTGAATCAAAGGTCATTATGTAGTTTGGTGTATTGCTGTCAAATTTAATGAAGGTCAAAAAAGCTAGGATTTGCAATTTTGGACAAAATTCAGCATTTCAGATAGTACACTCACCTTAATTTTTTTTATAACTTTTTCAAATCAACTTGGATTTTCATCAAACTATGCAGCTATATTAGTAATATATTGATCTTACTCAATCACAGGTCATTATGTAGTTTGGTGTGTTGCTTACAAATTTCTAGGTAAAAAAAGATTGAATTTGCAGTTCGGACTATATTCAGATACCTAACCCTAATTTTTTTTATAACTTTTTCAAATCAACTAGGATTTTCATCAAACTATACAGCTATCTTAGTAATATATTGATCTTACTAAATCATAGGTCATTATGTAGTTTGGTGTATTGCTGTCAAATTTAAGGATTAAATTAATCTAGGTCCAAAAAGCTTGAATTTGCAGTTCCGACTATATTCAGATAGTACACCTTAAATCTTTTTATAACTTTTTCAAATCAACTTGGATTTTCATCAAACTATACAGCTATCTTGGTAACATATTGATCTTACTGAATCAAAGGTCATTATGTAGTTTGGTGTATTGCTGTCAAATTTAATGAAGGTCAAAAAAGTTAGGATTTGCAATTTTGGACAAAATTCAGCATTTCAGATAGTACACTCACCTTAATTTTTTTTATAACTTTTTCAAATCAACTTGGATTTTCATCAAACTATGCAGCTATATTAGTAATATATTGATCTTACTCAATCACAGGTCATTATGTAGTTTGGTGTGTTGCTTACAAATTTCTAGGTAAAAAAAGATTGAATTTGCAGTTCGGACTATATTCAGATACCTAACCCTAATTTTTTTTATAACTTTTTCAAATCAACTAGGATTTTCATCAAACTATACAGCTATCTTAGTAATATATTGATCTTACTAAATCATAGGTCATTATGTAGTTTGGTGTATTGCTGTCAAATTTAAGGATTAAATTAATCTAGGTCCAAAAAGCTTGAATTTGCAGTTCCGACTATATTCAGATAGTACACCTTAAATCTTTTTATAACTTTTTCAAATCAACTTGGATTTTCATCAAACTATACAGCTATCTTGGTAACATATTGATCTTACTGAATCAAAGGTCATTATGTAGTTTGGTGTATTGCTGTCAAATTTAATGAAGGTCAAAAAAGCTAGGATTTGCAATTTTGGACAAAATTCAGCATTTCAGATAGTACACTCACCTTAATTTTTTTTATAACTTTTTCAAATCAACTTGGATTTTCATCAAACTATGCAGCTATATTAGTAATATATTGATCTTACTCAATCACAGGTCATTATGTAGTTTGGTGTGTTGCTTACAAATTTCTAGGTAAAAAAAGATTGAATTTGCAGTTCGGACTATATTCAGATACCTAACCCTAATTTTTTTTATAACTTTTTCAAATCAACTAGGATTTTCATCAAACTATACAGCTATCTTAGTAATATATTGATCTTACTAAATCATAGGTCATTATGTAGTTTGGTGTATTGCTGTCAAATTTAAGGATTAAATTAATCTAGGTCCAAAAAGCTTGAATTTGCAGTTCCAACTATATTCAGATAGTACACCTTAAATCTTTTTATAACTTTTTCAAATCAACTTGGATTTTCATCAAACTATACAGCTATCTTGGTAACATATTGATCTTACTGAATCAAAGGTCATTATGTAGTTTGGTGTATTGCTGTCAAATTTAATGAAGGTCAAAAAAGTTAGGATTTGCAATTTTGGACAAAATTCAGCATTTCAGATAGTACACTCACCTTAATTTTTTTTATAACTTTTTCAAATCAACTTGGATTTTCATCAAACTATGCAGCTATATTAGTAATATATTGATCTTACTCAATCACAGGTCATTATGTAGTTTGGTGTGTTGCTTACAAATTTCTAGGTAAAAAAAGATTGAATTTGCAGTTCGGACTATATTCAGATACCTAACCCTAATTTTTTTTATAACTTTTTCAAATCAACTAGGATTTTCATCAAACTATACAGCTATCTTAGTAATATATTGATCTTACTAAATCATAGGTCATTATGTAGTTTGGTGTATTGCTGTCAAATTTAAGGATTAAATTAATCTAGGTCCAAAAAGCTTGAATTTGCAGTTCCGACTATATTCAGATAGTACACCTTAAATCTTTTTATAACTTTTTCAAATCAACTTGGATTTTCATCAAACTATACAGCTATCTTGGTAACATATTGATCTTACTGAATCAAAGGTCATTATGTAGTTTGGTGTATTGCTGTCAAATTTAATGAAGGTCAAAAAAGCTAGGATTTGCAATTTTGGACAAAATTCAGCATTTCAGATAGTACACTCACCTTAATTTTTTTTATAACTTTTTCAAATCAACTTGGATTTTCATCAAACTATGCAGCTATATTAGTAATATATTGATCTTACTCAATCACAGGTCATTATGTAGTTTGGTGTGTTGCTTACAAATTTCTAGGTAAAAAAAGATTGAATTTGCAGTTCGGACTATATTCAGATACCTAACCCTAATTTTTTTTATAACTTTTTCAAATCAACTAGGATTTTCATCAAACTATACAGCTATCTTAGTAATATATTGATCTTACTAAATCATAGGTCATTATGTAGTTTGGTGTATTGCTGTCAAATTTAAGGATTAAATTAATCTAGGTCCAAAAAGCTTGAATTTGCAGTTCCGACTATATTCAGATAGTACACCTTAAATCTTTTTATAACTTTTTCAAATCAACTTGGATTTTCATCAAACTATACAGCTATCTTGGTAACATATTGATCTTACTGAATCAAAGGTCATTATGTAGTTTGGTGTATTGCTGTCAAATTTAATGAAGGTCAAAAAAGCTAGGATTTGCAATTTTGGACAAAATTCAGCATTTCAGATAGTACACTCACCTTAATTTTTTTTATAACTTTTTCAAATCAACTTGGATTTTCATCAAACTATGCAGCTATATTAGTAATATATTGATCTTACTCAATCACAGGTCATTATGTAGTTTGGTGTGTTGCTTACAAATTTCTAGGTAAAAAAAGATTGAATTTGCAGTTCGGACTATATTCAGATACCTAACCCTAATTTTTTTTATAACTTTTTCAAATCAACTAGGATTTTCATCAAACTATACAGCTATCTTAGTAATATATTGATCTTACTAAATCATAGGTCATTATGTAGTTTGGTGTATTGCTGTCAAATTTAAGGATTAAATTAATCTAGGTCCAAAAAGCTTGAATTTGCAGTTCCGACTATATTCAGATAGTACACCTTAAATCTTTTTATAACTTTTTCAAATCAACTTGGATTTTCATCAAACTATACAGCTATCTTGGTAACATATTGATCTTACTGAATCAAAGGTCATTATGTAGTTTGGTGTATTGCTGTCAAATTTAATGAAGGTCAAAAAAGCTAGGATTTGCAATTTTGGACAAAATTCAGCATTTCAGATAGTACACTCACCTTAATTTTTTTTATAACTTTTTCAAATCAACTTGGATTTTCATCAAACTATGCAGCTATATTAGTAATATATTGATCTTACTCAATCACAGGTCATTATGTAGTTTGGTGTGTTGCTTACAAATTTCTAGGTAAAAAAAGATTGAATTTGCAGTTCGGACTATATTCAGATAGTACACTTTAATTTTTTTTATAACTTTTTCAAATCAACTAGGATTTTCATCAAACTATACAGCTATCTTAGTAATATATTGATCTTACTAAATCATAGGTCTTTATGTAGTTTGGTGTATTGCTGTCAAATTTAAGGATTAAATTAATCTAGGTCCAAAAAGCTTGAATTTGCAGTTCTTACTATATTCAGATAGTACACTTTAAATCTTTTTATAACTTTTTCAAATCAACTTGGATTTTCATCAAACTGTACAGCTATCTTGGTAACATATTGATCTTACTGAATCAAAGGTCATTATGTAGTTTGGTGTATTGCTGTCAAACTTAAGAATAGCTTTAATCTAGATAAAAAAAGATTGAATTTGCAGTTCGGACTATATTCAGATAGTACACTTTAATTTTTTTTATAACTTTTTCAAATCAACTAGGATTTTCATCAACCTATACAGCTATTTTAGTAATATATTGATCTTACTAAATCATAGGTCATTATGTAGTTTGGTGTATTGCTGTCAAATTTAAGGATTAAATTAATACATCCTGACATTTTGCTATATGAGTCAGCCTGGGGTATCAAAACTACTTAAATTTTGTTACGTATCAATATATTGAACAAAAGGAGGACATGCTGGCACTCTTAATTTATGCGGACAAAAATTTGTAGTTGTTGTGTTCCAATATTGCTGTCATTTGTATTATACATTAAATCCTGACATAAAAATAGTTGCTGATTTACCATGCGGCTATATAGATTTACAAAATAAAGTGCAAATATGGTCAGTTTTGGTTGATGCAGTCAAATAATTTTGTTATAGGAGTCAGCCTGAGGTATCAAAACTACTGAAATTTTGTTGCTAGACAATATTTTGATTAAAAAGAGGACATGCTGGCAATCTATATTTATACGGAGAAAATTGTGTATTCACATTATGTTCCAATACTACTGTCATTTGTATAAAACATTCATTCTTGACATAAAATTATTACTGAATTATTATGCGGCTATATAGATTTACATAATAATGTGCAAATATGGTCAGTTTAAGTTGATGCTGTCAAATATTTTTGCAAACGGTAGGTTTTAATTGACAAGTCAAAACAGCTTAAATTTTCAGTGCGCAATAAATTCAGATAGTCAACCTTAAACATTTCTGTAACTTTTTCAAATCGACTTGGATTTTCAAAAACCTTGACAGCTATTTCCAATATACCCTGTTCTTACATAGGACAGAGTCATTTGGCATTTGGGTTGATTACTGGTAAATGGTATGTTTTAATTGAGAAGTCAAAACAGCTTAAATTTTCAGTGCTCAATAAATTCAGATAGTCAACCTTAAACATTTCTGTCACTTTTTCAAATCGACTTGGATTTTTATAAAACATGACAGCTGTCTCAATTATATACTGTTCTTACCAATTGCAAAGTCATTTGCCATTTTATTAACCTTCCTGTCAAATTGTAGGTTTATTTCATAGGTGAAAAAGGCTAAGATTTTCACTTCTGACTACATTCAGATAGTCACCTTTAAGAATTTCTACAACTTTCTCAAATCAACTGGGATTTTAAGGTTAACTAGACAGCTATCTCAATTATATACTATTCTTACAAAATGCAAAGTAGCAGTTTGCCATTTTCATTCATTCCTGTCAAATTGTATGTTTAATTGAGTAACTGTAGACTGACAAACTGTGTAAATCTATCAAACCTGAGCTACCACAAGTATAAAATGTTTATGCCGGTAAGGAATAATCAAGAAAAAGGTCAATTTTATTCATGAATACAACAAATATACCAATTTGACACTTAAACTCCTTCACACGACAGGTCAGTCCTATCGTGTCCTAAATATTTATGCGGAGCACATTGAATTGTTGTACCAGCAATTTAATTCCTGCCACAGAAGCCTAAACCAACTAACTGCTGATTCAGTAAAGTATGTTTAGGTGCAAATTAACCCTTTTTAACAGCCTTTGCAAGTCCCTAGAAAAACATTTGCATTCCTCAACACAGATTGCTATTTACACATGGAGCACTCCAAAATGTTGTACCAAGGAGTATAATTCCATATGAGGCATATGCTTTGGTATTCTCAGAGTGTTCTTTACATACACCTGTGCTGTCTCCTCTTATAAATGTCGGTTAAAAATAGGCAGTGCCATTCTATGTTGCATAGTAAGGTGGAGCACCTGCTAATGTTGTACCAGGAATAAGCATGTTACAGTTATTAGTTGGCTTTTTTATCGACCTATAACTTTTGAATGCCTGAGCTGATGTTCCAAAACCAGACTGCACAATTTGCCCAATTGAATGCCCATTCCAAAACGTTAAACATTTTGGAAATCGAACGGTAAACAACGGAGCTATGATTTTTCAAAGTTTGCCATGTACACTTCCGTGTTCCATACTACGTCTAATATGTAAACAAATACCCATGTGTTCTTTATCGACCTATAACTTTTGAATGCCTGACCTGATCTTCCAAACCTAGACTGCACAATTTGCCCAATTGAATGTCCTTTCCAAAACGTTAAACATTTTGTAAATCAAACGGTTAAAAACGGAGCTATGACTTTTTCAAAGTTTGCCATATAGCCTCCCGTATTCCTTACTACGTCTGATATGTAAACAAATACCCAAGTCTTCTTTAACGGCTATGCACATTTTATTTTCACTATCAAGTCAGCACAATTTCCGCAGTTAAATGTCTCTTCCAAAACACTAAACAGTTTATACATCGGACCGCAAACAACGGAGCTACGATTTTTCAAACTTTGCCTATATTCCTAATTGGATTATCTTCCCTGAATTCAAATTTTGTGTCACACCTTGTTTGAGGAAATTATTACACAAAGCCTACTATATAAAGCACTCAGTACACATATGCTAATGGGGGGAACCCTTGTATCCAAGGCATGTCGCGCATGCGCACTCAGACTTTATAAATAAATAAATAAAAATTTTAACTATAATTTAACTCTAACACTCCAGCATTTATCAGACCAGTTAAAAAAAAAAAAAAAAAAAAAAAAAAATAATAAATATAATTTAACTCAAACAGTCCAGCATGAGGCATAAAAGTACTTAAATATCATATAAAAGAAGAAATATTGGCACTTTTTATATCTGTCGACAAAGTTTTTAGTCTCCATACACTGAAAACTATAAACCAAAAAGAATAAAATAGGTTGCCGGTATGGAATAACCTTGAAAAAGGTCAATGTTGACACCCTATATTGATGAGTACAACACATATAGCAATTTGAAACTTAAAATCCTTCAGTCTAATGTCTAACAATCAATTTTGAGGTACAAAAAGTACTCAATTACAAAGCCGGTACAAGAATATCAATAAAAAGAAAGAAATATTGTCGCCTTTTATTGTTATCGACACAAATAAAAGTAACCGTAGACTTATACAGTGTCAAATTATCCATCCTAAGAATGAAATGTTTATACCGGCACAGAAGTATCATCAAAAAGAAAGAAATATTGTCGCCTTTTATTGTTATCGACACAAATAAAAGTAACCGTAGCCTTATACAGTGTCAAATTATCCATCAAAAGAATAAAATGTTCATGCTGGCACACAAGTATCATCAAAAGGATAGATATTGGCACCATTTATAGATGCAGACAACAAATACAGCAACCTGAAACATTCATTTCTTCACTTTTGTGTCTGAGAATACATCTAAACTCATAAATATTATACAACATATGAAGTATTGTCACTTTTAGTTGGTATCGACATAAATATCAGTAACCGTACACTTATAAATCATTCAATTGTTGTCAAATTATGCCTTCTTATAGTTGTCGACAAATGTTTTAGTAACCGTAGACTCCAAACCTGTGTAAAACTATCAATCCTCAGGTACCGAAAGGATAAAATGTTAATGCCGGTAAGTAATAACCAAGAAAATGGTCAATATTGGCACCCTATATTGCTGAATGCAACAAATATAGCACTTCAAAACATTTATTCTTTCACTTTTATGTCTGACAATCCATTTGAATGTATCAAATGTCCTCTATTACCAGGCTGGTACAAGAATATTATAACAAAGATGAAATAGTGTCGCTTTTAATTGTTTCGCGACATAAATATTAGTAACCGTACACTTATAAATCTCTCAATTTGTGTCAAACCATTCATTCTTAGATTCAAATAATGATGCCGGACCAGAAAAATCAGGAAGAAGGGAAGATATTGGCACCTTTTGTTGATACCGACAACAAATTTTGTTATTTAAACTTGTTTTCATTCCCATTTAATGTCAAACAACCCATCAGGATGTATTTAAAAGTGCTCAATTATAAGGCCAGTACCAGAATATCATTCAAAAGAAGAAATATTGGCTCTTTTTATTCTTGTCGACAAAAGTTTTAGTATAACCGTAGACTTAGGAAGCGCTTAATTTTTGAAAAAAATTTCATCGCGAGGTACATAAAGAATAAAATTATTATGCCGGTAGACAATATTCAAGGAAAAGGGTAAATATTGGCCCAAGATATTGATGAATACAACAAATATAGCAGCTTGACACTTAAACTCCTTCATGAAAGGCTATCATTTCTTAACATTTAGGTGGAGCACATTGGATCTTTGTACCAGAGTTTCTGACACGTTTTCTTCGGCGACCTTTAACTTTTGAATGCCCCGATACATTTTCAATATCAAGACACCAAAATGTGCGCAATTGACTGCCCATTATAAAACGTTAAACATTTTGGAAATCGAACGGTAAACAACGGAGCTATGATTTTTCAAAGTTTGCCATGTACACTTCCGTGTTCCATACTACGTCTAATATGTAAACAAATACCCATGTGTTCTTTATCGACCTATAACTTTTGAATGCCTGAACTGATTTTCCAAACCTAGACTGCACAATTTGCCCAATTGAATGTCCTTTCCAAAACGTTAAACATTTTGTAAATCAAACGGTTAAAAACGGAGCTATGATTTTTTCAAAGATTGCCATATAGCCTCCCGTATTCCTTACTACGTCTGATATGTAAACAAATACCCAAGTCTTCTTTAACGGCTATACACATTTTATTTTCACTATCAAGTCAGCACAATTTCCGCAGTTAAATGTCCTTTCCAAAACACTAAACAGTTTATACATCGGACCGCAAACAACGGAGCTACGATTTTTCAAACTTTGCCTATATTCCTAATTGGATTATCTTCCCTGAATTCAAATTTTGTGTCAACTTGTTTGAGGAAATTATTACACAAAGCCTACTATATAAAGCACTCAGTACACATATGCTAATGGGGGGAACCCTTGTATCCAAGGCATGTCGCGCATGCGCACTCAGACTTTGAAAAAGGTCAATGTTGACACCCTATATTGATGAGTACAACACATATATAGCATTTGAAACTTAAAATCCTTCGCTCTAATGTCTAACAATCAATTTTGAGGTACAAAAAGTACTCAATTACCAAGCCGGTACAAGAATATCAATAAAAAGAATAAAATATTGTCGCCTTTTATTGTTATCGACACAAATAAAAGTAACCGTAGACTTATACAGTGTCAAATTATCCATCCTAATGATGAAATGTTTATACCGGCACAAAAGTATCATCAAAAAGAAAGAAATATTGTCGCCTTTTATTGTTATCGACACAAATATAAGTAACCGTAGACTTATACAGTGTCAAATTATCCATCAAAAGAATAAAATGTTCATGCTGGCACACAAGTATCATCAAAAAGGATAGATATTGGCACCATTTATAGATGCAGACAACAAATACAAATCCTCCTAAACTCATAAGTATCATACAACATATGAAATATTGTCACTTTTAGTTTGTATTGACATAAATATCAGTAACCGTACACATATAAATCTCTCAATTGTTGTCAAATTATGCATTCTTATAGTTGTCGACAAATGTTTTATTAACCGTAGACTCCAAACCTGTGTAAAACTATCAATCCTCAGGTACTGAAAGGATAAAATGTTAATGCCGGTAAGTAATAACCAAGAAAATGGTCAATATTGGCCCCCTATATTGCTGAATGCAACAAATATAGCACTTCAAAACATTTATTCTTTCACTTTTATGTCTGACAATCCATTTGAATGTATCAAATGGCCTCTATTACCTGGCCAGTACAAGAATAATAGAACAAAGATGAAATAGTGTCACTTTTAATTGTTTCGCGACATAAATATTAGTAACCGTACACTTATAAATCTCTCAATTTGTGTCAAACCATTCATTCTGATATTCAAATAATGATGCCGGACCAGAAAAATCAGGAAGAAGGGAAGATATTGGCACCTTTTGTTTATACCGACAACAAATTTTGTTATTTAAACTTGTTTTCATTCCCATTTAATGTCAAACAACCCATCAGGATGTATTTAAAAGTGCTCAATTATAAGGCCAGTACCAGAATATCATTCAAAAGAAGAAATATTGGCTCTTTTTATTCTTGTCGACAAAAGTTTTAGTATAACCGTAGACTTACGAAGCGCTTAATTTTTGACAAAATTTTCATCGCGAGGTACATAAAGAATAAAATTATTATGCCGGTAGAGAATATTCAAGGAAAAGGGTACATATTGGCTCAAGATATTGATGAATACAACAAATATAGCAGCTTGACACTTAAACTCCTTCATGAAAGGCTATCATTTCTTAACATTTAGGGATCGTTGTACCACAGTTTCTGACACGTTTTCTTCGGCGACCTATAACTTTTGAATGCCCCGATACATTTTCAATATCAAGACACCAAAATGTGCGCAATTAAATTCCCTTTCCAAAACGCTAAACAGTTTAAAAATCGGACGGTCAACAACAGAGATACGATTTTTTCAAAGTTTGCCTATAGGCCTTATCAGATTATCTCCCCTGAATTTCAATATGCAAATTTTGGCATACCTTCTTCAGGAAATTGTTACAAAAAGACTACTATATATACAACTAAGTATGTATTACTATAGGGGGACCCTTGAATCCAAAACATATCGGCGCATGCGCACTTGAAAGGGTTAGGGTTAGAAAAAAAGATCCGGCTAACCCAAACCCTAACCCTAACCCTAATTTGGGTTAGGGTTAACCCTAACCCTCATATATTCATACGCCAGCCATATCACAACCCTTAATAGTCAGCCTACACCCCAGGTGCCCCCCTCTATATGATACCTAACCCTAACCCTAACCCTAACCCTAACCCTAACCCTAACCCTAACCCTAACCCTAACCCTAACCCTAACCCTAACCCTAACCCTAACCCTAACCCTAACCCTAACCCTAACCCTAACCCTAACCCTAACCCTAACCTAACCCTAACCCTAACCCTAACCCTAACCCTAACCCTAACCCTAACCCTAACCCTAACCCTAACCCTAACCCTAACCCTAACCCTAACCCTAACCCTAACCCTAACCCTAACCCTAACCCTAACCCTAACCCTAACCCTAACCCTAACCCTAACCCTAACCCTAACCCTAACCCTAACCCTAACCCTAACCCTAACCCTAACCCTAACCCTAACCCTAACCCTAACCCTAACCCTAACCCTAACCCTAACCCTAACCCTAACCCTAACCCTAACCCTAACCCTAACCCTAACCCTAACCCTAACCCTAACCCTAACCCTAACCCTAACCCTAACCCTAAACCCTAACCCTAACCCTAACCCTAACCCTAACCCTAACCCTAACCCTAACCCTAACCCTAACCCTAACCCTAACCCTAACCCTAACCCTAACCCTAACCCTAACCCTAACCCTAACCCTAACCCTAACCCTAACCCTAACCCTAACCCTAAAATTCAGGCACATGCGCAAATACAACAAAGTCACTGGAATTTTATTTTCTGGATTCATTTCATATCAGCGAAGTCTGTACTAAAAACAAATTATCTCCCTTAGTGCAACTCAGTTGCAGTCTAGTAAAAACCCCCTAACCCTAACCCTAACCCTAACACTTGAAAGGGTTAGGGTTAGAAAAAAAGATCCGGCTAACCCAAACCCTAACCCTAACCCTAATTTGGGTTAGGGTTAACCCTAACCCTCATATATTCATACGCCAGCCATATCACAACCCTTAATAGTCAGCCTACACCCCAGGTGCCCCCCTCTATATGATACCTAACCCTAACCCTAACCCTAACCCTAACCCTAACCCTAAACCCTAACCCTAACCCTAACCCTAACCCTAACCCTAACCCTAACTCTAACCCTAACCCTAACCCTAACCCTAACCCTAACCCTAACCCTAACCCTAACCCTAACCCTAACCCTAACCCCTAACCCTAACCCTAACCCTAACCCTAACCCTAACCCTAACCCTAACCCTAACCCTAACCCTAACCCCTAACCCCTAACCCCTAACCCTAACCCTAAACCCTAACCCTAACCCTAACCCTAACCCTAACCCTAACCCTAACCCTAACCCTAACCCTAACCCTAACCCTAACCCTAACCCTAAACCCTAACCCTAACCCTAACCCTAACCCTAACCCTAACCTAACCCTAACCCTAACCCTAACCCTAACCCTAACCCTAACCCTAACCCTAACCTAACCCTAACCCTAACCCTAACCCTAACCCTAACCCTAACCCTAACCCTAACCTAACCCTAACCCTAACCCTAACCCTAACCCTAACCCTAACCCTAACCCTAACCCTAACCCTAACCCTAACCCTAACCCTAACCCTAACCTTCCGACTATATTCAGATAGTACACCTTAAATCTTTTTATAACTTTTTCAAATCAACTTGGATTTTCATGAAACTATACAGCTATCTTGGTAACATATTGATCTTACTGAATCAAAGGTCATTATGTAGTTTGGTGTATTGCTGTCAAATTTAATGAAGGTCAAAAAAGCTAGGATTTGCAATTTTGGACAAAATTCAGCATTTCAGATAGTACACTCACCTTAATTTTTTTTATAACTTTTTCAAATCAACTTGGATTTTCATCAAACTATGCAGCTATATTAGTAATATATTGATCTTACTCAATCACAGGTCATTATGTAGTTTGGTGTGTTGCTTACAAATTTCTAGGTAAAAAAAGATTGAATTTGCAGTTCGGACTATATTCAGATACCTAACCCTAATTTTTTTTATAACTTTTTCAAATCAACTAGGATTTTCATCAACCTATACAGCTATCTTAGTAATATATTGATCTTACTAAATCATAGGTCATTATGTAGTTTGGTGTATTGCTGTCAAATTTAAGGATTAAATTAATCTAGGTCCAAAAAGCTTGAATTTGCAGTTCCGACTATATTCAGATAGTACACCTTAAATCTTTTTATAACTTTTTCAAATCAACTTGGATTTTCATCAAACTATACAGCTATCTTGGTAACATATTGATCTTACTGAATCAAAGGTCATTATGTAGTTTGGTGTATTGCTGTCAAATTTAATGAAGGTCAAAAAAGCTAGGATTTGCAATTTTGGACAAAATTCAGCATTTCAGATAGTACACTCACCTTAATTTTTTTTATAACTTTTTCAAATCAACTTGGATTTTCATCAAACTATGCAGCTATATTAGTAATATATTGATCTTACTCAATCACAGGTCATTATGTAGTTTGGTGTGTTGCTTACAAATTTCTAGGTAAAAAAAGATTGAATTTGCAGTTCGGACTATATTCAGATACCTAACCCTAATTTTTTTTATAACTTTTTCAAATCAACTAGGATTTTCATCAAACTATACAGCTATCTTAGTAATATATTGATCTTACTAAATCATAGGTCATTATGTAGTTTGGTGTATTGCTGTCAAATTTAAGGATTAAATTAATCTAGGTCCAAAAAGCTTGAATTTGCAGTTCCGACTATATTCAGATAGTACACCTTAAATCTTTTTATAACTTTTTCAAATCAACTTGGATTTTCATCAAACTATACAGCTATCTTGGTAACATATTGATCTTACTGAATCAAAGGTCATTATGTAGTTTGGTGTATTGCTGTCAAATTTAATGAAGGTCAAAAAAGCTAGGATTTGCAATTTTGGACAAAATTCAGCATTTCAGATAGTACACTCACCTTAATTTTTTTTATAACTTTTTCAAATCAACTTGGATTTTCATCAAACTATGCAGCTATATTAGTAATATATTGATCTTACTCAATCACAGGTCATTATGTAGTTTGGTGTGTTGCTTACAAATTTCTAGGTAAAAAAAGATTGAATTTGCAGTTCGGACTATATTCAGATACCTAACCCTAATTTTTTTTATAACTTTTTCAAATCAACTAGGATTTTCATCAAACTATACAGCTATCTTAGTAATATATTGATCTTACTAAATCATAGGTCATTATGTAGTTTGGTGTATTGCTGTCAAATTTAAGGATTAAATTAATCTAGGTCCAAAAAGCTTGAATTTGCAGTTCCGACTATATTCAGATAGTACACCTTAAATCTTTTTATAACTTTTTCAAATCAACTTGGATTTTCATCAAACTATACAGCTATCTTGGTAACATATTGATCTTACTGAATCAAAGGTCATTATGTAGTTTGGTGTATTGCTGTCAAATTTAATGAAGGTCAAAAAAGCTAGGATTTGCAATTTTGGACAAAATTCAGCATTTCAGATAGTACACTCACCTTAATTTTTTTTATAACTTTTTCAAATCAACTTGGATTTTCATCAAACTATGCAGCTATATTAGTAATATATTGATCTTACTCAATCACAGGTCATTATGTAGTTTGGTGTGTTGCTTACAAATTTCTAGGTAAAAAAAGATTGAATTTGCAGTTCCGACTATATTCAGATACCTAACCCTAATTTTTTTTATAACTTTTTCAAATCAACTAGGATTTTCATCAAACTATACAGCTATCTTAGTAATATATTGATCTTACTAAATCATAGGTCATTATGTAGTTTGGTGTATTGCTGTCAAATTTAAGGATTAAATTAATCTAGGTCCAAAAAGCTTGAATTTGCAGTTCCGACTATATTCAGATAGTACACCTTAAATCTTTTTATAACTTTTTCAAATCAACTTGGATTTTCATCAAACTATACAGCTATCTTGGTAACATATTGATCTTACTGAATCAAAGGTCATTATGTAGTTTGGTGTATTGCTGTCAAATTTAATGAAGGTCCAAAAAGCTAGGATTTGCAATTTTGGACAAAATTCAGCATTTCAGATAGTACACTCACCTTAATTTTTTTTATAACTTTTTCAAATCAACTTGGATTTTCATCAAACTATGCAGCTATATTAGTAATATATTGATCTTACTCAATCACAGGTCATTATGTAGTTTGGTGTGTTGCTTACAAATTTCTAGGTAAAAAAAGATTGAATTTGCAGTTCGGACTATATTCAGATACCTAACCCTAATTTTTTTTATAACTTTTTCAAATCAACTAGGATTTTCATCAAACTATACAGCTATCTTAGTAATATATTGATCTTACTAAATCATAGGTCATTATGTAGTTTGGTGTATTGCTGTCAAATTTAAGGATTAAATTAATCTAGGTCCAAAAAGCTTGAATTTGCAGTTCCGACTATATTCAGATAGTACACCTTAAATCTTTTTATAACTTTTTCAAATCAACTTGGATTTTCATCAAACTATACAGCTATCTTGGTAACATATTGATCTTACTGAATCAAAGGTCATTATGTAGTTTGGTGTATTGCTGTCAAATTTAATGAAGGTCAAAAAAGCTAGGATTTGCAATTTTGGACAAAATTCAGCATTTCAGATAGTACACTCACCTTAATTTTTTTTATAACTTTTTCAAATCAACTTGGATTTTCATCAAACTATGCAGCTATATTAGTAATATATTGATCTTACTCAATCACAGGTCATTATGTAGTTTGGTGTGTTGCTTACAAATTTCTAGGTAAAAAAAGATTGAATTTGCAGTTCGGACTATATTCAGATACCTAACCCTAATTTTTTTTATAACTTTTTCAAATCAACTAGGATTTTCATCAAACTATACAGCTATCTTAGTAATATATTGATCTTACTAAATCATAGGTCATTATGTAGTTTGGTGTATTGCTGTCAAATTTAAGGATTAAATTAATCTAGGTCCAAAAAGCTTGAATTTGCAGTTCCGACTATATTCAGATAGTACACCTTAAATCTTTTTATAACTTTTTCAAATCAACTTGGATTTTCATCAAACTATACAGCTATCTTGGTAACATATTGATCTTACTGAATCAAAGGTCATTATGTAGTTTGGTGTATTGCTGTCAAATTTAATGAAGGTCAAAAAAGTTAGGATTTGCAATTTTGGACAAAATTCAGCATTTCAGATAGTACACTCACCTTAATTTTTTTTATAACTTTTTCAAATCAACTTGGATTTTCATCAAACTATGCAGCTATATTAGTAATATATTGATCTTACTCAATCACAGGTCATTATGTAGTTTGGTGTGTTGCTTACAAATTTCTAGGTAAAAAAAGATTGAATTTGCAGTTCGGACTATATTCAGATACCTAACCCTAATTTTTTTTATAACTTTTTCAAATCAACTAGGATTTTCATCAAACTATACAGCTATCTTAGTAATATATTGATCTTACTAAATCATAGGTCATTATGTAGTTTGGTGTATTGCTGTCAAATTTAAGGATTAAATTAATCTAGGTCCAAAAAGCTTGAATTTGCAGTTCCGACTATATTCAGATAGTACACCTTAAATCTTTTTATAACTTTTTCAAATCAACTTGGATTTTCATCAAACTATACAGCTATCTTGGTAACATATTGATCTTACTGAATCAAAGGTCATTATGTAGTTTGGTGTATTGCTGTCAAATTTAATGAAGGTCAAAAAAGCTAGGATTTGCAATTTTGGACAAAATTCAGCATTTCAGATAGTACACTCACCTTAATTTTTTTTATAACTTTTTCAAATCAACTTGGATTTTCATCAAACTATGCAGCTATATTAGTAATATATTGATCTTACTCAATCACAGGTCATTATGTAGTTTGGTGTGTTGCTTACAAATTTCTAGGTAAAAAAAGATTGAATTTGCAGTTCGGACTATATTCAGATACCTAACCCTAATTTTTTTTATAACTTTTTCAAATCAACTAGGATTTTCATCAAACTATACAGCTATCTTAGTAATATATTGATCTTACTAAATCATAGGTCATTATGTAGTTTGGTGTATTGCTGTCAAATTTAAGGATTAAATTAATCTAGGTCCAAAAAGCTTGAATTTGCAGTTCCGACTATATTCAGATAGTACACCTTAAATCTTTTTATAACTTTTTCAAATCAACTTGGATTTTCATCAAACTATACAGCTATCTTGGTAACATATTGATCTTACTGAATCAAAGGTCATTATGTAGTTTGGTGTATTGCTGTCAAATTTAATGAAGGTCAAAAAAGCTAGGATTTGCAATTTTGGACAAAATTCAGCATTTCAGATAGTACACTCACCTTAATTTTTTTTATAACTTTTTCAAATCAACTTGGATTTTCATCAAACTATGCAGCTATATTAGTAATATATTGATCTTACTCAATCACAGGTCATTATGTAGTTTGGTGTGTTGCTTACAAATTTCTAGGTAAAAAAAGATTGAATTTGCAGTTCGGACTATATTCAGATACCTAACCCTAATTTTTTTTATAACTTTTTCAAATCAACTAGGATTTTCATCAAACTATACAGCTATCTTAGTAATATATTGATCTTACTAAATCATAGGTCATTATGTAGTTTGGTGTATTGCTGTCAAATTTAAGGATTAAATTAATCTAGGTCCAAAAAGCTTGAATTTGCAGTTCCGACTATATTCAGATAGTACACCTTAAATCTTTTTATAACTTTTTCAAATCAACTTGGATTTTCATCAAACTATACAGCTATCTTGGTAACATATTGATCTTACTGAATCAAAGGTCATTATGTAGTTTGGTGTATTGCTGTCAAATTTAATGAAGGTCAAAAAAGCTAGGATTTGCAATTTTGGACAAAATTCAGCATTTCAGATAGTACACTCACCTTAATTTTTTTTATAACTTTTTCAAATCAACTTGGATTTTCATCAAACTATGCAGCTATATTAGTAATATATTGATCTTACTCAATCACAGGTCATTATGTAGTTTGGTGTGTTGCTTACAAATTTCTAGGTAAAAAAAGATTGAATTTGCAGTTCCGACTATATTCAGATACCTAACCCTAATTTTTTTTATAACTTTTTCAAATCAACTAGGATTTTCATCAAACTATACAGCTATCTTAGTAATATATTGATCTTACTAAATCATAGGTCATTATGTAGTTTGGTGTATTGCTGTCAAATTTAAGGATTAAATTAATCTAGGTCCAAAAAGCTTGAATTTGCAGTTCCGACTATATTCAGATAGTACACCTTAAATCTTTTTATAACTTTTTCAAATCAACTTGGATTTTCATCAAACTATACAGCTATCTTGGTAACATATTGATCTTACTGAATCAAAGGTCATTATGTAGTTTGGTGTATTGCTGTCAAATTTAATGAAGGTCCAAAAAGCTAGGATTTGCAATTTTGGACAAAATTCAGCATTTCAGATAGTACACTCACCTTAATTTTTTTTATAACTTTTTCAAATCAACTTGGATTTTCATCAAACTATGCAGCTATATTAGTAATATATTGATCTTACTCAATCACAGGTCATTATGTAGTTTGGTGTGTTGCTTACAAATTTCTAGGTAAAAAAAGATTGAATTTGCAGTTCGGACTATATTCAGATACCTAACCCTAATTTTTTTTATAACTTTTTCAAATCAACTAGGATTTTCATCAAACTATACAGCTATCTTAGTAATATATTGATCTTACTAAATCATAGGTCATTATGTAGTTTGGTGTATTGCTGTCAAATTTAAGGATTAAATTAATCTAGGTCCAAAAAGCTTGAATTTGCAGTTCCGACTATATTCAGATAGTACACCTTAAATCTTTTTATAACTTTTTCAAATCAACTTGGATTTTCATCAAACTATACAGCTATCTTGGTAACATATTGATCTTACTGAATCAAAGGTCATTATGTAGTTTGGTGTATTGCTGTCAAATTTAATGAAGGTCCAAAAAGCTAGGATTTGCAATTTTGGACAAAATTCAGCATTTCAGATAGTACACTCACCTTAATTTTTTTTATAACTTTTTCAAATCAACTTGGATTTTCATCAAACTATGCAGCTATATTAGTAATATATTGATCTTACTCAATCACAGGTCATTATGTAGTTTGGTGTGTTGCTTACAAATTTCTAGGTAAAAAAAGATTGAATTTGCAGTTCGGACTATATTCAGATACCTAACCCTAATTTTTTTTATAACTTTTTCAAATCAACTAGGATTTTCATCAAACTATACAGCTATCTTAGTAATATATTGATCTTACTAAATCATAGGTCATTATGTAGTTTGGTGTATTGCTGTCAAATTTAAGGATTAAATTAATCTAGGTCCAAAAAGCTTGAATTTGCAGTTCCGACTATATTCAGATAGTACACCTTAAATCTTTTTATAACTTTTTCAAATCAACTTGGATTTTCATCAAACTATACAGCTATCTTGGTAACATATTGATCTTACTGAATCAAAGGTCATTATGTAGTTTGGTGTATTGCTGTCAAATTTAATGAAGGTCAAAAAAGCTAGGATTTGCAATTTTGGACAAAATTCAGCATTTCAGATAGTACACTCACCTTAATTTTTTTTATAACTTTTTCAAATCAACTTGGATTTTCATCAAACTATGCAGCTATATTAGTAATATATTGATCTTACTCAATCACAGGTCATTATGTAGTTTGGTGTGTTGCTTACAAATTTCTAGGTAAAAAAAGATTGAATTTGCAGTTCGGACTATATTCAGATACCTAACCCTAATTTTTTTTATAACTTTTTCAAATCAACTAGGATTTTCATCAAACTATACAGCTATCTTAGTAATATATTGATCTTACTAAATCATAGGTCATTATGTAGTTTGGTGTATTGCTGTCAAATTTAAGGATTAAATTAATCTAGGTCCAAAAAGCTTGAATTTGCAGTTCCGACTATATTCAGATAGTACACCTTAAATCTTTTTATAACTTTTTCAAATCAACTTGGATTTTCATCAAACTATACAGCTATCTTGGTAACATATTGATCTTACTGAATCAAAGGTCATTATGTAGTTTGGTGTATTGCTGTCAAATTTAATGAAGGTCAAAAAAGCTAGGATTTGCAATTTTGGACAAAATTCAGCATTTCAGATAGTACACTCACCTTAATTTTTTTTATAACTTTTTCAAATCAACTTGGATTTTCATCAAACTATGCAGCTATATTAGTAATATATTGATCTTACTCAATCACAGGTCATTATGTAGTTTGGTGTGTTGCTTACAAATTTCTAGGTAAAAAAAGATTGAATTTGCAGTTCGGACTATATTCAGATACCTAACCCTAATTTTTTTTATAACTTTTTCAAATCAACTAGGATTTTCATCAAACTATACAGCTATCTTAGTAATATATTGATCTTACTAAATCATAGGTCATTATGTAGTTTGGTGTATTGCTGTCAAATTTAAGGATTAAATTAATCTAGGTCCAAAAAGCTTGAATTTGCAGTTCCGACTATATTCAGATAGTACACCTTAAATCTTTTTATAACTTTTTCAAATCAACTTGGATTTTCATCAAACTATACAGCTATCTTGGTAACATATTGATCTTACTGAATCAAAGGTCATTATGTAGTTTGGTGTATTGCTGTCAAATTTAATGAAGGTCAAAAAAGTTAGGATTTGCAATTTTGGACAAAATTCAGCATTTCAGATAGTACACTCACCTTAATTTTTTTTATAACTTTTTCAAATCAACTTGGATTTTCATCAAACTATGCAGCTATATTAGTAATATATTGATCTTACTCAATCACAGGTCATTATGTAGTTTGGTGTGTTGCTTACAAATTTCTAGGTAAAAAAAGATTGAATTTGCAGTTCGGACTATATTCAGATACCTAACCCTAATTTTTTTTATAACTTTTTCAAATCAACTAGGATTTTCATCAAACTATACAGCTATCTTAGTAATATATTGATCTTACTAAATCATAGGTCATTATGTAGTTTGGTGTATTGCTGTCAAATTTAAGGATTAAATTAATCTAGGTCCAAAAAGCTTGAATTTGCAGTTCCGACTATATTCAGATAGTACACCTTAAATCTTTTTATAACTTTTTCAAATCAACTTGGATTTTCATCAAACTATACAGCTATCTTGGTAACATATTGATCTTACTGAATCAAAGGTCATTATGTAGTTTGGTGTATTGCTGTCAAATTTAATGAAGGTCAAAAAAGCTAGGATTTGCAATTTTGGACAAAATTCAGCATTTCAGATAGTACACTCACCTTAATTTTTTTTATAACTTTTTCAAATCAACTTGGATTTTCATCAAACTATGCAGCTATATTAGTAATATATTGATCTTACTCAATCACAGGTCATTATGTAGTTTGGTGTGTTGCTTACAAATTTCTAGGTAAAAAAAGATTGAATTTGCAGTTCGGACTATATTCAGATACCTAACCCTAATTTTTTTTATAACTTTTTCAAATCAACTAGGATTTTCATCAAACTATACAGCTATCTTAGTAATATATTGATCTTACTAAATCATAGGTCATTATGTAGTTTGGTGTATTGCTGTCAAATTTAAGGATTAAATTAATCTAGGTCCAAAAAGCTTGAATTTGCAGTTCCGACTATATTCAGATAGTACACCTTAAATCTTTTTATAACTTTTTCAAATCAACTTGGATTTTCATCAAACTATACAGCTATCTTGGTAACATATTGATCTTACTGAATCAAAGGTCATTATGTAGTTTGGTGTATTGCTGTCAAATTTAATGAAGGTCAAAAAAGTTAGGATTTGCAATTTTGGACAAAATTCAGCATTTCAGATAGTACACTCACCTTAATTTTTTTTATAACTTTTTCAAATCAACTTGGATTTTCATCAAACTATGCAGCTATATTAGTAATATATTGATCTTACTCAATCACAGGTCATTATGTAGTTTGGTGTGTTGCTTACAAATTTCTAGGTAAAAAAAGATTGAATTTGCAGTTCGGACTATATTCAGATACCTAACCCTAATTTTTTTTATAACTTTTTCAAATCAACTAGGATTTTCATCAAACTATACAGCTATCTTAGTAATATATTGATCTTACTAAATCATAGGTCATTATGTAGTTTGGTGTATTGCTGTCAAATTTAAGGATTAAATTAATCTAGGTCCAAAAAGCTTGAATTTGCAGTTCCGACTATATTCAGATAGTACACCTTAAATCTTTTTATAACTTTTTCAAATCAACTTGGATTTTCATCAAACTATACAGCTATCTTGGTAACATATTGATCTTACTGAATCAAAGGTCATTATGTAGTTTGGTGTATTGCTGTCAAATTTAATGAAGGTCAAAAAAGCTAGGATTTGCAATTTTGGACAAAATTCAGCATTTCAGATAGTACACTCACCTTAATTTTTTTTATAACTTTTTCAAATCAACTTGGATTTTCATCAAACTATGCAGCTATATTAGTAATATATTGATCTTACTCAATCACAGGTCATTATGTAGTTTGGTGTGTTGCTTACAAATTTCTAGGTAAAAAAAGATTGAATTTGCAGTTCGGACTATATTCAGATACCTAACCCTAATTTTTTTTATAACTTTTTCAAATCAACTAGGATTTTCATCAAACTATACAGCTATCTTAGTAATATATTGATCTTACTAAATCATAGGTCATTATGTAGTTTGGTGTATTGCTGTCAAATTTAAGGATTAAATTAATCTAGGTCCAAAAAGCTTGAATTTGCAGTTCCAACTATATTCAGATAGTACACCTTAAATCTTTTTATAACTTTTTCAAATCAACTTGGATTTTCATCAAACTATACAGCTATCTTGGTAACATATTGATCTTACTGAATCAAAGGTCATTATGTAGTTTGGTGTATTGCTGTCAAATTTAATGAAGGTCAAAAAAGTTAGGATTTGCAATTTTGGACAAAATTCAGCATTTCAGATAGTACACTCACCTTAATTTTTTTTATAACTTTTTCAAATCAACTTGGATTTTCATCAAACTATGCAGCTATATTAGTAATATATTGATCTTACTCAATCACAGGTCATTATGTAGTTTGGTGTGTTGCTTACAAATTTCTAGGTAAAAAAAGATTGAATTTGCAGTTCGGACTATATTCAGATACCTAACCCTAATTTTTTTTATAACTTTTTCAAATCAACTAGGATTTTCATCAAACTATACAGCTATCTTAGTAATATATTGATCTTACTAAATCATAGGTCATTATGTAGTTTGGTGTATTGCTGTCAAATTTAAGGATTAAATTAATCTAGGTCCAAAAAGCTTGAATTTGCAGTTCCGACTATATTCAGATAGTACACCTTAAATCTTTTTATAACTTTTTCAAATCAACTTGGATTTTCATCAAACTATACAGCTATCTTGGTAACATATTGATCTTACTGAATCAAAGGTCATTATGTAGTTTGGTGTATTGCTGTCAAATTTAATGAAGGTCAAAAAAGCTAGGATTTGCAATTTTGGACAAAATTCAGCATTTCAGATAGTACACTCACCTTAATTTTTTTTATAACTTTTTCAAATCAACTTGGATTTTCATCAAACTATGCAGCTATATTAGTAATATATTGATCTTACTCAATCACAGGTCATTATGTAGTTTGGTGTGTTGCTTACAAATTTCTAGGTAAAAAAAGATTGAATTTGCAGTTCCGACTATATTCAGATACCTAACCCTAATTTTTTTTATAACTTTTTCAAATCAACTAGGATTTTCATCAAACTATACAGCTATCTTAGTAATATATTGATCTTACTAAATCATAGGTCATTATGTAGTTTGGTGTATTGCTGTCAAATTTAAGGATTAAATTAATCTAGGTCCAAAAAGCTTGAATTTGCAGTTCCGACTATATTCAGATAGTACACCTTAAATCTTTTTATAACTTTTTCAAATCAACTTGGATTTTCATCAAACTATACAGCTATCTTGGTAACATATTGATCTTACTGAATCAAAGGTCATTATGTAGTTTGGTGTATTGCTGTCAAATTTAATGAAGGTCAAAAAAGCTAGGATTTGCAATTTTGGACAAAATTCAGCATTTCAGATAGTACACTCACCTTAATTTTTTTTATAACTTTTTCAAATCAACTTGGATTTTCATCAAACTATGCAGCTATATTAGTAATATATTGATCTTACTCAATCACAGGTCATTATGTAGTTTGGTGTGTTGCTTACAAATTTCTAGGTAAAAAAAGATTGAATTTGCAGTTCGGACTATATTCAGATACCTAACCCTAATTTTTTTTATAACTTTTTCAAATCAACTAGGATTTTCATCAAACTATACAGCTATCTTAGTAATATATTGATCTTACTAAATCATAGGTCATTATGTAGTTTGGTGTATTGCTGTCAAATTTAAGGATTAAATTAATCTAGGTCCAAAAAGCTTGAATTTGCAGTTCCGACTATATTCAGATAGTACACCTTAAATCTTTTTATAACTTTTTCAAATCAACTTGGATTTTCATCAAACTATACAGCTATCTTGGTAACATATTGATCTTACTGAATCAAAGGTCATTATGTAGTTTGGTGTATTGCTGTCAAATTTAATGAAGGTCAAAAAAGTTAGGATTTGCAATTTTGGACAAAATTCAGCATTTCAGATAGTACACTCACCTTAATTTTTTTTATAACTTTTTCAAATCAACTTGGATTTTCATCAAACTATGCAGCTATATTAGTAATATATTGATCTTACTCAATCACAGGTCATTATGTAGTTTGGTGTGTTGCTTACAAATTTCTAGGTAAAAAAAGATTGAATTTGCAGTTCGGACTATATTCAGATACCTAACCCTAATTTTTTTTATAACTTTTTCAAATCAACTAGGATTTTCATCAAACTATACAGCTATCTTAGTAATATATTGATCTTACTAAATCATAGGTCATTATGTAGTTTGGTGTATTGCTGTCAAATTTAAGGATTAAATTAATCTAGGTCCAAAAAGCTTGAATTTGCAGTTCCGACTATATTCAGATAGTACACCTTAAATCTTTTTATAACTTTTTCAAATCAACTTGGATTTTCATCAAACTATACAGCTATCTTGGTAACATATTGATCTTACTGAATCAAAGGTCATTATGTAGTTTGGTGTATTGCTGTCAAATTTAATGAAGGTCAAAAAAGCTAGGATTTGCAATTTTGGACAAAATTCAGCATTTCAGATAGTACACTCACCTTAATTTTTTTTATAACTTTTTCAAATCAACTTGGATTTTCATCAAACTATGCAGCTATATTAGTAATATATTGATCTTACTCAATCACAGGTCATTATGTAGTTTGGTGTGTTGCTTACAAATTTCTAGGTAAAAAAAGATTGAATTTGCAGTTCGGACTATATTCAGATACCTAACCCTAATTTTTTTTATAACTTTTTCAAATCAACTAGGATTTTCATCAAACTATACAGCTATCTTAGTAATATATTGATCTTACTAAATCATAGGTCATTATGTAGTTTGGTGTATTGCTGTCAAATTTAAGGATTAAATTAATCTAGGTCCAAAAAGCTTGAATTTGCAGTTCCGACTATATTCAGATAGTACACCTTAAATCTTTTTATAACTTTTTCAAATCAACTTGGATTTTCATCAAACTATACAGCTATCTTGGTAACATATTGATCTTACTGAATCAAAGGTCATTATGTAGTTTGGTGTATTGCTGTCAAATTTAATGAAGGTCAAAAAAGTTAGGATTTGCAATTTTGGACAAAATTCAGCATTTCAGATAGTACACTCACCTTAATTTTTTTTATAACTTTTTCAAATCAACTTGGATTTTCATCAAACTATGCAGCTATATTAGTAATATATTGATCTTACTCAATCACAGGTCATTATGTAGTTTGGTGTGTTGCTTACAAATTTCTAGGTAAAAAAAGATTGAATTTGCAGTTCGGACTATATTCAGATACCTAACCCTAATTTTTTTTATAACTTTTTCAAATCAACTAGGATTTTCATCAAACTATACAGCTATCTTAGTAATATATTGATCTTACTAAATCATAGGTCATTATGTAGTTTGGTGTATTGCTGTCAAATTTAAGGATTAAATTAATCTAGGTCCAAAAAGCTTGAATTTGCAGTTCCGACTATATTCAGATAGTACACCTTAAATCTTTTTATAACTTTTTCAAATCAACTTGGATTTTCATCAAACTATACAGCTATCTTGGTAACATATTGATCTTACTGAATCAAAGGTCATTATGTAGTTTGGTGTATTGCTGTCAAATTTAATGAAGGTCAAAAAAGCTAGGATTTGCAATTTTGGACAAAATTCAGCATTTCAGATAGTACACTCACCTTAATTTTTTTTATAACTTTTTCAAATCAACTTGGATTTTCATCAAACTATGCAGCTATATTAGTAATATATTGATCTTACTCAATCACAGGTCATTATGTAGTTTGGTGTGTTGCTTACAAATTTCTAGGTAAAAAAAGATTGAATTTGCAGTTCGGACTATATTCAGATACCTAACCCTAATTTTTTTTATAACTTTTTCAAATCAACTAGGATTTTCATCAAACTATACAGCTATCTTAGTAATATATTGATCTTACTAAATCATAGGTCATTATGTAGTTTGGTGTATTGCTGTCAAATTTAAGGATTAAATTAATCTAGGTCCAAAAAGCTTGAATTTGCAGTTCCAACTATATTCAGATAGTACACCTTAAATCTTTTTATAACTTTTTCAAATCAACTTGGATTTTCATCAAACTATACAGCTATCTTGGTAACATATTGATCTTACTGAATCAAAGGTCATTATGTAGTTTGGTGTATTGCTGTCAAATTTAATGAAGGTCAAAAAAGTTAGGATTTGCAATTTTGGACAAAATTCAGCATTTCAGATAGTACACTCACCTTAATTTTTTTTATAACTTTTTCAAATCAACTTGGATTTTCATCAAACTATGCAGCTATATTAGTAATATATTGATCTTACTCAATCACAGGTCATTATGTAGTTTGGTGTGTTGCTTACAAATTTCTAGGTAAAAAAAGATTGAATTTGCAGTTCCGACTATATTCAGATACCTAACCCTAATTTTTTTTATAACTTTTTCAAATCAACTAGGATTTTCATCAAACTATACAGCTATCTTAGTAATATATTGATCTTACTAAATCATAGGTCATTATGTAGTTTGGTGTATTGCTGTCAAATTTAAGGATTAAATTAATCTAGGTCCAAAAAGCTTGAATTTGCAGTTCCGACTATATTCAGATAGTACACCTTAAATCTTTTTATAACTTTTTCAAATCAACTTGGATTTTCATCAAACTATACAGCTATCTTGGTAACATATTGATCTTACTGAATCAAAGGTCATTATGTAGTTTGGTGTATTGCTGTCAAATTTAATGAAGGTCAAAAAAGCTAGGATTTGCAATTTTGGACAAAATTCAGCATTTCAGATAGTACACTCACCTTAATTTTTTTTATAACTTTTTCAAATCAACTTGGATTTTCATCAAACTATGCAGCTATATTAGTAATATATTGATCTTACTCAATCACAGGTCATTATGTAGTTTGGTGTGTTGCTTACAAATTTCTAGGTAAAAAAAGATTGAATTTGCAGTTCGGACTATATTCAGATACCTAACCCTAATTTTTTTTATAACTTTTTCAAATCAACTAGGATTTTCATCAAACTATACAGCTATCTTAGTAATATATTGATCTTACTAAATCATAGGTCATTATGTAGTTTGGTGTATTGCTGTCAAATTTAAGGATTAAATTAATCTAGGTCCAAAAAGCTTGAATTTGCAGTTCCGACTATATTCAGATAGTACACCTTAAATCTTTTTATAACTTTTTCAAATCAACTTGGATTTTCATCAAACTATACAGCTATCTTGGTAACATATTGATCTTACTGAATCAAAGGTCATTATGTAGTTTGGTGTATTGCTGTCAAATTTAATGAAGGTCAAAAAAGCTAGGATTTGCAATTTTGGACAAAATTCAGCATTTCAGATAGTACACTCACCTTAATTTTTTTTATAACTTTTTCAAATCAACTTGGATTTTCATCAAACTATGCAGCTATATTAGTAATATATTGATCTTACTCAATCACAGGTCATTATGTAGTTTGGTGTGTTGCTTACAAATTTCTAGGTAAAAAAAGATTGAATTTGCAGTTCGGACTATATTCAGATACCTAACCCTAATTTTTTTTATAACTTTTTCAAATCAACTAGGATTTTCATCAAACTATACAGCTATCTTAGTAATATATTGATCTTACTAAATCATAGGTCATTATGTAGTTTGGTGTATTGCTGTCAAATTTAAGGATTAAATTAATCTAGGTCCAAAAAGCTTGAATTTGCAGTTCCGACTATATTCAGATAGTACACCTTAAATCTTTTTATAACTTTTTCAAATCAACTTGGATTTTCATCAAACTATACAGCTATCTTGGTAACATATTGATCTTACTGAATCAAAGGTCATTATGTAGTTTGGTGTATTGCTGTCAAATTTAATGAAGGTCAAAAAAGCTAGGATTTGCAATTTTGGACAAAATTCAGCATTTCAGATAGTACACTCACCTTAATTTTTTTTATAACTTTTTCAAATCAACTTGGATTTTCATCAAACTATGCAGCTATATTAGTAATATATTGATCTTACTCAATCACAGGTCATTATGTAGTTTGGTGTGTTGCTTACAAATTTCTAGGTAAAAAAAGATTGAATTTGCAGTTCGGACTATATTCAGATAGTACACTTTAATTTTTTTTATAACTTTTTCAAATCAACTAGGATTTTCATCAAACTATACAGCTATCTTAGTAATATATTGATCTTACTAAATCATAGGTCTTTATGTAGTTTGGTGTATTGCTGTCAAATTTAAGGATTAAATTAATCTAGGTCCAAAAAGCTTGAATTTGCAGTTCTTACTATATTCAGATAGTACACTTTAAATCTTTTTATAACTTTTTCAAATCAACTTGGATTTTCATCAAACTGTACAGCTATCTTGGTAACATATTGATCTTACTGAATCAAAGGTCATTATGTAGTTTGGTGTATTGCTGTCAAACTTAAGAATAGCTTTAATCTAGATAAAAAAAGATTGAATTTGCAGTTCGGACTATATTCAGATAGTACACTTTAATTTTTTTTATAACTTTTTCAAATCAACTAGGATTTTCATCAACCTATACAGCTATTTTAGTAATATATTGATCTTACTAAATCATAGGTCATTATGTAGTTTGGTGTATTGCTGTCAAATTTAAGGATTAAATTAATACATCCTGACATTTTGCTATATGAGTCAGCCTGGGGTATCAAAACTACTTAAATTTTGTTACGTATCAATATATTGAACAAAAGGAGGACATGCTGGCACTCTTAATTTATGCGGACAAAAATTTGTAGTTGTTGTGTTCCAATATTGCTGTCATTTGTATTATACATTAAATCCTGACATAAAAATAGTTGCTGATTTACCATGCGGCTATATAGATTTACAAAATAAAGTGCAAATATGGTCAGTTTTGGTTGATGCAGTCAAATAATTTTGTTATAGGAGTCAGCCTGAGGTATCAAAACTACTGAAATTTTGTTGCTAGACAATATTTTGATTAAAAAGAGGACATGCTGGCAATCTATATTTATACGGAGAAAATTGTGTATTCACATTATGTTCCAATACTACTGTCATTTGTATAAAACATTCATTCTTGACATAAAATTATTACTGAATTATTATGCGGCTATATAGATTTACATAATAATGTGCAAATATGGTCAGTTTAAGTTGATGCTGTCAAATATTTTTGCAAACGGTAGGTTTTAATTGACAAGTCAAAACAGCTTAAATTTTCAGTGCGCAATAAATTCAGATAGTCAACCTTAAACATTTCTGTAACTTTTTCAAATCGACTTGGATTTTCAAAAACCTTGACAGCTATTTCCAATATACCCTGTTCTTACATAGGACAGAGTCATTTGGCATTTGGGTTGATTACTGGTAAATGGTATGTTTTAATTGAGAAGTCAAAACAGCTTAAATTTTCAGTGCTCAATAAATTCAGATAGTCAACCTTAAACATTTCTGTCACTTTTTCAAATCGACTTGGATTTTTATAAAACATGACAGCTGTCTCAATTATATACTGTTCTTACCAATTGCAAAGTCATTTGCCATTTTATTAACCTTCCTGTCAAATTGTAGGTTTATTTCATAGGTGAAAAAGGCTAAGATTTTCACTTCTGACTACATTCAGATAGTCACCTTTAAGAATTTCTACAACTTTCTCAAATCAACTGGGATTTTAAGGTTAACTAGACAGCTATCTCAATTATATACTATTCTTACAAAATGCAAAGTAGCAGTTTGCCATTTTCATTCATTCCTGTCAAATTGTATGTTTAATTGAGTAACTGTAGACTGACAAACTGTGTAAATCTATCAAACCTGAGCTACCACAAGTATAAAATGTTTATGCCGGTAAGGAATAATCAAGAAAAAGGTCAATTTTATTCATGAATACAACAAATATACCAATTTGACACTTAAACTCCTTCACACGACAGGTCAGTCCTATCGTGTCCTAAATATTTATGCGGAGCACATTGAATTGTTGTACCAGCAATTTAATTCCTGCCACAGAAGCCTAAACCAACTAACTGCTGATTCAGTAAAGTATGTTTAGGTGCAAATTAACCCTTTTTAACAGCCTTTGCAAGTCCCTAGAAAAACATTTGCATTCCTCAACACAGATTGCTATTTACACATGGAGCACTCCAAAATGTTGTACCAAGGAGTATAATTCCATATGAGGCATATGCTTTGGTATTCTCAGAGTGTTCTTTACATACACCTGTGCTGTCTCCTCTTATAAATGTCGGTTAAAAATAGGCAGTGCCATTCTATGTTGCATAGTAAGGTGGAGCACCTGCTAATGTTGTACCAGGAATAAGCATGTTACAGTTATTAGTTGGCTTTTTTATCGACCTATAACTTTTGAATGCCTGAGCTGATGTTCCAAAACCAGACTGCACAATTTGCCCAATTGAATGCCCATTCCAAAACGTTAAACATTTTGGAAATCGAACGGTAAACAACGGAGCTATGATTTTTCAAAGTTTGCCATGTACACTTCCGTGTTCCATACTACGTCTAATATGTAAACAAATACCCATGTGTTCTTTATCGACCTATAACTTTTGAATGCCTGACCTGATCTTCCAAACCTAGACTGCACAATTTGCCCAATTGAATGTCCTTTCCAAAACGTTAAACATTTTGTAAATCAAACGGTTAAAAACGGAGCTATGACTTTTTCAAAGTTTGCCATATAGCCTCCCGTATTCCTTACTACGTCTGATATGTAAACAAATACCCAAGTCTTCTTTAACGGCTATGCACATTTTATTTTCACTATCAAGTCAGCACAATTTCCGCAGTTAAATGTCTCTTCCAAAACACTAAACAGTTTATACATCGGACCGCAAACAACGGAGCTACGATTTTTCAAACTTTGCCTATATTCCTAATTGGATTATCTTCCCTGAATTCAAATTTTGTGTCACACCTTGTTTGAGGAAATTATTACACAAAGCCTACTATATAAAGCACTCAGTACACATATGCTAATGGGGGGAACCCTTGTATCCAAGGCATGTCGCGCATGCGCACTCAGACTTTATAAATAAATAAATAAAAATTTTAACTATAATTTAACTCTAACACTCCAGCATTTATCAGACCAGTTAAAAAAAAAAAAAAAAAAAAAAAAAAATAATAAATATAATTTAACTCAAACAGTCCAGCATGAGGCATAAAAGTACTTAAATATCATATAAAAGAAGAAATATTGGCACTTTTTATATCTGTCGACAAAGTTTTTAGTCTCCATACACTGAAAACTATAAACCAAAAAGAATAAAATAGGTTGCCGGTATGGAATAACCTTGAAAAAGGTCAATGTTGACACCCTATATTGATGAGTACAACACATATAGCAATTTGAAACTTAAAATCCTTCAGTCTAATGTCTAACAATCAATTTTGAGGTACAAAAAGTACTCAATTACAAAGCCGGTACAAGAATATCAATAAAAAGAAAGAAATATTGTCGCCTTTTATTGTTATCGACACAAATAAAAGTAACCGTAGACTTATACAGTGTCAAATTATCCATCCTAAGAATGAAATGTTTATACCGGCACAGAAGTATCATCAAAAAGAAAGAAATATTGTCGCCTTTTATTGTTATCGACACAAATAAAAGTAACCGTAGCCTTATACAGTGTCAAATTATCCATCAAAAGAATAAAATGTTCATGCTGGCACACAAGTATCATCAAAAGGATAGATATTGGCACCATTTATAGATGCAGACAACAAATACAGCAACCTGAAACATTCATTTCTTCACTTTTGTGTCTGAGAATACATCTAAACTCATAAATATTATACAACATATGAAGTATTGTCACTTTTAGTTGGTATCGACATAAATATCAGTAACCGTACACTTATAAATCATTCAATTGTTGTCAAATTATGCCTTCTTATAGTTGTCGACAAATGTTTTAGTAACCGTAGACTCCAAACCTGTGTAAAACTATCAATCCTCAGGTACCGAAAGGATAAAATGTTAATGCCGGTAAGTAATAACCAAGAAAATGGTCAATATTGGCACCCTATATTGCTGAATGCAACAAATATAGCACTTCAAAACATTTATTCTTTCACTTTTATGTCTGACAATCCATTTGAATGTATCAAATGTCCTCTATTACCAGGCTGGTACAAGAATATTATAACAAAGATGAAATAGTGTCGCTTTTAATTGTTTCGCGACATAAATATTAGTAACCGTACACTTATAAATCTCTCAATTTGTGTCAAACCATTCATTCTTAGATTCAAATAATGATGCCGGACCAGAAAAATCAGGAAGAAGGGAAGATATTGGCACCTTTTGTTGATACCGACAACAAATTTTGTTATTTAAACTTGTTTTCATTCCCATTTAATGTCAAACAACCCATCAGGATGTATTTAAAAGTGCTCAATTATAAGGCCAGTACCAGAATATCATTCAAAAGAAGAAATATTGGCTCTTTTTATTCTTGTCGACAAAAGTTTTAGTATAACCGTAGACTTAGGAAGCGCTTAATTTTTGAAAAAAATTTCATCGCGAGGTACATAAAGAATAAAATTATTATGCCGGTAGACAATATTCAAGGAAAAGGGTAAATATTGGCCCAAGATATTGATGAATACAACAAATATAGCAGCTTGACACTTAAACTCCTTCATGAAAGGCTATCATTTCTTAACATTTAGGTGGAGCACATTGGATCTTTGTACCAGAGTTTCTGACACGTTTTCTTCGGCGACCTTTAACTTTTGAATGCCCCGATACATTTTCAATATCAAGACACCAAAATGTGCGCAATTGACTGCCCATTATAAAACGTTAAACATTTTGGAAATCGAACGGTAAACAACGGAGCTATGATTTTTCAAAGTTTGCCATGTACACTTCCGTGTTCCATACTACGTCTAATATGTAAACAAATACCCATGTGTTCTTTATCGACCTATAACTTTTGAATGCCTGAACTGATTTTCCAAACCTAGACTGCACAATTTGCCCAATTGAATGTCCTTTCCAAAACGTTAAACATTTTGTAAATCAAACGGTTAAAAACGGAGCTATGATTTTTTCAAAGATTGCCATATAGCCTCCCGTATTCCTTACTACGTCTGATATGTAAACAAATACCCAAGTCTTCTTTAACGGCTATACACATTTTATTTTCACTATCAAGTCAGCACAATTTCCGCAGTTAAATGTCCTTTCCAAAACACTAAACAGTTTATACATCGGACCGCAAACAACGGAGCTACGATTTTTCAAACTTTGCCTATATTCCTAATTGGATTATCTTCCCTGAATTCAAATTTTGTGTCAACTTGTTTGAGGAAATTATTACACAAAGCCTACTATATAAAGCACTCAGTACACATATGCTAATGGGGGGAACCCTTGTATCCAAGGCATGTCGCGCATGCGCACTCAGACTTTGAAAAAGGTCAATGTTGACACCCTATATTGATGAGTACAACACATATATAGCATTTGAAACTTAAAATCCTTCGCTCTAATGTCTAACAATCAATTTTGAGGTACAAAAAGTACTCAATTACCAAGCCGGTACAAGAATATCAATAAAAAGAATAAAATATTGTCGCCTTTTATTGTTATCGACACAAATAAAAGTAACCGTAGACTTATACAGTGTCAAATTATCCATCCTAATGATGAAATGTTTATACCGGCACAAAAGTATCATCAAAAAGAAAGAAATATTGTCGCCTTTTATTGTTATCGACACAAATATAAGTAACCGTAGACTTATACAGTGTCAAATTATCCATCAAAAGAATAAAATGTTCATGCTGGCACACAAGTATCATCAAAAAGGATAGATATTGGCACCATTTATAGATGCAGACAACAAATACAAATCCTCCTAAACTCATAAGTATCATACAACATATGAAATATTGTCACTTTTAGTTTGTATTGACATAAATATCAGTAACCGTACACATATAAATCTCTCAATTGTTGTCAAATTATGCATTCTTATAGTTGTCGACAAATGTTTTATTAACCGTAGACTCCAAACCTGTGTAAAACTATCAATCCTCAGGTACTGAAAGGATAAAATGTTAATGCCGGTAAGTAATAACCAAGAAAATGGTCAATATTGGCCCCCTATATTGCTGAATGCAACAAATATAGCACTTCAAAACATTTATTCTTTCACTTTTATGTCTGACAATCCATTTGAATGTATCAAATGGCCTCTATTACCTGGCCAGTACAAGAATAATAGAACAAAGATGAAATAGTGTCACTTTTAATTGTTTCGCGACATAAATATTAGTAACCGTACACTTATAAATCTCTCAATTTGTGTCAAACCATTCATTCTGATATTCAAATAATGATGCCGGACCAGAAAAATCAGGAAGAAGGGAAGATATTGGCACCTTTTGTTTATACCGACAACAAATTTTGTTATTTAAACTTGTTTTCATTCCCATTTAATGTCAAACAACCCATCAGGATGTATTTAAAAGTGCTCAATTATAAGGCCAGTACCAGAATATCATTCAAAAGAAGAAATATTGGCTCTTTTTATTCTTGTCGACAAAAGTTTTAGTATAACCGTAGACTTACGAAGCGCTTAATTTTTGACAAAATTTTCATCGCGAGGTACATAAAGAATAAAATTATTATGCCGGTAGAGAATATTCAAGGAAAAGGGTACATATTGGCTCAAGATATTGATGAATACAACAAATATAGCAGCTTGACACTTAAACTCCTTCATGAAAGGCTATCATTTCTTAACATTTAGGGATCGTTGTACCACAGTTTCTGACACGTTTTCTTCGGCGACCTATAACTTTTGAATGCCCCGATACATTTTCAATATCAAGACACCAAAATGTGCGCAATTAAATTCCCTTTCCAAAACGCTAAACAGTTTAAAAATCGGACGGTCAACAACAGAGATACGATTTTTTCAAAGTTTGCCTATAGGCCTTATCAGATTATCTCCCCTGAATTTCAATATGCAAATTTTGGCATACCTTCTTCAGGAAATTGTTACAAAAAGACTACTATATATACAACTAAGTATGTATTACTATAGGGGGACCCTTGAATCCAAAACATATCGGCGCATGCGCACTTGAAAGGGTTAGGGTTAGAAAAAAAGATCCGGCTAACCCAAACCCTAACCCTAACCCTAATTTGGGTTAGGGTTAACCCTAACCCTCATATATTCATACGCCAGCCATATCACAACCCTTAATAGTCAGCCTACACCCCAGGTGCCCCCCTCTATATGATACCTAACCCTAACCCTAACCCTAACCCTAACCCTAACCCTAACCCTAACCCTAACCCTAACCCTAACCTAACCCTAACCCTAACCCTAACCCTAACCCTAACCCTAACCCTAACCCTAACCCTAACCCTAACCCTAACCCTAACCCTAACCCTAACCCTAACCCTAACCCTAACCCTAACCCTAACCCTAACCCTAACCCTAACCCTAACCCTAACCCTAACCCTAACCTAACCCTAACCTAACCCTAACCCTAACCCTAACCTAACCCTAACCCTAACCCTAACCCTAACCCTAACCCTAACCCTAACCCTAACCCTAACCCTAACCCTAACCCTAACCCTAACCCTAACCCTAACCCTAACCCTAACCCTAACCCTAACCCTAACCCTAACCCTAACCCTAACCCTAACCCTAACCCTAACCCTAACCCTAACCCTAACCCTAACCCTAACCCTAACCCTAACCCTAACCCTAACCCTAACCCTAACCCTAACCCTAACCCTAACCCTAACCCTAACCCTAACCCTAACCCTAACCCTAACCCTAACCCTAACCCTAACCCTAACCCTAACCCTAACCCTAACCCTAACCCTAACCCTAACCCTAACCCTAACCCTAACCCTAACCCTAACCCTAACCCTAACCCTAACCCTAACCCTAACCCTAACCCTAACCCTAACCCTAACCCTAACCCTAACCCTAACCCTAACCCTAACCCTAACCCTAACCCTAACCCTAACCCTAACCCTAACCCTAACCCTAACCCTAACCCTAACCCTAACCCTAACCCTAACCCTAACCCTAACCCTAACCCTAACCCTAACCCTAACCCTAACCCTAACCCTAACCCTAACCCTAACCCTAACCCTAACCCTAACCCTAACCCTAACCCTAACCCTAACCCTAACCCTAACCCTAACCCTAACCCTAACCCTAACCCTAACCCTAACCCTAACCCTAACCCTAACCCTAACCCTAACCCTAACCCTAACCCTAACCCTAACCCTAACCCTAACCCTAACCCTAACCCTAACCCTAACCCTAACCCTAACCCTAACCCTAACCCTAACCCTAACCCTAACCCTAACCCTAACCCTAACCCTAACCCTAACCCTAACCCTAACCCTAACCCTAACCCTAACCCTAACCCTAACCCTAACCCTAACCCTAACCCTAACCCTAACCCTAACCCTAACCCTAACCCTAACCCTAACCCTAACCCTAACCCTAACCCTAACCCTAAACCCTAACCCTAACCCTAACCCTAACCCTAACCCTAACCCTAACCCTAAACCCTAACCCTAACCCTAACCCTAACCCTAACCCTAACCCTAACCCTAACCCTATATTGCTGAATGCAACAAATATAGCACTTCAAAACATTTATTCTGTCACTTTAATGTCTGACAATCCATTTGAATGTATCAAATGGCCTCTATTACCTGGCCAGTACAAGAATATTAGGACAAAGATGAAATAGTGTCGCTTTTAATTGTTTCGCGACATAAATATTAGTAACCGTACACTTATAAATCTCTCAATTTGTGTCAAACCATTCATTCTGAGATTCAAATAATGATGCCGGACCAGAAAAATCAGGAAGAAGGGAAGATATTGGCACCTTTTGTTTATACCGACAACAAATTTTGTTATTTAAACTTGTTTTCATTCCCATTTAATGTCAAACAACCCATCAGGATGTATTTAAAAGTGCTCAATTATAAGGCCAGTACCAGAATATCATTCAAAAGAAGAAATATTGGCTCTTTTTATTCTTGTCGACAAAAGTTTTAGTATAACCGTAGACTTACGAAGCGCTTAATTTTTGACAAAATTTTCATCGCGAGGTACATAAAGAATAAAATTATTATGCCGGTAGAGAATATTCAAGGAAAAGGGTAAATATTGGCCCAAGATATTGATACATTTTCAATATCAAGACATCAAAATGTGCGCAATTGAATTCCCTTTCCAAAACGCTAAACAGTTTAAAAATCGGACGGTCAACAACAGAGATACGATTTTTTCAAAGTTTGCCTATAAGCCTTAACAGATTATCTCCCCTGAATTTCAATATGCAAATTTTGGCATACCTTCTTCAGGAAATTGTTACAAAAAGACTACTATATATACAACTAAGTATGTATTACTGTAGGGGGACCCATGAATCCAAAACATATCGGCGCATGCGCACTTGAAAGGGTTAGGGTTAGAAAAAAAGATCCGGCTAACCCAAACCCTAACCCAGGTTAGGGTTAACCCTAACCCTCATATATTCATACGCCAGCCATATCACAACCATTAATTGTCAGCCTACACCCCAGGTGCCCCCCTCTATATGATACCTAACCCTGACTCTAACCCTAACCCTAACACTAACCCTAACCCTGACCCTAACCCTGACCCTAACCCTAACACTAACCCTTACCCTAACCCTAACCCTAACCCAAACCCTGACCCTAACCCTGACCCAAACCCAAACCCAAACCCTAACCCTCTCAATGATAACTTGCATACAGACTTTGAACGTTAATAACTTTGGCATTTCTCAACCGATTTGAAAGATCTTTGGCGTTTTGGAAAGCCCAGACAGGCTGCTATTTGATCAGTTTATTGTTTTGTCGTTCATATTAAAGCCTTTCTTTTCCTATCAACCTGTAACATTGCAATATGGTCATTTTCTGAGGCTCGTATCTTTGCCATTTCTCAAGCAATCGGAAAAACATATACGTAAATAAGACTCGTTTTTTCAAGTTCTTTCAGGATAACCTCAGGTCGGAGACTTCATTCCTGTAAACAAAAAGTTGAGTTCAAAAATCTGCCAAATTCTTTGAAAGATTTGCAATTTTTTCACAAGAACAACGAAATCTCCGTCATTTTACTACCTTAAAGCTGGAACTTTTTGGTATACATAAGCTGACAAAATGCGCCAGCTATTGGTGTATATAAGACGTGTATATCTAGCGGGGTTATTGCGTATCAACATGAAACGTGTTTGAACAAAATCGATGAAAGACGAAATACGCCGGCTATTTCACACGGTCCAAAAGCGTTTTTCATGGTTTCTCATTCTCAGAATTAGGTGTGTGAAATTTAAAGTGTGTGGCCCACTTGCAAAGAGGAAATCAATATAGTTAAAAAAAAAAAAAAAAAAAAAAAAAAAATAAACAAATAAAAATTTTAACTATAATTTAACTCTAACACTACAGCATTTATCAAAACAGTTAAAAAAAAAAAAAAAAAAAAAAAAAAAAAAAAAAATAATAAATATAATTTAACTCAAACAGTCCAGCATGAGGCATAAAAGTACTCATTTATCAGAGCAGTACTTAAATATCATATAAAAGGAGAAATATTGGCACTTTCTATATCTGTCGACAAAGTTTTTAGTCTCCATACACTGAAAACTATAAACCAAAAAGAATAAAATATGATGCCGGTATGGAATAACCATGAAAAAGGTCAATGTTGACACCCTATATTGATGAGTACAACACATATTGCAATTTGAAACTTAAAATCCTTCACTCTAATGTCTAACAATCAGTCTTGAGGTACAAAAAGTACTCAATTACCAAGCCGGTACAAGAATATCAATAAAAAGAAAGAAATATTGTCGCCTTTTATTGTTATCGACACAAATAAAAGTAACCGTAGACTTATACAGTGTCAAATTATCCATCCTAAGAATGAAATGTTTATACCGGCACAGAAGTATCATCAAAAAGACAGAAATGGTGTCGCCTTTTATTGTTATCGACACAAATAAAAGTAACCGTAGACTTATACAGTGTCAAATTATCCATCCTAAGAATGAAATGTTTATACCGGCACAGAAGTATCATCAAAAAGAAAGAAATAGTGTCGCCTTTTATTGTTATCGACACAAATATAAGTAACCGTAGACTTATACAGTGTCAAATTATCCATCAAAAGAATGAAATGTTTATACCGGCACAGAAGTATCATCAAAAAGAAAGAAATAGTGTCGCCTTTTATTGTTATCGACACAAATATAAGTAACCGTAGACTTATACAGTGTCAAATTATCCATCAAAAGAATAAAATGTTCATGCTGGCACACAAGTATCATCAAAAAGGATAGATATTGGCACCATGTATAGATGCAGACAACAAAATACAGCAACCTGAAACATTCATTTCTTCACTTTTGTGTCTGAGAATCCATCTAAACTCATAAATATCATACAACATATGAAATATTGTCACTTTTAGTTGGTATTGACATAAATATCAGTAACCGTACACTTATAAATCTCTCAATTGTTGTCAAATTATGCATTCTTATAGTTGTCGACAAATGTTTTAGTAACCGTAGACTCCTAACCTGTGTAAAACTATCAATCCTCAGGTACCGAAAGGATAAAATGTTAATGCCGGTAAGTAATAACCAAGAAAATGGTCAATATTGGCACCCTATATTGCTGAATGCAACAAATATAGCACTTCAAAACATTTATTCTGTCACTTTAATGTCTGACAATCCATTTGAATGTATCAAATGGCCTCTATTACCTGGCCAGTACAAGAATATTAGGACAAAGATGAAATAGTGTCGCTTTTAATTGTTTCGCGACATAAATATTAGTAACCGTACACTTATAAATCTCTCAATTTGTGTCAAACCATTCATTCTGAGATTCAAATAATGATGCCGGACCAGAAAAATCAGGAAGAAGGGAAGATATTGGCACCTTTTGTTTATACCGACAACAAATTTTGTTATTTAAACTTGTTTTCATTCCCATTTAATGTCAAACAACCCATCAGGATGTATTTAAAAGTGCTCAATTATAAGGCCAGTACCAGAATATCATTCAAAAGAAGAAATATTGGCTCTTTTTATTCTTGTCGACAAAAGTTTTAGTATAACCGTAGACTTACGAAGCGCTTAATTTTTGACAAAATTTTCATCGCGAGGTACATAAAGAATAAAATTATTATGCCGGTAGAGAATATTCAAGGAAAAGGGTAAATATTGGCCCAAGATATTGATGAATACAACAAATATAGCAGCTTGACACTTAAACTCCTTCATGAAAGGCTATCATTTCTTAACATTTAGGGAAAGTTGTACCACAGTTTCTGACACGTTTTCTTCGGCGACCTATAACTTTTGAATGCCCCGATACATTTTCAATATCAAGACATCAAAATGTGCGCAATTGAATTCCCTTTCCAAAACGCTAAACAGTTTAAAAATCGGACGGTCAACAACAGAGATACGATTTTTTCAAAGTTTGCCTATAAGCCTTAACAGATTATCTCCCCTGAATTTCAATATGCAAATTTTGGCATACCTTCTTCAGGAAATTGTTACAAAAAGACTACTATATATACAACTAAGTATGTATTACTGTAGGGGGACCCATGAATCCAAAACATATCGGCGCATGCGCACTTGAAAGGGTTAGGGTTAGAAAAAAAGATCCGGCTAACCCAAACCCTAACCCAGGTTAGGGTTAACCCTAACCCTCATATATTCATACGCCAGCCATATCACAACCATTAATTGTCAGCCTACACCCCAGGTGCCCCCCTCTATATGATACCTAACCCTGACTCTAACCCTAACCCTAACACTAACCCTAACCCTGACCCTAACCCTGACCCTAACCCTAACACTAACCCTTACCCTAACCCTAACCCTAACCCAAACCCTGACCCTAACCCTGACCCAAACCCAAACCCAAACCCTAACCCTCTCAATGATAACTTGCATACAGACTTTGAACGTTAATAACTTTGGCATTTCTCAACCGATTTGAAAGATCTTTGGCGTTTTGGAAAGCCCAGACAGGCTGCTATTTGATCAGTTTATTGTTTTGTCGTTCATATTAAAGCCTTTCTTTTCCTATCAACCTGTAACATTGCAATATGGTCATTTTCTGAGGCTCGTATCTTTGCCATTTCTCAAGCAATCGGAAAAACATATACGTAAATAAGACTCGTTTTTTCAAGTTCTTTCAGGATAACCTCAGGTCGGAGACTTCATTCCTGTAAACAAAAAGTTGAGTTCAAAAATCTGCCAAATTCTTTGAAAGATTTGCAATTTTTTCACAAGAACAACGAAATCTCCGTCATTTTACTACCTTAAAGCTGGAACTTTTTGGTATACATAAGCTGACAAAATGCGCCAGCTATTGGTGTATATAAGACGTGTATATCTAGCGGGGTTATTGCGTATCAACATGAAACGTGTTTGAACAAAATCGATGAAAGACGAAATACGCCGGCTATTTCACACGGTCCAAAAGCGTTTTTCATGGTTTCTCATTCTCAGAATTAGGTGTGTGAAATTTAAAGTGTGTGGCCCACTTGCAAAGAGGAAATCAATATAGTTAAAAAAAAAAAAAAAAAAAAAAAAAAAATAAACAAATAAAAATTTTAACTATAATTTAACTCTAACACTACAGCATTTATCAAAACAGTTAAAAAAAAAAAAAAAAAAAAAAAAAAAAAAAAAAATAATAAATATAATTTAACTCAAACAGTCCAGCATGAGGCATAAAAGTACTCATTTATCAGAGCAGTACTTAAATATCATATAAAAGGAGAAATATTGGCACTTTCTATATCTGTCGACAAAGTTTTTAGTCTCCATACACTGAAAACTATAAACCAAAAAGAATAAAATATGATGCCGGTATGGAATAACCATGAAAAAGGTCAATGTTGACACCCTATATTGATGAGTACAACACATATTGCAATTTGAAACTTAAAATCCTTCACTCTAATGTCTAACAATCAGTCTTGAGGTACAAAAAGTACTCAATTACCAAGCCGGTACAAGAATATCAATAAAAAGAAAGAAATATTGTCGCCTTTTATTGTTATCGACACAAATAAAAGTAACCGTAGACTTATACAGTGTCAAATTATCCATCCTAAGAATGAAATGTTTATACCGGCACAGAAGTATCATCAAAAAGACAGAAATGGTGTCGCCTTTTATTGTTATCGACACAAATAAAAGTAACCGTAGACTTATACAGTGTCAAATTATCCATCCTAAGAATGAAATGTTTATACCGGCACAGAAGTATCATCAAAAAGAAAGAAATAGTGTCGCCTTTTATTGTTATCGACACAAATATAAGTAACCGTAGACTTATACAGTGTCAAATTATCCATCAAAAGAATGAAATGTTTATACCGGCACAGAAGTATCATCAAAAAGAAAGAAATAGTGTCGCCTTTTATTGTTATCGACACAAATATAAGTAACCGTAGACTTATACAGTGTCAAATTATCCATCAAAAGAATAAAATGTTCATGCTGGCACACAAGTATCATCAAAAAGGATAGATATTGGCACCATGTATAGATGCAGACAACAAAATACAGCAACCTGAAACATTCATTTCTTCACTTTTGTGTCTGAGAATCCATCTAAACTCATAAATATCATACAACATATGAAATATTGTCACTTTTAGTTGGTATTGACATAAATATCAGTAACCGTACACTTATAAATCTCTCAATTGTTGTCAAATTATGCATTCTTATAGTTGTCGACAAATGTTTTAGTAACCGTAGACTCCTAACCTGTGTAAAACTATCAATCCTCAGGTACCGAAAGGATAAAATGTTAATGCCGGTAAGTAATAACCAAGAAAATGGTCAATATTGGCACCCTATATTGCTGAATGCAACAAATATAGCACTTCAAAACATTTATTCTGTCACTTTAATGTCTGACAATCCATTTGAATGTATCAAATGGCCTCTATTACCTGGCCAGTACAAGAATATTAGGACAAAGATGAAATAGTGTCGCTTTTAATTGTTTCGCGACATAAATATTAGTAACCGTACACTTATAAATCTCTCAATTTGTGTCAAACCATTCATTCTGAGATTCAAATAATGATGCCGGACCAGAAAAATCAGGAAGAAGGGAAGATATTGGCACCTTTTGTTTATACCGACAACAAATTTTGTTATTTAAACTTGTTTTCATTCCCATTTAATGTCAAACAACCCATCAGGATGTATTTAAAAGTGCTCAATTATAAGGCCAGTACCAGAATATCATTCAAAAGAAGAAATATTGGCTCTTTTTATTCTTGTCGACAAAAGTTTTAGTATAACCGTAGACTTACGAAGCGCTTAATTTTTGACAAAATTTTCATCGCGAGGTACATAAAGAATAAAATTATTATGCCGGTAGAGAATATTCAAGGAAAAGGGTAAATATTGGCCCAAGATATTGATGAATACAACAAATATAGCAGCTTGACACTTAAACTCCTTCATGAAAGGCTATCATTTCTTAACATTTAGGGAAAGTTGTACCACAGTTTCTGACACGTTTTCTTCGGCGACCTATAACTTTTGAATGCCCCGATACATTTTCAATATCAAGACATCAAAATGTGCGCAATTGAATTCCCTTTCCAAAACGCTAAACAGTTTAAAAATCGGACGGTCAACAACAGAGATACGATTTTTTCAAAGTTTGCCTATAAGCCTTAACAGATTATCTCCCCTGAATTTCAATATGCAAATTTTGGCATACCTTCTTCAGGAAATTGTTACAAAAAGACTACTATATATACAACTAAGTATGTATTACTGTAGGGGGACCCATGAATCCAAAACATATCGGCGCATGCGCACTTGAAAGGGTTAGGGTTAGAAAAAAAGATCCGGCTAACCCAAACCCTAACCCAGGTTAGGGTTAACCCTAACCCTCATATATTCATACGCCAGCCATATCACAACCATTAATTGTCAGCCTACACCCCAGGTGCCCCCCTCTATATGATACCTAACCCTGACTCTAACCCTAACCCTAACACTAACCCTAACCCTGACCCTAACCCTGACCCTAACCCTAACACTAACCCTTACCCTAACCCTAACCCTAACCCAAACCCTGACCCTAACCCTGACCCAAACCCAAACCCAAACCCTAACCCTCTCAATGATAACTTGCATACAGACTTTGAACGTTAATAACTTTGGCATTTCTCAACCGATTTGAAAGATCTTTGGCGTTTTGGAAAGCCCAGACAGGCTGCTATTTGATCAGTTTATTGTTTTGTCGTTCATATTAAAGCCTTTCTTTTCCTATCAACCTGTAACATTGCAATATGGTCATTTTCTGAGGCTCGTATCTTTGCCATTTCTCAAGCAATCGGAAAAACATATACGTAAATAAGACTCGTTTTTTCAAGTTCTTTCAGGATAACCTCAGGTCGGAGACTTCATTCCTGTAAACAAAAAGTTGAGTTCAAAAATCTGCCAAATTCTTTGAAAGATTTGCAATTTTTTCACAAGAACAACGAAATCTCCGTCATTTTACTACCTTAAAGCTGGAACTTTTTGGTATACATAAGCTGACAAAATGCGCCAGCTATTGGTGTATATAAGACGTGTATATCTAGCGGGGTTATTGCGTATCAACATGAAACGTGTTTGAACAAAATCGATGAAAGACGAAATACGCCGGCTATTTCACACGGTCCAAAAGCGTTTTTCATGGTTTCTCATTCTCAGAATTAGGTGTGTGAAATTTAAAGTGTGTGGCCCACTTGCAAAGAGGAAATCAATATAGTTAAAAAAAAAAAAAAAAAAAAAAAAAAAATAAACAAATAAAAATTTTAACTATAATTTAACTCTAACACTACAGCATTTATCAAAACAGTTAAAAAAAAAAAAAAAAAAAAAAAAAAAAAAAAAAATAATAAATATAATTTAACTCAAACAGTCCAGCATGAGGCATAAAAGTACTCATTTATCAGAGCAGTACTTAAATATCATATAAAAGGAGAAATATTGGCACTTTCTATATCTGTCGACAAAGTTTTTAGTCTCCATACACTGAAAACTATAAACCAAAAAGAATAAAATATGATGCCGGTATGGAATAACCATGAAAAAGGTCAATGTTGACACCCTATATTGATGAGTACAACACATATTGCAATTTGAAACTTAAAATCCTTCACTCTAATGTCTAACAATCAGTCTTGAGGTACAAAAAGTACTCAATTACCAAGCCGGTACAAGAATATCAATAAAAAGAAAGAAATATTGTCGCCTTTTATTGTTATCGACACAAATAAAAGTAACCGTAGACTTATACAGTGTCAAATTATCCATCCTAAGAATGAAATGTTTATACCGGCACAGAAGTATCATCAAAAAGACAGAAATGGTGTCGCCTTTTATTGTTATCGACACAAATAAAAGTAACCGTAGACTTATACAGTGTCAAATTATCCATCCTAAGAATGAAATGTTTATACCGGCACAGAAGTATCATCAAAAAGAAAGAAATAGTGTCGCCTTTTATTGTTATCGACACAAATATAAGTAACCGTAGACTTATACAGTGTCAAATTATCCATCAAAAGAATGAAATGTTTATACCGGCACAGAAGTATCATCAAAAAGAAAGAAATAGTGTCGCCTTTTATTGTTATCGACACAAATATAAGTAACCGTAGACTTATACAGTGTCAAATTATCCATCAAAAGAATAAAATGTTCATGCTGGCACACAAGTATCATCAAAAAGGATAGATATTGGCACCATGTATAGATGCAGACAACAAAATACAGCAACCTGAAACATTCATTTCTTCACTTTTGTGTCTGAGAATCCATCTAAACTCATAAATATCATACAACATATGAAATATTGTCACTTTTAGTTGGTATTGACATAAATATCAGTAACCGTACACTTATAAATCTCTCAATTGTTGTCAAATTATGCATTCTTATAGTTGTCGACAAATGTTTTAGTAACCGTAGACTCCTAACCTGTGTAAAACTATCAATCCTCAGGTACCGAAAGGATAAAATGTTAATGCCGGTAAGTAATAACCAAGAAAATGGTCAATATTGGCACCCTATATTGCTGAATGCAACAAATATAGCACTTCAAAACATTTATTCTGTCACTTTAATGTCTGACAATCCATTTGAATGTATCAAATGGCCTCTATTACCTGGCCAGTACAAGAATATTAGGACAAAGATGAAATAGTGTCGCTTTTAATTGTTTCGCGACATAAATATTAGTAACCGTACACTTATAAATCTCTCAATTTGTGTCAAACCATTCATTCTGAGATTCAAATAATGATGCCGGACCAGAAAAATCAGGAAGAAGGGAAGATATTGGCACCTTTTGTTTATACCGACAACAAATTTTGTTATTTAAACTTGTTTTCATTCCCATTTAATGTCAAACAACCCATCAGGATGTATTTAAAAGTGCTCAATTATAAGGCCAGTACCAGAATATCATTCAAAAGAAGAAATATTGGCTCTTTTTATTCTTGTCGACAAAAGTTTTAGTATAACCGTAGACTTACGAAGCGCTTAATTTTTGACAAAATTTTCATCGCGAGGTACATAAAGAATAAAATTATTATGCCGGTAGAGAATATTCAAGGAAAAGGGTAAATATTGGCCCAAGATATTGATGAATACAACAAATATAGCAGCTTGACACTTAAACTCCTTCATGAAAGGCTATCATTTCTTAACATTTAGGGAAAGTTGTACCACAGTTTCTGACACGTTTTCTTCGGCGACCTATAACTTTTGAATGCCCCGATACATTTTCAATATCAAGACATCAAAATGTGCGCAATTGAATTCCCTTTCCAAAACGCTAAACAGTTTAAAAATCGGACGGTCAACAACAGAGATACGATTTTTTCAAAGTTTGCCTATAAGCCTTAACAGATTATCTCCCCTGAATTTCAATATGCAAATTTTGGCATACCTTCTTCAGGAAATTGTTACAAAAAGACTACTATATATACAACTAAGTATGTATTACTGTAGGGGGACCCATGAATCCAAAACATATCGGCGCATGCGCACTTGAAAGGGTTAGGGTTAGAAAAAAAGATCCGGCTAACCCAAACCCTAACCCAGGTTAGGGTTAACCCTAACCCTCATATATTCATACGCCAGCCATATCACAACCATTAATTGTCAGCCTACACCCCAGGTGCCCCCCTCTATATGATACCTAACCCTGACTCTAACCCTAACCCTAACACTAACCCTAACCCTGACCCTAACCCTGACCCTAACCCTAACACTAACCCTTACCCTAACCCTAACCCTAACCCAAACCCTGACCCTAACCCTGACCCAAACCCAAACCCAAACCCTAACCCTCTCAATGATAACTTGCATACAGACTTTGAACGTTAATAACTTTGGCATTTCTCAACCGATTTGAAAGATCTTTGGCGTTTTGGAAAGCCCAGACAGGCTGCTATTTGATCAGTTTATTGTTTTGTCGTTCATATTAAAGCCTTTCTTTTCCTATCAACCTGTAACATTGCAATATGGTCATTTTCTGAGGCTCGTATCTTTGCCATTTCTCAAGCAATCGGAAAAACATATACGTAAATAAGACTCGTTTTTTCAAGTTCTTTCAGGATAACCTCAGGTCGGAGACTTCATTCCTGTAAACAAAAAGTTGAGTTCAAAAATCTGCCAAATTCTTTGAAAGATTTGCAATTTTTTCACAAGAACAACGAAATCTCCGTCATTTTACTACCTTAAAGCTGGAACTTTTTGGTATACATAAGCTGACAAAATGCGCCAGCTATTGGTGTATATAAGACGTGTATATCTAGCGGGGTTATTGCGTATCAACATGAAACGTGTTTGAACAAAATCGATGAAAGACGAAATACGCCGGCTATTTCACACGGTCCAAAAGCGTTTTTCATGGTTTCTCATTCTCAGAATTAGGTGTGTGAAATTTAAAGTGTGTGGCCCACTTGCAAAGAGGAAATCAATATAGTTAAAAAAAAAAAAAAAAAAAAAAAAAAAATAAACAAATAAAAATTTTAACTATAATTTAACTCTAACACTACAGCATTTATCAAAACAGTTAAAAAAAAAAAAAAAAAAAAAAAAAAAAAAAAAAATAATAAATATAATTTAACTCAAACAGTCCAGCATGAGGCATAAAAGTACTCATTTATCAGAGCAGTACTTAAATATCATATAAAAGGAGAAATATTGGCACTTTCTATATCTGTCGACAAAGTTTTTAGTCTCCATACACTGAAAACTATAAACCAAAAAGAATAAAATATGATGCCGGTATGGAATAACCATGAAAAAGGTCAATGTTGACACCCTATATTGATGAGTACAACACATATTGCAATTTGAAACTTAAAATCCTTCACTCTAATGTCTAACAATCAGTCTTGAGGTACAAAAAGTACTCAATTACCAAGCCGGTACAAGAATATCAATAAAAAGAAAGAAATATTGTCGCCTTTTATTGTTATCGACACAAATAAAAGTAACCGTAGACTTATACAGTGTCAAATTATCCATCCTAAGAATGAAATGTTTATACCGGCACAGAAGTATCATCAAAAAGACAGAAATGGTGTCGCCTTTTATTGTTATCGACACAAATAAAAGTAACCGTAGACTTATACAGTGTCAAATTATCCATCCTAAGAATGAAATGTTTATACCGGCACAGAAGTATCATCAAAAAGAAAGAAATAGTGTCGCCTTTTATTGTTATCGACACAAATATAAGTAACCGTAGACTTATACAGTGTCAAATTATCCATCAAAAGAATGAAATGTTTATACCGGCACAGAAGTATCATCAAAAAGAAAGAAATAGTGTCGCCTTTTATTGTTATCGACACAAATATAAGTAACCGTAGACTTATACAGTGTCAAATTATCCATCAAAAGAATAAAATGTTCATGCTGGCACACAAGTATCATCAAAAAGGATAGATATTGGCACCATGTATAGATGCAGACAACAAAATACAGCAACCTGAAACATTCATTTCTTCACTTTTGTGTCTGAGAATCCATCTAAACTCATAAATATCATACAACATATGAAATATTGTCACTTTTAGTTGGTATTGACATAAATATCAGTAACCGTACACTTATAAATCTCTCAATTGTTGTCAAATTATGCATTCTTATAGTTGTCGACAAATGTTTTAGTAACCGTAGACTCCTAACCTGTGTAAAACTATCAATCCTCAGGTACCGAAAGGATAAAATGTTAATGCCGGTAAGTAATAACCAAGAAAATGGTCAATATTGGCACCCTATATTGCTGAATGCAACAAATATAGCACTTCAAAACATTTATTCTGTCACTTTAATGTCTGACAATCCATTTGAATGTATCAAATGGCCTCTATTACCTGGCCAGTACAAGAATATTAGGACAAAGATGAAATAGTGTCGCTTTTAATTGTTTCGCGACATAAATATTAGTAACCGTACACTTATAAATCTCTCAATTTGTGTCAAACCATTCATTCTGAGATTCAAATAATGATGCCGGACCAGAAAAATCAGGAAGAAGGGAAGATATTGGCACCTTTTGTTTATACCGACAACAAATTTTGTTATTTAAACTTGTTTTCATTCCCATTTAATGTCAAACAACCCATCAGGATGTATTTAAAAGTGCTCAATTATAAGGCCAGTACCAGAATATCATTCAAAAGAAGAAATATTGGCTCTTTTTATTCTTGTCGACAAAAGTTTTAGTATAACCGTAGACTTACGAAGCGCTTAATTTTTGACAAAATTTTCATCGCGAGGTACATAAAGAATAAAATTATTATGCCGGTAGAGAATATTCAAGGAAAAGGGTAAATATTGGCCCAAGATATTGATGAATACAACAAATATAGC
>NW_026262669.1:11770064-11975064 GCF_021869535.1 Mytilus californianus | reverse complement strand
TTTGGAAATTTCTCACGCATGCGCAGTCACAAAAAAGGTCAGACATGCGCAGAAGTAAAAAAGGTCACCTCACTAACCCTCGCCAAAGTCCACTACCATCCTTCAAGTCCACTACCCTGACCCTTACCCTAACACTAACCCTGACCCTAACCCTAACCCTGACCCTAACCCAAACCCTGACCCTAACCCAAACCCAAACCCTGACCCTAACCCTGACCCAAACCCTGACCCTAACCCTAACCCAAACCCTGACCCAAACCCTGACCCTAACCCAAACACTAACCCTAACCCAAACCCCAAATGTGTTAAAATCGTTGTTTTGAAGGCCTTACTTTATCTTGGAACGGGTAAGTCTAGGAGGGTAATCGATTGGATTTTCGTATTAAGTTTTTTCACGAACTTCTCAAAAATCATAGTTTTGGAGGAGTAGGGGGTCAGGTTATGATTTTTGGTACTTTTTAAAGTCGACCTTTTCAAAATTTCAACATGATCCTTGACATTAAAAAATTGGTCCCATTAAGGGTAGTTCTTTTTTACAATTAAGCCTATGGTGAAGACCGCATGTCTTTCTATTTTGTAGTTTGGGAGTTGGGGTTAATTTCGGGGTTAGGCTTCACTCTCACACAAACGTTTCTTCAATGAGGTCGGAAAGTGCGGCCGTACACTTCAGTGATACCAATAAGTTTTCATCCTCTAGATCGCCTTTTCCTCTTTTCGGAACAGTTAACTTTAAGAAAATATCTCTATTCAAATCCATTCTACACCTGTTTGAAGATTGAAGTCAAAGGCACTTTTCATACTCTGTACTTAGAAATATTTTTGGAAATTTCTCACGCATGCGCAGTCACAAAAAAGGTCAGACATGCGCAGAAGTAAAAAAGGTCACCTCACTAACCCTCGCCAAAGTCCACTACCATCCTTCAAGTCCACTACCCTGACCCTTACCCTAACACTAACCCTGACCCTAACCCTAACCCTGACCCTAACCCAAACCCTGACCCTAACCCAAACCCAAACCCTGACCCTAACCCTGACCCAAACCCTGACCCTAACCCTAACCCAAACCCTGACCCAAACCCTGACCCTAACCCAAACACTAACCCTAACCCAAACCCCAAATGTGTTAAAATCGTTGTTTTGAAGGCCTTACTTTATCTTGGAACGGGTAAGTCTAGGAGGGTAATCGATTGGATTTTCGTATTAAGTTTTTTCACGAACTTCTCAAAAATCATAGTTTTGGAGGAGTAGGGGGTCAGGTTATGATTTTTGGTACTTTTTAAAGTCGACCTTTTCAAAATTTCAACATGATCCTTGACATTAAAAAATTGGTCCCATTAAGGGTAGTTCTTTTTTACAATTAAGCCTATGGTGAAGACCGCATGTCTTTCTATTTTGTAGTTTGGGAGTTGGGGTTAATTTCGGGGTTAGGCTTCACTCTCACACAAACGTTTCTTCAATGAGGTCGGAAAGTGCGGCCGTACACTTCAGTGATACCAATAAGTTTTCATCCTCTAGATCGCCTTTTCCTCTTTTCGGAACAGTTAACTTTAAGAAAATATCTCTATTCAAATCCATTCTACACCTGTTTGAAGATTGAAGTCAAAGGCACTTTTCATACTCTGTACTTAGAAATATTTTTGGAAATTTCTCACGCATGCGCAGTCACAAAAAAGGTCAGACATGCGCAGAAGTAAAAAAGGTCACCTCACTAACCCTCGCCAAAGTCCACTACCATCCTTCAAGTCCACTACCCTGACCCTTACCCTAACACTAACCCTGACCCTAACCCTAACCCTGACCCTAACCCAAACCCTGACCCTAACCCAAACCCAAACCCTGACCCTAACCCTGACCCAAACCCTGACCCTAACCCTAACCCAAACCCTGACCCAAACCCTGACCCTAACCCAAACACTAACCCTAACCCAAACCCCAAATGTGTTAAAATCGTTGTTTTGAAGGCCTTACTTTATCTTGGAACGGGTAAGTCTAGGAGGGTAATCGATTGGATTTTCGTATTAAGTTTTTTCACGAACTTCTCAAAAATCATAGTTTTGGAGGAGTAGGGGGTCAGGTTATGATTTTTGGTACTTTTTAAAGTCGACCTTTTCAAAATTTCAACATGATCCTTGACATTAAAAAATTGGTCCCATTAAGGGTAGTTCTTTTTTACAATTAAGCCTATGGTGAAGACCGCATGTCTTTCTATTTTGTAGTTTGGGAGTTGGGGTTAATTTCGGGGTTAGGCTTCACTCTCACACAAACGTTTCTTCAATGAGGTCGGAAAGTGCGGCCGTACACTTCAGTGATACCAATAAGTTTTCATCCTCTAGATCGCCTTTTCCTCTTTTCGGAACAGTTAACTTTAAGAAAATATCTCTATTCAAATCCATTCTACACCTGTTTGAAGATTGAAGTCAAAGGCACTTTTCATACTCTGTACTTAGAAATATTTTTGGAAATTTCTCACGCATGCGCAGTCACAAAAAAGGTCAGACATGCGCAGAAGTAAAAAAGGTCACCTCACTAACCCTCGCCAAAGTCCACTACCATCCTTCAAGTCCACTACCCTGACCCTTACCCTAACACTAACCCTGACCCTAACCCTAACCCTGACCCTAACCCAAACCCTGACCCTAACCCAAACCCAAACCCTGACCCTAACCCTGACCCAAACCCTGACCCTAACCCTAACCCAAACCCTGACCCAAACCCTGACCCTAACCCAAACACTAACCCTAACCCAAACCCCAAATGTGTTAAAATCGTTGTTTTGAAGGCCTTACTTTATCTTGGAACGGGTAAGTCTAGGAGGGTAATCGATTGGATTTTCGTATTAAGTTTTTTCACGAACTTCTCAAAAATCATAGTTTTGGAGGAGTAGGGGGTCAGGTTATGATTTTTGGTACTTTTTAAAGTCGACCTTTTCAAAATTTCAACATGATCCTTGACATTAAAAAATTGGTCCCATTAAGGGTAGTTCTTTTTTACAATTAAGCCTATGGTGAAGACCGCATGTCTTTCTATTTTGTAGTTTGGGAGTTGGGGTTAATTTCGGGGTTAGGCTTCACTCTCACACAAACGTTTCTTCAATGAGGTCGGAAAGTGCGGCCGTACACTTCAGTGATACCAATAAGTTTTCATCCTCTAGATCGCCTTTTCCTCTTTTCGGAACAGTTAACTTTAAGAAAATATCTCTATTCAAATCCATTCTACACCTGTTTGAAGATTGAAGTCAAGGGCACTTTTCATACTCTGTACTTAGAAATATTTTTGGAAATTTCTCACGCATGCGCAGTCACAAAAAAGGTCAGACATGCGCAGAAGTAAAAAAGGTCACCTCACTAACCCTCGCCAAAGTCCACTACCCTAACCCTAACCCTAACCCTAACCCTAAACCCTAACCCTAACCCTAACCCTAACCCTAACCCTAACCCTAACCCTAACCCTAACTAACCCTAACCCTAACCCCTAACCCTAACCCTAACCCTAACCCTAACCCTAACCCTAACCTAACCCTAACCCTAACGCTAACCCTAACCCTAACCCTAACCCTAACCCTAACCCTAACCCTAACCCTAACCCTAACCCTAACCCTAACCCTAACCCAAACCCTGACCCTAACCCTGACCCAAACCCTGACCCTAACCCTAACCCAAACCCTGACCCAAACCCTGACCCTAACCCAAACACTAACCCTAACCCAAACCCCAAATGTGTTAAAATCGTTGTTTTGAAGGCCTTACTTTATCTTGGAACGGGTAAGTCTAGGAGGGTAATCGATTGGATTTTCGTATTAAGTTTTTTCACGAACTTCTCAAAAATCATAGTTTTGGAGGAGTAGGGGGTCAGGTTATGATTTTTGGTACTTTTTAAAGTCGACCTTTTCAAAATTTCAACATGATCCTTGACATTAAAAAATTGGTCCCATTAAGGGTAGTTCTTTTTTACAATTAAGCCTATGGTGAAGACCGCATGTCTTTCTATTTTGTAGTTTGGGAGTTGGGGTTAATTTCGGGGTTAGGCTTCACTCTCACACAAACGTTTCTTCAATGAGGTCGGAAAGTGCGGCCGTACACTTCAGTGATACCAATAAGTTTTCATCCTCTAGATCGCCTTTTCCTCTTTTCGGAACAGTTAACTTTAAGAAAATATCTCTATTCAAATCCATTCTACACCTGTTTGAAGATTGAAGTCAAAGGCACTTTTCATACTCTGTACTTAGAAATATTTTTGGAAATTTCTCACGCATGCGCAGTCACAAAAAAGGTCAGACATGCGCAGAAGTAAAAAAGGTCACCTCACTAACCCTCGCCAAAGTCCACTACCATCCTTCAAGTCCACTACCCTGACCCTTACCCTAACACTAACCCTGACCCTAACCCTAACCCTGACCCTAACCCAAACCCTGACCCTAACCCAAACCCAAACCCTGACCCTAACCCAAACCCAAACCCTGACCCTAACCCTAACCCAAACCCTGACCCAAACCCTGACCCTAACCCAAACACTAACCCTAACCCAAACCCCAAATGTGTTAAAATCGTTGTTTTGAAGGCCTTACTTTATCTTGGAACGGGTAAGTCTAGGAGGGTAATCGATTGGATTTTCGTATTAAGTTTTTTCACGAACTTCTCAAAAATCATAGTTTTGGAGGAGTAGGGGGTCAGGTTATGATTTTTGGTACTTTTTAAAGTCGACCTTTTCAAAATTTCAACATGATCCTTGACATTAAAAAATTGGTCCCATTAAGGGTAGTTCTTTTTTACAATTAAGCCTATGGTGAAGACCGCATGTCTTTCTATTTTGTAGTTTGGGAGTTGGGGTTAATTTCGGGGTTAGGCTTCACTCTCACACAAACGTTTCTTCAATGAGGTCGGAAAGTGCGGCCGTACACTTCAGTGATACCAATAAGTTTTCATCCTCTAGATCGCCTTTTCCTCTTTTCGGAACAGTTAACTTTAAGAAAATATCTCTATTCAAATCCATTCTACACCTGTTTGAAGATTGAAGTCAAAGGCACTTTTCATACTCTGTACTTAGAAATATTTTTGGAAATTTCTCACGCATGCGCAGTCACAAAAAAGGTCAGACATGCGCAGAAGTAAAAAAGGTCACCTCACTAACCCTCGCCAAAGTCCACTACCATCCTTCAAGTCCACTACCCTGACCCTTACCCTAACACTAACCCTGACCCTAACCCTAACCCTGACCCTAACCCAAACCCTGACCCTAACCCAAACCCAAACCCTGACCCTAACCCTGACCCAAACCCTGACCCTAACCCTAACCCAAACCCTGACCCAAACCCTGACCCTAACCCAAACACTAACCCTAACCCAAACCCCAAATGTGTTAAAATCGTTGTTTTGAAGGCCTTACTTTATCTTGGAACGGGTAAGTCTAGGAGGGTAATCGATTGGATTTTCGTATTAAGTTTTTTCACGAACTTCTCAAAAATCATAGTTTTGGAGGAGTAGGGGGTCAGGTTATGATTTTTGGTACTTTTTAAAGTCGACCTTTTCAAAATTTCAACATGATCCTTGACATTAAAAAATTGGTCCCATTAAGGGTAGTTCTTTTTTACAATTAGGCCTATGGTGAAGACCGCATGTCTTTCTATTTTGTAGTTTGGGAGTTGGGGTTAATTTCGGGGTTAGGCTTCACTCTCACACAAACGTTTCTTCAATGAGGTCGGAAAGTGCGGCCGTACACTTCAGTGATACCAATAAGTTTTCATCCTCTAGATCGCCTTTTCCTCTTTTCGGAACAGTTAACTTTAAGAAAATATCTCTATTCAAATCCATTCTACACCTGTTTGAAGATTGAAGTCAAAGGCACTTTTCATATTCTGTACTTAGAAATATTTTTGGAAATTTCTCACGCATGCGCAGTCACAAAAAAGGTCAGACATGCGCAGAAGTAAAAAAGGTCACCTCACTAACCCTCGCCAAAGTCCACTACCATCCTTCAAGTCCACTACCCTGACCCTTACCCTAACACTAACCCTGACCCTAACCCTAACCCTGACCCTAACCCAAACCCTGACCCTAACCCAAACCCAAACCCTGACCCTAACCCTGACCCAAACCCTGACCCTAACCCTAACCCAAACCCTGACCCAAACCCTGACCCTAACCCAAACACTAACCCTAACCCAAACCCCAAATGTGTTAAAATCAATGTTTTGAAGGCCTTACTTTATCTTGGAACGGGTAAGTCTAGGAGGGTAATCGATTGGATTTTCGTATTAAGTTTTTTCACGAACTTCTCAAAAATCATAGTTTTGGAGGAGTAGGGGGTCAGGTTATGATTTTTGGTACTTTTTAAAGTCGACCTTTTCAAAATTTCAACATGATCCTTGACATTAAAAAATTGGTCCCATTAAGGGTAGTTCTTTTTTACAATTAAGCCTATGGTGAAGACCGCATGTCTTTCTATTTTGTAGTTTGGGAGTTGGGGTTAATTTCGGGGTTAGGCTTCACTCTCACACAAACGTTTCTTCAATGAGGTCGGAAAGTGCGGCCGTACACTTCAGTGATACCAATAAGTTTTCATCCTCTAGATCGCCTTTTCCTCTTTTCGGAACAGTTAACTTTAAGAAAATATCTCTATTCAAATCCATTCTACACCTGTTTGAAGATTGAAGTCAAAGGCACTTTTCATACTCTGTACTTAGAAATATTTTTGGAAATTTCTCACGCATGCGCAGTCACAAAAAAGGTCAGACATGCGCAGAAGTAAAAAAGGTCACCTCACTAACCCTCGCCAAAGTCCACTACCCTAACCCTAACCCTAACCCAAAGTCCACTACCATCCTTTAAGTCCACTACCCTGACCCTTACCCTAACACTAACCCTGACCCTAACCCTAACCCTGACCCTGACCCTGACCCTAACCCAAACCCTGACCCTAACCCAAACCCAAACCCTGACCCTAACCCTGACCCAAACCCTGACCCTAACCCTAACCCAAACCCTGACCCTAACCCAAACACTAACCCTAACCCAAACCCCAAATGTGTTAAAATCGTTGTTTTGAAGGCCTTACTTTATCTTGGAACGGGTAAGTCTAGGGGGTTAACCGATTAGATTTTCGTATTAAGTTTTTTCACGAACTTCTCAAAAATCACAGTTTTGGAGGGGTGGGGGGTCAGGTTGTGGTTTTTGGTACTTTTCAAAGTCGATCTTTTCAAAGTCTCAACATGATCCTATGCTTCGATTGGCTTGAAATTAATAAATCGACCCCGTTAGGGGCAGTACTTTGCGAGAATTAAGCCTATGATGAAAACCGCAAGTCTTTATCTTTTGTAGTTTCGGAGTTGGGGTTAATATCGGGATTAGGCTTCACTCTTACACAAACGTTTCTTCAGTGAGGTCGGAAAGTGCGGCCGTACACTTCATTGATACCAATAAGTTTTCATGCTCTAGATCGCCTTTTCATCTTTTCGGAACAGTTAACTTTAAGAAAATATCTCTATTCAAATCCATTCTACACCTATTTGAAGATTGAAGTCAAAGGCACTTTTCATACTCTGTACTTAGAAATATTTTTGGAAATTTCTCACGCATGCGCAGTCACAAAAAAGGTCAGACATGCGCAGAAGTAAAAAAGGTCACCTCACTAACCCTCGCCAAAGTCCACTACCATCCTTTAAGTCCACTACCCTGACCCTTACCCTAACACTAACCCTGACCCTAACCCTAACCCTGACCCTGACCCTGACCCTAACCCAAACCCTGACCCTAACCCAAACCCAAACCCTGACCCTAACCCTGACCCAAACCCTGACCCTAACCCTAACCCAAACCCTGACCCTAACCCAAACACTAACCCTAACCCAAACCCCAAATGTGTTAAAATCGTTGTTTTGAAGGCCTTACTTTATCTTGGAACGGGTAAGTCTAGGGGGTTAACCGATTAGATTTTCGTATTAAGTTTTTTCACGAACTTCTCAAAAATCACAGTTTTGGAGGGGTGGGGGGTCAGGTTGTGGTTTTTGGTACTTTTCAAAGTCGATCTTTTCAAAGTCTCAACATGATCCTATGCTTCGATTGGCTTGAAATTAATAAATCGACCCCGTTAGGGGCAGTACTTTGCGAGAATTAAGCCTATGATGAAAACCGCAAGTCTTTATCTTTTGTAGTTTCGGAGTTGGGGTTAATATCGGGATTAGGCTTCACTCTTACACAAACGTTTCTTCAGTGAGGTCGGAAAGTGCGGCCGTACACTTCATTGATACCAATAAGTTTTCATGCTCTAGATCGCCTTTTCATCTTTTCGGAACAGTTAACTTTAAGAAAATATCTCTATTCAAATCCATTCTACACCTATTTGAAGATTGAAGTCAAAGGCACTTTTCATACTCTGTACTTAGAAATATTTTTGGAAATTTCTCACGCATGCGCAGTCACAAAAAAGGTCAGACATGCGCAGAAGTAAAAAAGGTCACCTCACTAACCCTCGCCAAAGTCCACTACCATCCTTTAAGTCCACTACCCTGACCCTTACCCTAACACTAACCCTGACCCTAACCCTAACCCTGACCCTGACCCTGACCCTAACCCAAACCCTGACCCTAACCCAAACCCAAACCCTGACCCTAACCCTGACCCAAACCCTGACCCTAACCCTAACCCAAACCCTGACCCTAACCCAAACACTAACCCTAACCCAAACCCCAAATGTGTTAAAATCGTTGTTTTGAAGGCCTTACTTTATCTTGGAACGGGTAAGTCTAGGGGGTTAACCGATTAGATTTTCGTATTAAGTTTTTTCACGAACTTCTCAAAAATCACAGTTTTGGAGGGGTGGGGGGTCAGGTTGTGGTTTTTGGTACTTTTCAAAGTCGATCTTTTCAAAGTCTCAACATGATCCTATGCTTCGATTGGCTTGAAATTAATAAATCGACCCCGTTAGGGGCAGTACTTTGCGAGAATTAAGCCTATGATGAAAACCGCAAGTCTTTATCTTTTGTAGTTTCGGAGTTGGGGTTAATATCGGGATTAGGCTTCACTCTTACACAAACGTTTCTTCAGTGAGGTCGGAAAGTGCGGCCGTACACTTCATTGATACCAATAAGTTTTCATGCTCTAGATCGCCTTTTCATCTTTTCGGAACAGTTAACTTTAAGAAAATATCTCTATTCAAATCCATTCTACACCTATTTGAAGATTGAAGTCAAAGGCACTTTTCATACTCTGTACTTAGAAATATTTTTGGAAATTTCTCACGCATGCGCAGTCACAAAAAAGGTCAGACATGCGCAGAAGTAAAAAAGGTCACCTCACTAACCCTCGCCAAAGTCCACTAACCCTAACCCTAACCCTAACCCTAACCCTAACCCTAACCCTAACCCTAACCCTAACCCTAACCCTAACCCTAACCCTAACCCTAACCCTAACCCTAACCCCTAACCCCTAACCCTAACCCTAACCCTAACCCCTAACCCTAACCCCTAACCTAACCCTAACCCTAACCCTAACCCTAACCCTAACCCTAACCCTAACCCTAACCCTAACCCTAACCCTAACCCTAACCCTGACCCTGACCCTAACCCTAACCCTAACCTAACCCTAACCCTAACCCTAACCCTAACCCTAAACACTAACCCAAACCAAAACCCCAAATGTGTTAAAATCGTTGTTTTGAAGGCCTTACTTTATCTTGGAACGGGTAAGTCTAGGGGGTTAACCGATTAGATTTTCGTATTAAGTTTTTTCACGAACTTCTCAAAAATCACAGTTTTGGAGGGGTGGGGGGTCAGGTTGTGGTTTTTGGTACTTTTCAAAGTCGATATTTTCAAAGTCTCAACATGATCCTATGCTTCGATTGGCTTGAAATTAATAAATCGACCCCGTTAGGGGCAGTACTTTGCGAGAATTAAGCCTATGATGAAAACCGCAAGTCTTTATCTTTTGTAGTTTCGGAGTTGGGGTTAATGTCGGGATTAGGCTTCACTCTCACACAAACGTTTCTTCAGTGAGGTCGGAAAGTGCGGCCGTACACTTCATTGATACCAATAAGTTTTCATGCTCTAGATCGCCTTTTCATCTTTTCGGAACAGTTAACTTTAAGAAAATATCTCTATTCAAATCCATTCTACACCTATTTGAAGATTGAAGTCAAAGGCACTTTTCATACTCTGTACTTAGAAATATTTTTGGAAATTTCTGACGCATGCGCAGTCACAAAAAAAGGCAGACATGCGCAGAAGTGAAAAAGGGCACCTCACTAACCCTCGTCAAAGTCCACTACCATACGCAAACCCTGACCCTAACCCTAACTTAAACCCTGACCCTGACCCTAACCCTGACCCTAACCCTGACCCAAACCCTGACCCTAACCCTGACCCTAACCCTGACCCAAACCCTGACCCTAACCCTGACCCTAACCCTGACCCAAACCCTGACCCTAACTCTAACCCAAACACTAACCCAAACCAAAACCCCAAATGTGTTAAAATCGTTGTTTTGAAGGCCTTACTTTATCTTGGAACGGGTAAGTCTAGGGGGTTAACCGATTAGATTTTCGTATTAAGTTTTTTCACGAACTTCTCAAAAATCACAGTTTTGGAGGGGTGGGGGGTCAGGTTGTGGTTTTTGGTACTTTTCAAAGTCGATATTTTCAAAGTCTCAACATGATCCTATGCTTCGATTGGCTTGAAATTAATAAATCGACCCCGTTAGGGGCAGTACTTTGCGAGAATTAAGCCTATGATGAAAACCGCAAGTCTTTATCTTTTGTAGTTTCGGAGTTGGGGTTAATGTCGGGATTAGGCTTCACTCTCACACAAACGTTTCTTCAGTGAGGTCGGAAAGTGCGGCCGTACACTTCATTGATACCAATAAGTTTTCATGCTCTAGATCGCCTTTTCATCTTTTCGGAACAGTTAACTTTAAGAAAATATCTCTATTCAAATCCATTCTACACCTATTTGAAGATTGAAGTCAAAGGCACTTTTCATACTCTGTACTTAGAAATATTTTTGGAAATTTCTGACGCATGCGCAGTCACAAAAAAGGGCAGACATGCGCAGAAGTGAAAAAGGGCACCTCACTAACCCTCGTCAAAGTCCACTACCATACGCAAACCCTGACCCTAACCCTAACTTAAACCCTGACCCTGACCCTAACCCTGACCCTAACCCTGACCCAAACCCTGACCCTAACCCTGACCCTAACCCTGACCCAAACCCTGACCCTAACCCTGACCCTAACCCTGACCCAAACCCTGACCCTAACTCTAACCCAAACACTAACCCAAACCAAAACCCCAAATGTGTTAAAATCGTTGTTTTGAAGGCCTTACTTTATCTTGGAACGGGTAAGTCTAGGGGGTTAACCGATTAGATTTTCGTATTAAGTTTTTTCACGAACTTCTCAAAAATCACAGTTTTGGAGGGGTGGGGGGTCAGGTTGTGGTTTTTGGTACTTTTCAAAGTCGATATTTTCAAAGTCTCAACATGATCCTATGCTTCGATTGGCTTGAAATTAATAAATCGACCCCGTTAGGGGCAGTACTTTGCGAGAATTAAGCCTATGATGAAAACCGCAAGTCTTTATCTTTTGTAGTTTCGGAGTTGGGGTTAATGTCGGGATTAGGCTTCACTCTCACACAAACGTTTCTTCAGTGAGGTCGGAAAGTGCGGCCGTACACTTCATTGATACCAATAAGTTTTCATGCTCTAGATCGCCTTTTCATCTTTTCGGAACAGTTAACTTTAAGAAAATATCTCTATTCAAATCCATTCTACACCTATTTGAAGATTGAAGTCAAAGGCACTTTTCATACTCTGTACTTAGAAATATTTTTGGAAATTTCTGACGCATGCGCAGTCACAAAAAAGGGCAGACATGCGCAGAAGTGAAAAAGGGCACCTCACTAACCCTCGTCAAAGTCCACTACCATACGCAAACCCTGACCCTAACCCTAACTTAAACCCTGACCCTGACCCTAACCCTGACCCTAACCCTGACCCAAACCCTGACCCTAACCCTGACCCTAACCCTGACCCAAACCCTGACCCTAACCCTGACCCTAACCCTGACCCAAACCCTGACCCTAACTCTAACCCAAACACTAACCCAAACCAAAACCCCAAATGTGTTAAAATCGTTGTTTTGAAGGCCTTACTTTATCTTGGAACGGGTAAGTCTAGGGGGTTAACCGATTAGATTTTCGTATTAAGTTTTTTCACGAACTTCTCAAAAATCACAGTTTTGGAGGGGTGGGGGGTCAGGTTGTGGTTTTTGGTACTTTTCAAAGTCGATATTTTCAAAGTCTCAACATGATCCTATGCTTCGATTGGCTTGAAATTAATAAATCGACCCCGTTAGGGGCAGTACTTTGCGAGAATTAAGCCTATGATGAAAACCGCAAGTCTTTATCTTTTGTAGTTTCGGAGTTGGGGTTAATGTCGGGATTAGGCTTCACTCTCACACAAACGTTTCTTCAGTGAGGTCGGAAAGTGCGGCCGTACACTTCATTGATACCAATAAGTTTTCATGCTCTAGATCGCCTTTTCATCTTTTCGGAACAGTTAACTTTAAGAAAATATCTCTATTCAAATCCATTCTACACCTATTTGAAGATTGAAGTCAAAGGCACTTTTCATACTCTGTACTTAGAAATATTTTTGGAAATTTCTGACGCATGCGCAGTCACAAAAAAAGGGCAGACATGCGCAGAAGTGAAAAAGGGCACCTCACTAACCCTCGTCAAAGTCCACTACCATACGCAAACCTTGACCCTAACCCTAACTTAAACCCTGACCCTGACCCTAACCCTGACCCTAACCCTGACCCAAACCCTGACCCTAACCCTGACCCTAACCCTGACCCAAACCCTGACCCTAACCCTGACCCTAACCCTGACCCAAACCCTGACCCTAACTCTAACCCAAACACTAACCCAAACCAAAACCCCAAATGTGTTAAAATCGTTGTTTTGAAGGCCTTACTTTATCTTGGAACGGGTAAGTCTAGGGGGTTAACCGATTAGATTTTCGTATTAAGTTTTTTCACGAACTTCTCAAAAATCACAGTTTTGGAGGGGTGGGGGGTCAGGTTGTGGTTTTTGGTACTTTTCAAAGTCGATATTTTCAAAGTCTCAACATGATCCTATGCTTCGATTGGCTTGAAATTAATAAATCGACCCCGTAAGGGGCAGTACTTTGCGAGAATTAAGCCTATGATGAAAACCGCAAGTCTTTATCTTTTGTAGTTTCGGAGTTGGGGTTAATGTCGGGATTAGGCTTCACTCTCACACAAACGTTTCTTCAGTGAGGTCGGAAAGTGCGGCCGTACACTTCATTGATACCAATAAGTTTTCATGCTCTAGATCGCCTTTTCATCTTTTCGGAACAGTTAACTTTAAGAAAATATCTCTATTCAAATCCATTCTACACCTATTTGAAGATTGAAGTCAAAGGCACTTTTCATACTCTGTACTTAGAAATATTTTTGGAAATTTCTGACGCATGCGCAGTCACAAAAAAGGGCAGACATGCGCAGAAGTGAAAAAGGGCACCTCACTAACCCTCGTCAAAGTCCACTACCATACGCAAACCCTGACCCTAACCCTAACTTAAACCCTGACCCTGACCCTAACCCTGACCCTAACCCTGACCCAAACCCTGACCCTAACCCTGACCCTAACCCTGACCCAAACCCTGACCCTAACCCTGACCCTAACCCTGACCCAAACCCTGACCCTAACTCTAACCCAAACACTAACCCAAACCAAAACCCCAAATGTGTTAAAATCGTTGTTTTGAAGGCCTTACTTTATCTTGGAACGGGTAAGTCTAGGGGGTTAACCGATTAGATTTTCGTATTAAGTTTTTTCACGAACTTCTCAAAAATCACAGTTTTGGAGGGGTGGGGGGTCAGGTTGTGGTTTTTGGTACTTTTCAAAGTCGATATTTTCAAAGTCTCAACATGATCCTATGCTTCGATTGGCTTGAAATTAATAAATCGACCCCGTTAGGGGCAGTACTTTGCGAGAATTAAGCCTATGATGAAAACCGCAAGTCTTTATCTTTTGTAGTTTCGGAGTTGGGGTTAATGTCGGGATTAGGCTTCACTCTCACACAAACGTTTCTTCAGTGAGGTCGGAAAGTGCGGCCGTACACTTCATTGATACCAATAAGTTTTCATGCTCTAGATCGCCTTTTCATCTTTTCGGAACAGTTAACTTTAAGAAAATATCTCTATTCAAATCCATTCTACACCTATTTGAAGATTGAAGTCAAAGGCACTTTTCATACTCTGTACTTAGAAATATTTTTGGAAATTTCTGACGCATGCGCAGTCACAAAAAAGGGCAGACATGCGCAGAAGTGAAAAAGGGCACCTCACTAACCCTCGTCAAAGTCCACTACCATACGCAAACCCTGACCCTAACCCTAACTTAAACCCTGACCCTGACCCTAACCCTGACCCTAACCCTGACCCAAACCCTGACCCTAACCCTGACCCTAACCCTGACCCAAACCCTGACCCTAACCCTGACCCTAACCCTGACCCAAACCCTGACCCTAACTCTAACCCAAACACTAACCCAAACCAAACCCCAAATGTGTTAAAATCGTTGTTTTGAAGGCCTTACTTTATCTTGGAACGGGTAAGTCTAGGGGGTTAACCGATTAGATTTTCGTATTAAGTTTTTTCACGAACTTCTCAAAAATCACAGTTTTGGAGGGGTGGGGGGTCAGGTTGTGGTTTTTGGTACTTTTCAAAGTCGATATTTTCAAAGTCTCAACATGATCCTATGCTTCGATTGGCTTGAAATTAATAAATCGACCCCGTTAGGGGCAGTACTTTGCGAGAATTAAGCCTATGATGAAAACCGCAAGTCTTTATCTTTTGTAGTTTCGGAGTTGGGGTTAATGTCGGGATTAGGCTTCACTCTCACACAAACGTTTCTTCAGTGAGGTCGGAAAGTGCGGCCGTACACTTCATTGATACCAATAAGTTTTCATGCTCTAGATCGCCTTTTCATCTTTTCGGAACAGTTAACTTTAAGAAAATATCTCTATTCAAATCCATTCTACACCTATTTGAAGATTGAAGTCAAAGGCACTTTTCATACTCTGTACTTAGAAATATTTTTGGAAATTTCTGACGCATGCGCAGTCACAAAAAAGGGCAGACATGCGCAGAAGTGAAAAAGGGCACCTCACTAACCCTCGTCAAAGTCCACTACCATACGCAAACCCTGACCCTAACCCTAACTTAAACCCTGACCCTGACCCTAACCCTGACCCTAACCCTGACCCAAACCCTGACCCTAACCCTGACCCTAACCCTGACCCAAACCCTGACCCTAACCCTGACCCTAACCCTGACCCAAACCCTGACCCTAACTCTAACCCAAACACTAACCCAAACCAAAACCCCAAATGTGTTAAAATCGTTGTTTTGAAGGCCTTACTTTATCTTGGAACGGGTAAGTCTAGGGGGTTAACCGATTAGATTTTCGTATTAAGTTTTTTCACGAACTTCTCAAAAATCACAGTTTTGGAGGGGTGGGGGGTCAGGTTGTGGTTTTTGGTACTTTTCAAAGTCGATATTTTCAAAGTCTCAACATGATCCTATGCTTCGATTGGCTTGAAATTAATAAATCGACCCCGTTAGGGGCAGTACTTTGCGAGAATTAAGCCTATGATGAAAACCGCAAGTCTTTATCTTTTGTAGTTTCGGAGTTGGGGTTAATGTCGGGATTAGGCTTCACTCTCACACAAACGTTTCTTCAGTGAGGTCGGAAAGTGCGGCCGTACACTTCATTGATACCAATAAGTTTTCATGCTCTAGATCGCCTTTTCATCTTTTCGGAACAGTTAACTTTAAGAAAATATCTCTATTCAAATCCATTCTACACCTATTTGAAGATTGAAGTCAAAGGCACTTTTCATACTCTGTACTTAGAAATATTTTTGGAAATTTCTGACGCATGCGCAGTCACAAAAAAGGGCAGACATGCGCAGAAGTGAAAAAGGGCACCTCACTAACCCTCGTCAAAGTCCACTACCATACGCAAACCCTGACCCTAACCCTAACTTAAACCCTGACCCTAACCCTGACCCTAACCCTGACCCAAACCCTGACCCTAACCCTGACCCTAACCCTGACCCAAACCCTGACCCTAACCCTGACCCTAACCCTGACCCAAACCCTGACCCTAACTCTAACCCAAACACTAACCCAAACCAAAACCCCAAATGTGTTAAAATCGTTGTTTTGAAGGCCTTACTTTATCTTGGAACGGGTAAGTCTAGGGGGTTAACCGATTAGATTTTCGTATTAAGTTTTTTCACGAACTTCTCAAAAATCACAGTTTTGGAGGGGTGGGGGGTCAGGTTGTGGTTTTTGGTACTTTTCAAAGTCGATATTTTCAAAGTCTCAACATGATCCTATGCTTCGATTGGCTTGAAATTAATAAATCGACCCCGTTAGGGGCAGTACTTTGCGAGAATTAAGCCTATGATGAAAATCGCAAGTCTTTATCTTTTGTAGTTTCGGAGTTGGGGTTAATGTCGGGATTAGGCTTCACTCTCACACAAACGTTTCTTCAGTGAGGTCGGAAAGTGCGGCCGTACACTTCATTGATACCAATAAGTTTTCATGCTCAAGATCGCCTTTTCATCTTTTCGGAACAGTTAACTTTAAGAAAATATCTCTATTCAAATCCATTCTACACCTATTTGAAGATTGAAGTCAAAGGCACTTTTCATACTCTGTACTTAGAAATATTTTTGGAAATTTCTGACGCATGCGCAGTCACAAAAAAGGGCAGACATGCGCAGAAGTGAAAAAGGGCACCTCACTAACCCTCGTCAAAGTCCACTACCATACGCAAACCCTGACCCTAACCCTAACTTAAACCCTGACCCTGACCCTAACCCTGACCCTAACCCTGACCCAAACCCTGACCCTAACCCTGACCCTAACCCTGACCCAAACCCTGACCCTAACCCTGACCCTAACCCTGACCCAAACCCTGACCCTAACTCTAACCCAAACACTAACCCAAACCAAAACCCCAAATGTGTTAAAATCGTTGTTTTGAAGGCCTTACTTTATCTTGGAACGGGTAAGTCTAGGGGGTTAACCGATTAGATTTTCGTATTAAGTTTTTTCACGAACTTCTCAAAAATCACAGTTTTGGAGGGGTGGGGGGTCAGGTTGTGGTTTTTGGTACTTTTCAAAGTCGATATTTTCAAAGTCTCAACATGATCCTATGCTTCGATTGGCTTGAAATTAATAAATCGACCCCGTTAGGGGCAGTACTTTGCGAGAATTAAGCCTATGATGAAAACCGCAAGTCTTTATCTTTTGTAGTTTCGGAGTTGGGGTTAATGTCGGGATTAGGCTTCACTCTCACACAAACGTTTCTTCAGTGAGGTCGGAAAGTGCGGCCGTACACTTCATTGATACCAATAAGTTTTCATGCTCTAGATCGCCTTTTCATCTTTTCGGAACAGTTAACTTTAAGAAAATATCTCTATTCAAATCCATTCTACACCTATTTGAAGATTGAAGTCAAAGGCACTTTTCATACTCTGTACTTAGAAATATTTTTGGAAATTTCTGACGCATGCGCAGTCACAAAAAAGGGCAGACATGCGCAGAAGTGAAAAAGGGCACCTCACTAACCCTCGTCAAAGTCCACTACCATACGCAAACCCTGACCCTAACCCTAACTTAAACCCTGACCCTGACCCTAACCCTGACCCTAACCCTGACCCAAACCCTGACCCTAACCCTGACCCTAACCCTGACCCAAACCCTGACCCTAACCCTGACCCTAACCCTGACCCAAACCCTGACCCTAACTCTAACCCAAACACTAACCCAAACCAAAACCCCAAATGTGTTAAAATCGTTGTTTTGAAGGCCTTACTTTATCTTGGAACGGGTAAGTCTAGGGGGTTAACCGATTAGATTTTCGTATTAAGTTTTTTCACGAACTTCTCAAAAATCACAGTTTTGGAGGGGTGGGGGGTCAGGTTGTGGTTTTTGGTACTTTTCAAAGTCGATATTTTCAAAGTCTCAACATGATCCTATGCTTCGGTCTCAACATGATCCTATGCTTCGATTGGCTTGAAATTAATAAATCGACCCCGTTAGGGGCAGTACTTTGCGAGAATTAAGCCTATGATGAAAACCGCAAGTCTTTATCTTTTGTAGTTTCGGAGTTGGGGTTAATGTCGGGATTAGGCTTCACTCTAACACAAACGTTTCTTCAGTGAGGTCGGAAAGTGCGGCCGTACACTTCATTGATACCAATAAGTTTTCATGCTCTAGATCGCCTTTTCATCTTTTCGGAACAGTTAACTTTAAGAAAATATCTCTATTCAAATCCATTCTACACCTATTTGAAGATTGAAGTCAAAGGCACTTTTCATACTCTGTACTTAGAAATATTTTTGGAAATTTCTGACGCATGCGCAGTCACAAAAAAGGGCAGACATGCGCAGAAGTGAAAAAGGGCACCTCACTAACCCTCGTCAAAGTCCACTACCATACGCAAACCCTGACCCTAACCCTAACTTAAACCCTGACCCTGACCCTAACCCTGACCCTAACCCTGACCCAAACCCTGACCCTAACCCTGACCCTAACCCTGACCCAAACCCTGACCCTAACCCTGACCCTAACCCTGACCCAAACCCTGACCCTAACTCTAACCCAAACACTAACCCAAACCAAAACCCCAAATGTGTTAAAATCGTTGTTTTGAAGGCCTTACTTTATCTTGGAACGGGTAAGTCTAGGGGGTTAACCGATTAGATTTTCGTATTAAGTTTTTTCACGAACTTCTCAAAAATCACAGTTTTGGAGGGGTGGGGGGTCAGGTTGTGGTTTTTGGTACTTTTCAAAGTCGATATTTTCAAAGTCTCAACATGATCCTATGCTTCGATTGGCTTGAAATTAATAAATCGACCCCGTTAGGGGCAGTACTTTGCGAGAATTAAGCCTATGATGAAAACCGCAAGTCTTTATCTTTTGTAGTTTCGGAGTTGGGGTTAATGTCGGGATTAGGCTTCACTCTCACACAAACGTTTCTTCAGTGAGGTCGGAAAGTGCGGCCGTACACTTCATTGATACCAATAAGTTTTCATGCTCTAGATCGCCTTTTCATCTTTTCGGAACAGTTAACTTTAAGAAAATATCTCTATTCAAATCCATTCTACACCTATTTGAAGATTGAAGTCAAAGGCACTTTTCATACTCTGTACTTAGAAATATTTTTGGAAATTTCTGACGCATGCGCAGTCACAAAAAAGGGCAGACATGCGCAGAAGTGAAAAAGGGCACCTCACTAACCCTCGTCAAAGTCCACTACCCTAACCCTAACCCTAACCCTAACCCTAACCCTAACCCTAACCCTAACCCTAACCCTAACCCTAACCCTAACCCTAACCTAACCCTAACCCTAACCCTAACCCTAACCCTAACCCTAACCCTAACCCTAACCCTAACCCTAACCCTAACCCTAACCCTAACCCTAACCCTAACCCTAACCCTAACCCTAACCCTAACCCTAACCCTAACCCTAACCCTAACCCTACACTTCATTGATACCAATAAGTTTTCATGCTCTAGATCGCCTTTTCATCTTTTCGGAACAGTTAACTTTAAGAAAATATCTCTATTCAAATCCATTCTACACCTGTTTGAAGAGTGAAGTCAAAGGCACTTTTCATACTCTGTACTTAGAAATATTTTTGGAAATTTCTCACGCATGCGCAGTCACAAAAAAGGTCAGACATGCGCAGAAGTAAAAAAGGTCACCTCACTAACCCTCGCCAAAGTCCACTACCATCCTTCAAGTCCACTACCCTGACCCTTACCCTAACACTAACCCTGACCCTAACCCTAACCCTGACCCTAACCCAAACCCTGACCCTAACCCAAACCCAAACCCTGACCCTAACCCTGACCCAAACCCTGACCCTAACCCTGACCCTAACCCTGACCCAAACCCTGACCCTAACCCTAACCCAAACACTAACCCAAACCAAAACCCCAAATGTGTTAAAATCGTTGTTTTGAAGGCCTTACTTTATCTTGGAACGGGTAAGTCTAGGGGGTTAACCGATTAGATTTTCGTATTAAGTTTTTTCACGAACTTCTCAAAAATCACAGTTTTGGAGGGGTGGGGGGTCAGGTTGTGGTTTTTGGTACTTTTCAAAGTCGATCTTTTCAAAGTCTCAACATGATCCTATGCTTCGATTGGCTTGAAATTAATAAATCGACCCCGTTAGGGGCAGTACTTTGCGAGAATTAAGCCTATGATGAAAACCGCAAGTCTTTATCTTTTGTAGTTTCGGAGTTGGGGTTAATGTCGGGATTAGGCTTCACTCTCACACAAACGTTTCTTCAGTGAGGTCGGAAAGTGCGGCCGTACACTTCATTGATACCAATAAGTTTTCATGCTCTAGATCGCCTTTTCATCTTTTCGGAACAGTTAACTTTAAGAAAATATCTCTATTCAAATCCATTCTACACCTGTTTGAAGAGTGAAGTCAAAGGCACTTTTCATACTCTGTACTTAGAAATATTTTTGGAAATTTCTCACGCATGCGCAGTCACAAAAAAGGTCAGACATGCGCAGAAGTAAAAAAGGTCACCTCACTAACCCTCGCCAAAGTCCACTACCCTAACCCTAACCCTAACCCTAACCCTAACCCTAACCCTAACCCTAACCCTAACCCTAACCCTAACCCTAACCTAACCCTAACCCTAACCCTAACCCTAACCCTAACCCTAACCCTAACCCTAACCCTAACCCTAACCCAACCCTAACCTAACCCTAACCCTAACCCTAACCCTAACCCTAACCCTAACCCTAAACCCTAACCCTAACCCTAACCCTAACCCTAACCCTAACCCTAACCCTAACCCTAACCCTAACCCTAACCCTAACCCTAACCCTAACCCTAACCCTAAACCCTAACCCTAACCCTAACCCTAACCCTAACCCTAACCCTAACCCTAAACCCTAACCCTAACCCTAACCCTAACCCTAACCCTAACCTAACCCTAACCCTAACCCTAACCCTAACCCTAAACCCTAACCCTAACCCTAACCCTAACCCTAACCCTAACCCTAACCCTTTTTTATAACTTTTTCAAATCAACTAGGATTTTCATCAAACTATACAGCTATCTTAGTAATATATTGATCTTACTAAATCAGAGGTCATTATGTAGTTTGGTGTATTGCTGTCAAATTTAAGGATTAAATTAATCTAGGTCCAAAAAGCTTGAATTTGCAGTTCCGACTATATTCAGATAGTACACCTTAAATCTTTTTATAACTTTTTCAAATCAACTTGGATTTTCATCAAACTATACAGCTATCTTGGTAACATATTGATCTTACTGAATCAAAGGTCATTATGTAGTTTGGTGTATTGCTGTCAAATTTAATGAAGGTCAAAAAAGCTAGGATTTGCAATTTTGGACAAAATTCAGCATTTCAGATAGTACACTCACTTTAATTTTTTTTATAACTTTTTCAAATCAACTTGGATTTTCATCAAACTATGCAGCTATATTAGTAATATATTGATCTTACTCAATCACAGGTCATTATGTAGTTTGGTGTGTTGCTTACAAATTTCTAGGTAAAAAAAGATTGAATTTGCAGTTCGGACTATATTCAGATACCTAACCCTAATTTTTTTTATAACTTTTTCAAATCAACTAGGATTTTCATCAAACTATACAGCTATCTTAGTAATATATTGATCTTACTAAATCAGAGGTCATTATGTAGTTTGGTGTATTGCTGTCAAATTTAAGGATTAAATTAATCTAGGTCCAAAAAGCTTGAATTTGCAGTTCCGACTATATTCAGATAGTACACCTTAAATCTTTTTATAACTTTTTCAAATCAACTTGGATTTTCATCAAACTATACAGCTATCTTGGTAACATATTGATCCTACTGAATCAAAGGTCATTATGTAGTTTGGTGTATTGCTGTCAAATTTAATGAAGGTCAAAAAAGCTAGGATTTGCAATTTTGGACAAAATTCAGCATTTCAGATAGTACACTCACTTTAATTTTTTTTATAACTTTTTCAAATCAACTTGGATTTTCATCAAACTATGCAGCTATATTAGTAATATATTGATCTTACTCAATCACAGGTCATTATGTAGTTTGGTGTGTTGCTTACAAATTTCTAGGTAAAAAAAGATTGAATTTGCAGTTCGGACTATATTCAGATACCTAACCCTAATTTTTTTTATAACTTTTTCAAATCAACTAGGATTTTCATCAAACTATACAGCTATCTTAGTAATATATTGATCTTACTAAATCAGAGGTCATTATGTAGTTTGGTGTATTGCTGTCAAATTTAAGGATTAAATTAATCTAGGTCCAAAAAGCTTGAATTTGCAGTTCCGACTATATTCAGATAGTACACCTTAAATCTTTTTATAACTTTTTCAAATCAACTTGGATTTTCATCAAACTATACAGCTATCTTGGTAACATATTGATCTTACTGAATCAAAGGTCATTATGTAGTTTGGTGTATTGCTGTCAAATTTAATGAAGGTCAAAAAAGCTAGGATTTGCAATTTTGGACAAAATTCAGCATTTCAGATAGTACACTCACTTTAATTTTTTTTATAACTTTTTCAAATCAACTTGGATTTTCATCAAACTATGCAGCTATATTAGTAATATATTGATCTTACTCAATCACAGGTCATTATGTAGTTTGGTGTGTTGCTTACAAATTTCTAGGTAAAAAAAGATTGAATTTGCAGTTCGGACTATATTCAGATACCTAACCCTAATTTTTTTTATAACTTTTTCAAATCAACTAGGATTTTCATCAAACTATACAGCTATCTTAGTAATATATTGATCTTACTAAATCAGAGGTCATTATGTAGTTTGGTGTATTGCTGTCAAATTTAAGGATTAAATTAATCTAGGTCCAAAAAGCTTGAATTTGCAGTTCCGACTATATTCAGATAGTACACCTTAAATCTTTTTATAACTTTTTCAAATCAACTTGGATTTTCATCAAACTATACAGCTATCTTGGTAACATATTGATCTTACTGAATCAAAGGTCATTATGTAGTTTGGTGTATTGCTGTCAAATTTAATGAAGGTCAAAAAAGCTAGGATTTGCAATTTTGGACAAAATTCAGCATTTCAGATAGTACACTCACTTTAATTTTTTTTATAACTTTTTCAAATCAACTTGGATTTTCATCAAACTATGCAGCTATATTAGTAATATATTGATCTTACTCAATCACAGGTCATTATGTAGTTTGGTGTGTTGCTTACAAATTTCTAGGTAAAAAAAGATTGAATTTGCAGTTCGGACTATATTCAGATACCTAACCCTAATTTTTTTTATAACTTTTTCAAATCAACTAGGATTTTCATCAAACTATACAGCTATCTTAGTAATATATTGATCTTACTAAATCAGAGGTCATTATGTAGTTTGGTGTATTGCTGTCAAATTTAAGGATTAAATTAATCTAGGTCCAAAAAGCTTGAATTTGCAGTTCCGACTATATTCAGATAGTACACCTTAAATCTTTTTATAACTTTTTCAAATCAACTTGGATTTTCATCAAACTATACAGCTATCTTGGTAACATATTGATCTTACTGAATCAAAGGTCATTATGTAGTTTGGTGTATTGCTGTCAAATTTAATGAAGGTCAAAAAAGCTAGGATTTGCAATTTTGGACAAAATTCAGCATTTCAGATAGTACACTCACTTTAATTTTTTTTATAACTTTTTCAAATCAACTTGGATTTTCATCAAACTATGCAGCTATATTAGTAATATATTGATCTTACTCAATCACAGGTCATTATGTAGTTTGGTGTGTTGCTTACAAATTTCTAGGTAAAAAAAGATTGAATTTGCAGTTCGGACTATATTCAGATACCTAACCCTAATTTTTTTTATAACTTTTTCAAATCAACTAGGATTTTCATCAAACTATACAGCTATCTTAGTAATATATTGATCTTACTAAATCAGAGGTCATTATGTAGTTTGGTGTATTGCTGTCAAATTTAAGGATTAAATTAATCTAGGTCCAAAAAGCTTGAATTTGCAGTTCCGACTATATTCAGATAGTACACCTTAAATCTTTTTATAACTTTTTCAAATCAACTTGGATTTTCATCAAACTATACAGCTATCTTGGTAACATATTGATCTTACTGAATCAAAGGTCATTATGTAGTTTGGTGTATTGCTGTCAAATTTAATGAAGGTCAAAAAAGCTAGGATTTGCAATTTTGGACAAAATTCAGCATTTCAGATAGTACACTCACTTTAATTTTTTTTATAACTTTTTCAAATCAACTTGGATTTTCATCAAACTATGCAGCTATATTAGTAATATATTGATCTTACTCAATCACAGGTCATTATGTAGTTTGGTGTGTTGCTTACAAATTTCTAGGTAAAAAAAGATTGAATTTGCAGTTCGGACTATATTCAGATACCTAACCCTAATTTTTTTTATAACTTTTTCAAATCAACTAGGATTTTCATCAAACTATACAGCTATCTTAGTAATATATTGATCTTACTAAATCAGAGGTCATTATGTAGTTTGGTGTATTGCTGTCAAATTTAAGGATTAAATTAATCTAGGTCCAAAAAGCTTGAATTTGCAGTTCCGACTATATTCAGATAGTACACCTTAAATCTTTTTATAACTTTTTCAAATCAACTTGGATTTTCATCAAACTATACAGCTATCTTGGTAACATATTGATCTTACTGAATCAAAGGTCATTATGTAGTTTGGTGTATTGCTGTCAAATTTAATGAAGGTCAAAAAAGCTAGGATTTGCAATTTTGGACAAAATTCAGCATTTCAGATAGTACACTCACTTTAATTTTTTTTATAACTTTTTCAAATCAACTTGGATTTTCATCAAACTATGCAGCTATATTAGTAATATATTGATCTTACTCAATCACAGGTCATTATGTAGTTTGGTGTGTTGCTTACAAATTTCTAGGTAAAAAAAGATTGAATTTGCAGTTCGGACTATATTCAGATACCTAACCCTAATTTTTTTTATAACTTTTTCAAATCAACTAGGATTTTCATCAAACTATACAGCTATCTTAGTAATATATTGATCTTACTAAATCAGAGGTCATTATGTAGTTTGGTGTATTGCTGTCAAATTTAAGGATTAAATTAATCTAGGTCCAAAAAGCTTGAATTTGCAGTTCCGACTATATTCAGATAGTACACCTTAAATCTTTTTATAACTTTTTCAAATCAACTTGGATTTTCATCAAACTATACAGCTATCTTGGTAACATATTGATCTTACTGAATCAAAGGTCATTATGTAGTTTGGTGTATTGCTGTCAAATTTAATGAAGGTCAAAAAAGCTAGGATTTGCAATTTTGGACAAAATTCAGCATTTCAGATAGTACACTCACTTTAATTTTTTTTATAACTTTTTCAAATCAACTTGGATTTTCATCAAACTATGCAGCTATATTAGTAATATATTGATCTTACTCAATCACAGGTCATTATGTAGTTTGGTGTGTTGCTTACAAATTTCTAGGTAAAAAAAGATTGAATTTGCAGTTCGGACTATATTCAGATACCTAACCCTAATTTTTTTTATAACTTTTTCAAATCAACTAGGATTTTCATCAAACTATACAGCTATCTTAGTAATATATTGATCTTACTAAATCAGAGGTCATTATGTAGTTTGGTGTATTGCTGTCAAATTTAAGGATTAAATTAATCTAGGTCCAAAAAGCTTGAATTTGCAGTTCCGACTATATTCAGATAGTACACCTTAAATCTTTTTATAACTTTTTCAAATCAACTTGGATTTTCATCAAACTATACAGCTATCTTGGTAACATATTGATCTTACTGAATCAAAGGTCATTATGTAGTTTGGTGTATTGCTGTCAAATTTAATGAAGGTCAAAAAAGCTAGGATTTGCAATTTTGGACAAAATTCAGCATTTCAGATAGTACACTCACTTTAATTTTTTTTATAACTTTTTCAAATCAACTTGGATTTTCATCAAACTATGCAGCTATATTAGTAATATATTGATCTTACTCAATCACAGGTCATTATGTAGTTTGGTGTGTTGCTTACAAATTTCTAGGTAAAAAAAGATTGAATTTGCAGTTCGGACTATATTCAGATACCTAACCCTAATTTTTTTTATAACTTTTTCAAATCAACTAGGATTTTCATCAAACTATACAGCTATCTTAGTAATATATTGATCTTACTAAATCAGAGGTCATTATGTAGTTTGGTGTATTGCTGTCAAATTTAAGGATTAAATTAATCTAGGTCCAAAAAGCTTGAATTTGCAGTTCCGACTATATTCAGATAGTACACCTTAAATCTTTTTATAACTTTTTCAAATCAACTTGGATTTTCATCAAACTATACAGCTATCTTGGTAACATATTGATCTTACTGAATCAAAGGTCATTATGTAGTTTGGTGTATTGCTGTCAAATTTAATGAAGGTCAAAAAAGCTAGGATTTGCAATTTTGGACAAAATTCAGCATTTCAGATAGTACACTCACTTTAATTTTTTTTATAACTTTTTCAAATCAACTTGGATTTTCATCAAACTATGCAGCTATATTAGTAATATATTGATCTTACTCAATCACAGGTCATTATGTAGTTTGGTGTGTTGCTTACAAATTTCTAGGTAAAAAAAGATTGAATTTGCAGTTCGGACTATATTCAGATACCTAACCCTAATTTTTTTTATAACTTTTTCAAATCAACTAGGATTTTCATCAAACTATACAGCTATCTTAGTAATATATTGATCTTACTAAATCAGAGGTCATTATGTAGTTTGGTGTATTGCTGTCAAATTTAAGGATTAAATTAATCTAGGTCCAAAAAGCTTGAATTTGCAGTTCCGACTATATTCAGATAGTACACCTTAAATCTTTTTATAACTTTTTCAAATCAACTTGGATTTTCATCAAACTATACAGCTATCTTGGTAACATATTGATCTTACTGAATCAAAGGTCATTATGTAGTTTGGTGTATTGCTGTCAAATTTAATGAAGGTCAAAAAAGCTAGGATTTGCAATTTTGGACAAAATTCAGCATTTCAGATAGTACACTCACTTTAATTTTTTTTATAACTTTTTCAAATCAACTTGGATTTTCATCAAACTATGCAGCTATATTAGTAATATATTGATCTTACTCAATCACAGGTCATTATGTAGTTTGGTGTGTTGCTTACAAATTTCTAGGTAAAAAAAGATTGAATTTGCAGTTCGGACTATATTCAGATACCTAACCCTAATTTTTTTTATAACTTTTTCAAATCAACTAGGATTTTCATCAAACTATACAGCTATCTTAGTAATATATTGATCTTACTAAATCAGAGGTCATTATGTAGTTTGGTGTATTGCTGTCAAATTTAAGGATTAAATTAATCTAGGTCCAAAAAGCTTGAATTTGCAGTTCCGACTATATTCAGATAGTACACCTTAAATCTTTTTATAACTTTTTCAAATCAACTTGGATTTTCATCAAACTATACAGCTATCTTGGTAACATATTGATCTTACTGAATCAAAGGTCATTATGTAGTTTGGTGTATTGCTGTCAAATTTAATGAAGGTCAAAAAAGCTAGGATTTGCAATTTTGGACAAAATTCAGCATTTCAGATAGTACACTCACTTTAATTTTTTTTATAACTTTTTCAAATCAACTTGGATTTTCATCAAACTATGCAGCTATATTAGTAATATATTGATCTTACTCAATCACAGGTCATTATGTAGTTTGGTGTGTTGCTTACAAATTTCTAGGTAAAAAAAGATTGAATTTGCAGTTCGGACTATATTCAGATACCTAACCCTAATTTTTTTTATAACTTTTTCAAATCAACTAGGATTTTCATCAAACTATACAGCTATCTTAGTAATATATTGATCTTACTAAATCAGAGGTCATTATGTAGTTTGGTGTATTGCTGTCAAATTTAAGGATTAAATTAATCTAGGTCCAAAAAGCTTGAATTTGCAGTTCCGACTATATTCAGATAGTACACCTTAAATCTTTTTATAACTTTTTCAAATCAACTTGGATTTTCATCAAACTATACAGCTATCTTGGTAACATATTGATCTTACTGAATCAAAGGTCATTATGTAGTTTGGTGTATTGCTGTCAAATTTAATGAAGGTCAAAAAAGCTAGGATTTGCAATTTTGGACAAAATTCAGCATTTCAGATAGTACACTCACTTTAATTTTTTTTATAACTTTTTCAAATCAACTTGGATTTTCATCAAACTATGCAGCTATATTAGTAATATATTGATCTTACTCAATCACAGGTCATTATGTAGTTTGGTGTGTTGCTTACAAATTTCTAGGTAAAAAAAGATTGAATTTGCAGTTCGGACTATATTCAGATACCTAACCCTAATTTTTTTTATAACTTTTTCAAATCAACTAGGATTTTCATCAAACTATACAGCTATCTTAGTAATATATTGATCTTACTAAATCAGAGGTCATTATGTAGTTTGGTGTATTGCTGTCAAATTTAAGGATTAAATTAATCTAGGTCCAAAAAGCTTGAATTTGCAGTTCCGACTATATTCAGATAGTACACCTTAAATCTTTTTATAACTTTTTCAAATCAACTTGGATTTTCATCAAACTATACAGCTATCTTGGTAACATATTGATCTTACTGAATCAAAGGTCATTATGTAGTTTGGTGTATTGCTGTCAAATTTAATGAAGGTCAAAAAAGCTAGGATTTGCAATTTTGGACAAAATTCAGCATTTCAGATAGTACACTCACTTTAATTTTTTTTATAACTTTTTCAAATCAACTTGGATTTTCATCAAACTATGCAGCTATATTAGTAATATATTGATCTTACTCAATCACAGGTCATTATGTAGTTTGGTGTGTTGCTTACAAATTTCTAGGTAAAAAAAGATTGAATTTGCAGTTCGGACTATATTCAGATACCTAACCCTAATTTTTTTTATAACTTTTTCAAATCAACTAGGATTTTCATCAAACTATACAGCTATCTTAGTAATATATTGATCTTACTAAATCAGAGGTCATTATGTAGTTTGGTGTATTGCTGTCAAATTTAAGGATTAAATTAATCTAGGTCCAAAAAGCTTGAATTTGCAGTTCCGACTATATTCAGATAGTACACCTTAAATCTTTTTATAACTTTTTCAAATCAACTTGGATTTTCATCAAACTATACAGCTATCTTGGTAACATATTGATCTTACTGAATCAAAGGTCATTATGTAGTTTGGTGTATTGCTGTCAAATTTAATGAAGGTCAAAAAAGCTAGGATTTGCAATTTTGGACAAAATTCAGCATTTCAGATAGTACACTCACTTTAATTTTTTTTATAACTTTTTCAAATCAACTTGGATTTTCATCAAACTATGCAGCTATATTAGTAATATATTGATCTTACTCAATCACAGGTCATTATGTAGTTTGGTGTGTTGCTTACAAATTTCTAGGTAAAAAAAGATTGAATTTGCAGTTCGGACTATATTCAGATACCTAACCCTAATTTTTTTTATAACTTTTTCAAATCAACTAGGATTTTCATCAAACTATACAGCTATCTTAGTAATATATTGATCTTACTAAATCAGAGGTCATTATGTAGTTTGGTGTATTGCTGTCAAATTTAAGGATTAAATTAATCTAGGTCCAAAAAGCTTGAATTTGCAGTTCCGACTATATTCAGATAGTACACCTTAAATCTTTTTATAACTTTTTCAAATCAACTTGGATTTTCATCAAACTATACAGCTATCTTGGTAACATATTGATCTTACTGAATCAAAGGTCATTATGTAGTTTGGTGTATTGCTGTCAAATTTAATGAAGGTCAAAAAAGCTAGGATTTGCAATTTTGGACAAAATTCAGCATTTCAGATAGTACACTCACTTTAATTTTTTTTATAACTTTTTCAAATCAACTTGGATTTTCATCAAACTATGCAGCTATATTAGTAATATATTGATCTTACTCAATCACAGGTCATTATGTAGTTTGGTGTGTTGCTTACAAATTTCTAGGTAAAAAAAGATTGAATTTGCAGTTCGGACTATATTCAGATACCTAACCCTAATTTTTTTTATAACTTTTTCAAATCAACTAGGATTTTCATCAAACTATACAGCTATCTTAGTAATATATTGATCTTACTAAATCAGAGGTCATTATGTAGTTTGGTGTATTGCTGTCAAATTTAAGGATTAAATTAATCTAGGTCCAAAAAGCTTGAATTTGCAGTTCCGACTATATTCAGATAGTACACCTTAAATCTTTTTATAACTTTTTCAAATCAACTTGGATTTTCATCAAACTATACAGCTATCTTGGTAACATATTGATCTTACTGAATCAAAGGTCATTATGTAGTTTGGTGTATTGCTGTCAAATTTAATGAAGGTCAAAAAAGCTAGGATTTGCAATTTTGGACAAAATTCAGCATTTCAGATAGTACACTCACTTTAATTTTTTTTATAACTTTTTCAAATCAACTTGGATTTTCATCAAACTATGCAGCTATATTAGTAATATATTGATCTTACTCAATCACAGGTCATTATGTAGTTTGGTGTGTTGCTTACAAATTTCTAGGTAAAAAAAGATTGAATTTGCAGTTCGGACTATATTCAGATACCTAACCCTAATTTTTTTTATAACTTTTTCAAATCAACTAGGATTTTCATCAAACTATACAGCTATCTTAGTAATATATTGATCTTACTAAATCAGAGGTCATTATGTAGTTTGGTGTATTGCTGTCAAATTTAAGGATTAAATTAATCTAGGTCCAAAAAGCTTGAATTTGCAGTTCCGACTATATTCAGATAGTACACCTTAAATCTTTTTATAACTTTTTCAAATCAACTTGGATTTTCATCAAACTATACAGCTATCTTGGTAACATATTGATCTTACTGAATCAAAGGTCATTATGTAGTTTGGTGTATTGCTGTCAAATTTAATGAAGGTCAAAAAAGCTAGGATTTGCAATTTTGGACAAAATTCAGCATTTCAGATAGTACACTCACTTTAATTTTTTTTATAACTTTTTCAAATCAACTTGGATTTTCATCAAACTATGCAGCTATATTAGTAATATATTGATCTTACTCAATCACAGGTCATTATGTAGTTTGGTGTGTTGCTTACAAATTTCTAGGTAAAAAAAGATTGAATTTGCAGTTCGGACTATATTCAGATACCTAACCCTAATTTTTTTTATAACTTTTTCAAATCAACTAGGATTTTCATCAAACTATACAGCTATCTTAGTAATATATTGATCTTACTAAATCAGAGGTCATTATGTAGTTTGGTGTATTGCTGTCAAATTTAAGGATTAAATTAATCTAGGTCCAAAAAGCTTGAATTTGCAGTTCCGACTATATTCAGATAGTACACCTTAAATCTTTTTATAACTTTTTCAAATCAACTTGGATTTTCATCAAACTATACAGCTATCTTGGTAACATATTGATCTTACTGAATCAAAGGTCATTATGTAGTTTGGTGTATTGCTGTCAAATTTAATGAAGGTCAAAAAAGCTAGGATTTGCAATTTTGGACAAAATTCAGCATTTCAGATAGTACACTCACTTTAATTTTTTTTATAACTTTTTCAAATCAACTTGGATTTTCATCAAACTATGGAGCACTTGATTTCACTGTCGGTTTTCAGTGTAGTTCATGTTCTTTCGTATTTAATAATATTGTTCTAAATTTCCTTTGTTTACTCCTAGGTTTTTATTGTCTCATACCATAATATATTTCGATAAAGACGGGCGTAGAAAAATAAGATTTTATATGATTGCCGATGAAAACTCTCCATCTAACACCAAGTAGCAACTTGACAGTCAGAATATTCCCATCTGAATTGATGCATTTCAGTCTGATTATATTTTTATTTTTTTTAATTATCCATTTCATTGAATTAGATCAAACAAATTGTCATCTTATAGTCATCCCATAGTGAAACAGTGGCTCATATTGTAGGAAATTAATGCATGCTAATAAAAGAAAGAGGACAACAGACTACCTTTATTCATGAATTACAACATGCATGTCAGATGCCTTTTTGGAACTATATACATGAAATGTGAAATGAAATAAGTTGGAAAATATGTATTGTCACAACGTATATAAATAATGTATAAAATAAATAATGCACACAAAGAATAAGAGAAATAAAAGTTAAAATGTCACACTGTCAAACAGACAGGCATCATGATTGTCTTAATTCATGATTGTACAAAAACATATGTTTAAAAAGAAATGTTGAACGTAACAATGTTCAAATGTTTATGGCCAGCTGGATATCCGTGGACGTAATGGTCGTTCTTTTGGCGTTAATTGCTCACAAGTCACTGTCTGTAAACAATCCTACAAGGTAAGCTTCAGCATTGGCTTCCTAAAACAAATATGTAAAATGATAATGAGGAGTACAATTTGTGTTATATGTTAATAATGTACAGAATTAATCGTAAAATATAGAAATGTTTACGCTCATGTCTTATAACATTGTATGTCATTTTGCAACTGAAATGTAATAAACTCAAATGCTCTGTAAATGAAATAAAATGCTTAACAGGTCGCACCTTTAAACGACCACAGATGTCGAACATTGAACATTTGGGCCAAGCATAAACACTACATTCAAGCTTGATACAGCTTTAAATTTGAATTGTGATTACATATTTAACACACCATATGTATCTAACACAGAATGAATGTGGTCAAAGAACGCAACAAATTGAAATTGGACCTATTGGTCAATATATAAGTTCAAGACATAATGCAAACATTTACAGCTAAAATTAAAAAACTATATGAAAAGGTTATATACCGGGAAGGTCTTTCTTTCAATGAGGGGAGCCACGATAATAAACTGAAGAACTATTTATAATTTGTGAAGTTGATACGGAATATTTGTCAAGTAGGTATTGGTACCTTCCGGTAAACTTTATGAGAACAAAGACGAGACGTTCTTTGACTAAACCTTGTGTCATAAACTTGTAAGATTCTGTTCACACCAAAATTAACTTTCAGTAATCATGTTCACACCAGAAAATGATTTCAGCGTCATGTTCACACCAGAAACTGATTTCAGGGATTGTGTTATTGTGTACGGATAATACATCGGGGATAAACTTCGTAAAAAGGTAAGTTATATTGATCTGTTATAGCAAATTACTAGCCCATAGTTAGCGTATACGCCAATGAACATGAATTGTAATTAATTAATCTACAATATTACTGAATTAACTGTCATGGGGATTCAGTTTTTATGGGGACAAATACTGCTTTAAAAAATACGTTCTTCTTTTCCGTAACATAATGTATAGATCTTTGTAAGGATGGTCACTAATTGTATCAGTTATAGATAAATATAACGGCATTTTCTATTCCCTGATAACATGAAATTTGTTGTCATGTATTTTATATTTAACATTACATTTAGTAATTGGGTTTTCCTGAAAGCAATTTCGGTGTGAACATAAATACATTTTAAAACGATTATCTTTTTCCAGACTAAATTATATCAGAAAAAATATATTGACAGCCTATACAGACACGAATACTTTCAAATTATGTTGTTACAACAGTATTGAAGATAAGACTGACCTGTTTGTATGCTTTATTTTCCGTTATGTCTGTCACTGCTGAAATTAATTTCTGGTGTGAACATGATATGTCTGACTACCGGTAAGATCATTCTTTCAATGAGGGTAAGCACCATAATACATTGAAGAACTACTTCAATAATATTGATTGACTAGTAAATTAATCTAGGTCCAAAAAGCTTGAATTTGCAGTTCGGACTATATTCAGATAGTACACTTTAAATCTTTTTATAACTTTTTCAAATCAACTTGGATTTTCATCAAACTATACAGCTACCTTGGTAACATATTGATCTTACTGAATCAAAGGTCATTCTGTAGTTTGGTGTATTGCTGTCAAATTTAATCTAGGTCAAAAAAGCTAGGATTTGCAATTTTGGACAAAATTCAGCATTTCAGATAGTACACTTTAATTTTTTTTATAACTTTTTCAAATCAACTTGGATTTTCATCAAACTATGCAGCTATATTAGTAATATATTGGTCTTACTGAATCACAGGTCATTATGTAGTTTGGTGTGTTGCTTACAAATTTCTAGGTAAAAAAAGCTAGGATTTGCAGTTTGGGCAAAATAGAGATAGTACACTTTAATTTTTTGTTATAACTTTTTCAAATCAACTAGGATTTTCAATAATATTAAATAATAGCCAACATATGCTTAAATAAACCTTAAATCTACACGAAAAGTTAACTTTAACCTTAAATAATATGCAACATATGCTTGAATAAAGCTTAAGGTTAAACTAAAAAGTAACCTTAACCTTAACCTTAAACTTAACCTTAACCTTAACCTTAACCTTAACCCTAAACTTAACCGTAAGCTAAAATAATAGCCAACATATGCTTAAATAAACCTTAAATCTACACGAAAAGTTAACTTTAACCTTAAATAATAGCCAACATATGCTTGAATAAAGCTTAAGGTTAAACGAAAAAGTAACCTTAACCTTAACCTTAACCTTAACCTTAACCTTAACCTTAACCCTAAACTTAACCGTAACCTTAAATAATAGCCAACATATGCTTAAATAAACCTTAAGGTTACACGAAAAGTTAACTTTAACCTTAAATAATAGCCAACATATGCTTGAATAAAGCTTAAGGTTAAACGAAAAAGTAACCTTAACCTTAACCTTAACCTTAACCTTAACCGTAACTTTAAATAATAGCCAACATATCCTTCAATGAAACCTAAGGTTAAACTAAAAATTAGAATTAAAATTGACCTCAACCATAACCCTAACAACTAACTCCTACATGTACCTATCTCGATAACGATCAGTCATACCGTCACCTTAGACAGCCTTGAGTATTCCCCACGGCTACCACTGTTATGATATATCCAACGTATCTTTAAATAATGCCTAAGGTTAAACGAAAAATTAACCTTAACCTTAACCTTAACCTTAACCTTAACCTTAACCCTAAATTTAACCGTAACCTTAAATAATAGCCAACATATGCTTAAATAAACATTAAGTTTACACGAAAAGTTAACTTTAACCTTAAATAATAGTCAACATATGCTTGAATAAAGCTTAAGGTTAAACGAAAAAGTAACCTTAACCTTAACCTTAACCTTAACCTTAACCTTAACTTAACCGTAACCTTAAATAATAGCCAACATATGCTTAAATAAACCTTAAGTTTACACGAAAAGTTAACTTTAACCTTAAATAATAGCCAACATATGCTTGAATAAAGCTTAAGGTTAAACGAAAAAGTAACCTTAACCTTAACCTTAACCTTAACCTTAACCTTAACCCTAAACTTAACCGTAACCTTAAATAATAGCCAACATATGCTTAAATAAACCTTAAGTTTACACGAAAAGTTAACTTTAACCTTAAATAATATGCAACATATGCTTGAATAAAGCTTAAGGTTAAACGAAAAAGTAACCTTAACCTTAACCTTAACCTTAACATTAACCTTAACTTAACCGTAACCTTAAATAATAGCCAACATATGCTTAAATAAACCTTAAGGTTACACGAAAAGTTAACTTTAACTTTAAATAATAGCCAACATATGCTTGAATAAAGCTTAAGGTTAAACGAAAAAGTAACATTAACCTTAACCTTAACCTTAACCTTAACCGTAACTTTAAATAATAGTCAACATATCCTTCAATGAAACCTAAGGTTAAACTAAAAATTAGAATTAAAATTGACCTCAACCATAACCCTAACAACTAACTCCTACATGTACCTATCTCGATAACGATCAGTCATACCGTCACCTTAGACAGCCTTGAGTATTCCCCACGGCTACCACTGTTATGATATATCCAACGTATCTTTAAATAATGCTTAAGGTTAAACGAAAAATTAACCTTAACCTTAACCTTAACCTTAACCTTAACCTTAACCCTAAATTTAACCGTAACCTTAAATAATAGCCAACATATGCTTAAATAAACATTAAGTTTACACGAAAAGTTAACTTTAACCTTAAATAATAGTCAACATATGCTTGAATAAAGCTTAAGGTTAAACGAAAAAGTAACCTTAACCTTAACCTTAACCTTAACCTTAACCTTAACCCTAAACTTAACCGTAACCTTAAATAATAGCCAACATATGCTTAAATAAACCTTAAGTTTACACGAAAAGTTAACTTTAACCTTAAATAATATGCAACATATGCTTGAATAAAGCTTAAGGTTAAACTAAAAAGTAACCTTAACCTTAACCTTAACCTTAACCTTAACCTTAACCTTAACCTTAACCTTAACTTAACCGTAAGCTAAAATAATAGCCAACATATGCTTAAATAAACCTTAAATCTACACGAAAAGTTAACTTTAACCTTAAATAATAGCCAACATATGCTTGAATAAAGCTTAAGGTTAAACGAAAAAGTAACCTTAACCTTAACCTTAACCTTAACCTTAACCCTAAACTTAACCGTAACCTTAAATAATAGCCAACATATGCTTAAATAAACCTTAAGGTTACACGAAAAGTTAACTTTAACCTTAAATAATAGCCAACATATGCTTGAATAAAGCTTAAGGTTAAACGAAAAAGTAACCTTAACCTTAACCTTAACCTTAACCTTAACCGTAACTTTAAATAATAGCCAACATATCCTTCAATGAAACCTAAGGTTAAACTAAAAATTAGAATTAAAATTGACCTCAACCATAACCCTAACAACTAACTCCTACATGTACCTATCTCGATAACGATCAGTCATACCGTCACCTTAGACAGCCTTGAGTATTCCCCACGGCTACCACTGTTATGATATATCCAACGTATCTTTAAATAATGCCTAAGGTTAAACGAAAAATTAACCTTAACCTTAACCTTAACCTTAACCTTAACCTTAACCCTAAATTTAACCGTAACCTTAAATAATAGCCAACATATGCTTAAATAAACATTAAGTTTACACGAAAAGTTAACTTTAACCTTAAATAATAGTCAACATATGCTTGAATAAAGCTTAAGGTTAAACGAAAAAGTAACCTTAACCTTAACCTTAACCTTAACCTTAACCCTTAACTTAACCGTAACCTTAAATAATAGCCAACATATGCTTGAATAAAGCTTAAGGTTAAACGAAAAAGTAACCTTAACCTTAACCTTAACCTTAACCTTAACCTTAACCTTAACCCTAAACTTAACCGTAACCTTAAATAATAGCCAACATATGCTTAGATAAACCTTAAGTTTACACGAAAAGTTAACTTTAACCTTAAATAATATGCAACATATGCTTGAATAAAGCTTAAGGTTAAACGAAAAAGTAACCTTAACCTTAACCTTAACCTTAACCTTAACCTTAACCTTAACCCTAAACTTAACCGTAAGCTTAAATAATAGCCAACATATGCTTAAATAAACCTTAAATTTACACGAAAAGTTAACTTTAACCTTAAATAATAGCCAACATATGCTTGAATAAAGCTTAAGGTTAAACGAAAAAGTAACCTTAACCTTAACCTTAACCTTAACCTTAGCCTTAACCCTAAACTTAACCGTAAGCTTAAATAATAGCCAACATATGCTTAAATAAACCTTAAATTTACACGAAAAGTTAACTTTAACCTTAAGTAATAGCCAACATATGCTTGAATAAAGCTTAAGGTTAAACGAAAAAGTAACCTTAACCTTAACCTTAACCTTAACCTTAACCCTAAACTTAACCGTAACCTTAAATAATAGCCAACATATGCTTAAATAAACCTTAAGGTTACACGAAAAGTTAACTTTAACCTTAAATAATAGCCAACATATGCTTGAATAAAGCTTAAGGTTAAACGAAAAAGTAACCTTAACCTTAACCTTAACCTTAACCTTAACCTTAACCGTAACTTTAAATAATTGCCAACATATCCTTCAATAAAACCTCAGGTTAAACTAAAAATTAGAATTAAAATTAACCTCAACCATAACCCTAACACCTAACTCCTACATGTACCTATCTCAATAACGATCAGTCATGCCGTCACCTTAGACAGCCTTGAGTATTCCCCACGGCTACCACTGTTATGATATATCCAACGTATCTTTAAATAATGCTTAAGGTTAAACGAAAAATTAACTTTAACCTTAACCTTAACCTTAACCTTAACCTTAACCTTAACCCTAAACTTAACCGTAACCTTAAATAATAGCCAACATATGCTTAAATAAACATTAAGTTTACACGAAAAGTTAACTTTAACCTTAAATAATAGTCAACATATGCTTGAATAAAGCTTAAGGTTAAACGAAAAAGTAACCTTAACCTTAACCTTAACCTTAACCTTAACCTTAACTTAACCGTAACCTTAAATAATAGCCAACATATGCTTAAATAAACCTTAAGTTTACACGAAAAGTTAACTTTAACCTTAAATAATAGCCAACATATGCTTGAATAAAGCTTAAGGTTAAACGAAAAAGTAACCTTAACCTTAACCTTAACCTTAACCTTAACCTTAACCTTAACCCTAAACTTAACCGTAACCTTAAATAATAGCCAACATATGCTTAAATAAACCTTAAGTTTACACGAAAAGTTAACTTTAACCTTAAATAATATGCAACATATGCTTGAATAAAGCTTAAGGTTAAACTAAAAAGTAACCTTAACCTTAACCTTAACCTTAACCTTAACCTTAACCTTAACCTTAACCTTAACTTAACCGTAAGCTAAAATAATAGCCAACATATGCTTAAATAAACCTTAAATCTACACGAAAAGTTAACTGTAACCTTAAATAATAGCCAACATATGCTTGAATAAAGCTTAAGGTTAAACGAAAAAGTAACCTTAACCTTAACCTTAACCTTAACCTTAACCTTAACCTTAACCCTAAACTTAACCGTAACCTTAAATAATAGCAAACATATGCTTAAATAAACCTTAAGGTTACACGAAAAGTTAACTTTAACCTTAAATAATAGCCAACATATGCTTGAATAAAGCTTAAGGTTAAACGAAAAAGTAACCTTAACCTTAACCTTAACCTTAACCTTAACCGTAACTTTAAATAATAGCCAACATATCCTTCAATGAAACCTAAGGTTAAACTAAAAATTAGAATTAAAATTGACCTCAACCATAACCCTAACAACTAACTCCTACATGTACCTATCTCGATAACGATCAGTCATACCGTCACCTTAGACAGCCTTGAGTATTCCCCACGGCTACCACTGTTATGATATATCCAACGTATCTTTAAATAATGCCTAAGGTTAAACGAAAAATTAACCTTAACCTTAACCTTAACCTTAACCTTAACCTTAACCCTAAATTCAACCGTAACCTTAAATAATAGCCAACATATGCTTAAATAAACATTAAGTTTACACGAAAAGTTAACTTTAACCTTAAATAATAGTCAACATATGCTTGAATAAAGCTTAAGGTTAAACGAAAAAGTAACCTTAACCTTAACCTTAACCTTAACCTTAACCCTTAACTTAACCGTAACCTTAAATAATAGCCAACATATGCTTGAATAAAGCTTAAGGTTAAACGAAAAAGTAACCTTAACCTTAACCTTAACCTTAACCTTAACCTTAACCTTAACCCTAAACTTAACCGTAACCTTAAATAATAGCCAACATATGCTTAAATAAACCTTAAGTTTACACGAAAAGTTAACTTTAACCTTAAATAATATGCAACATATGCTTGAATAAAGCTTAAGGTTAAACGAAAAAGTAACCTTAACCTTAACCTTAACCTTAACATTAACCTTAACTTAACCGTAACCTTAAATAATAGCCAACATATGCTTAAATAAACCTTAAGGTTACACGAAAAGTTAACTTTAACTTTAAACAATAGCCAACATATGCTTGAATAAAGCTTAAGGTTAAACGAAAAAGTAACCTTAACCTTAACCTTAACCTTAACCTTAACCGTAACTTTAAATAAAAGCCAACATATCCTTCAATGAAACCTAAGGTTAAACTAAAAATTAGAATTAAAATTGACCTCAACCATAACCCTAACAACTAACTCCTACATGTACCTATCTCGATAACGATCAGTCATACCGTCACCTTAGACAGCCTTCAGTATTCCCCACGGCTACCACTGTTATGATATATCCAACGTATCTTTAAATAATGCTTAAGGTTAAACAAAAAATTAACCTTAACCTTAACCTTAACCTTAACCTTAACCTTAACCCTAAATTTAACCGTAACCTTAAATAATAGCCAACATATGCTTAAATAAACATTAAGTTTACACGAAAAGTTAACTTTAACCTTAAATAATAGTCAACATATGCTTGAATAAAGCTTAAGGTTAAACGAAAAAGTAACCTTAACCTTAACCTTAACCTTAACCTTAACCTTAACCTTAACCCTAAACTTAACCGTAACCTTAAATAATAGCCAACATATGCTTAAATAAACCTTAAGTTTACACGAAAAGTTAACTTTAACCTTAAATAATATGCAACATATGCTTGAATAAAGCTTAAGGTTAAACGAAAAAGTAACCTTAACCTTAACCTTAACCTTAACCTTAACCTTAACCTTAACCTTAACCCTAAACTTAACCGTAAGCTTAAATAATAGCCAACATATGCTTAAATAAACCTTAAATTTACACGAAAAGTTAACTTTAACCTTAAATAATAGCCAACATATGCTTGAATAAAGCTTAAGGTTAAACGAAAAAGTAACCTTAACCTTAACCTTAACCTTAACCTTAACCTTAACCCTAAACTTAACCGTAACCTTAAATAATAGCCAACATATGCTTAAATAAACCTTAAGGTTACACGAAAAGTTAACTTTAACCTTAAATAATAGCCAACATATGCTTGAATAAAGCTTAAGGTTAAACGAAAAAGTAACCTTAACCTTAACCTTAACCTTAACCTTAACCGTAACTTTAAATAATAGCCAACATATCCTTCAATGAAACCTAAGGTTAAACTAAAAATTAGAATTAAAATTGACCTCAACCATAACCCTAACAACTAACTCCTACATGTACCTATCTCGATAACGATCAGTCATACCGTCACCTTAGACAGCCTTCAGTATTCCCCACGGCTACCACTGTTATGATATATCCAACGTATCTTTAAATAATGCTTAAGGTTAAACAAAAAATTAACCTTAACCTTAACCTTAACCTTAACCTTAACCTTAACCCTAAATTTAACCGTAACCTTAAATAATAGCCAACATATGCTTAAATAAACATTAAGTTTACACGAAAAGTTAACTTTAACCTTAAATAATAGTCAACATATGCTTGAATAAATCTTAAGGTTAAACGAAAAAGTAACCTTAACCTTAACCTTAACCTTAACCTTAACCTTAACCTTAACCTTAACCCTAAACTTAACAGTAACCTTAAATAATAGCCAACATATGCTTAAATAAACCTTAAGTTTACACGAAAAGTTAACTTTAACCTTAAATAATATGCAACATATGCTTGAATAAAGCTTAAGGTTAAACGAAAAAGTAACCTTAACCTTAACCTTAACCTTAACCTTAACCTTAACCTTAACCTTAACCCTAAACTTAACCGTAAGCTTAAATAATAGCCAACATATGCTTAAATAAACCTTAAATTTACACGAAAAGTTAACTTTAACCTTAAATAATAGCCAACATATGCTTGAATAAAGCTTAAGGTTAAACGAAAAAGTAACCTTAACCTTAACCTTAACCTTAACCTTAACCTTAACCCTAAACTTAACCGTAACCTTAAATAATAGCCAACATATGCTTAAATAAACCTTAAGGTTACACGAAAAGTTAACTTTAACCTTAAATAATAGCCAACATATGCTTGAATAAAGCTTAAGGTTAAACGAAAAAGTAACCTTAACCTTAACCTTAACCTTAACCTTAACCGTAACTTTAAATAATAGCCAACATATCCTTCAATGAAACCTAAGGTTAAACTAAAAATTAGAATTAAAATTGACCTCAACCATAACCCTAACAACTAACTCCTACATGTACCTACCTCGATAACGATCAGTCATACCGTCACCTTAGACAGCCTTGAGTATTCCCCACGGCTACCACTGTTATGATATATCCAACATATCTTTAAATAATGCTTAAGGTTAAACGAAAAATTAACTTTAACCTTAACCTTAACCTTAACCTTAACCTTAACCCTAAACTTAACCGTAACCTTAAATAATAGCCAACATATGCTTAAATAAACCTTAAGTTTACACGAAAAGTTAACTTTAACCTTAAATAATAGCCAACATATGCTTGAATAAAGCTTAAGGTTAAACGAAAAAGTAACCTTAACCTTAACCTTAACCCTTAACTTAACCGTAACCTTAAATAATAGCCAACATATGCTTAAATAAACCTTAAGGTTACACGAAAAGTTAACTTTAACCTTAAATAATAGCCAACAGATGCTTGAAAAAAGCTTAAGGTAAAACGAAGAATTAACCTTTACTTTAACCTTAACCCTAACGCTAACCTTAACCGTAATCTTATATAACAGTCAACACTTGCTTAAATGAAGCTTCAGGTTAAATCAAAAGTGAACCTTAACCTTAAATTTAACCTTAACACTAAACTGAACCGTAACTTTAAATATAAGCCAACATATCCTCAAATAAAACATAAGGTTAAACTGAATAATAGAATTATAATTGACCCTAGCCTAAACACTAATATGTAACTACAACCTATCTTGATTGCAATCAGTCATACCGTCGTCCAAGACAATTTTTAAATCAAACTTAAGGTTAAACGAAAACTTAACCTCAACACCTGCACATGCTGATATCCAAAAGTATATTAGCCTATCCCCAACAATGACATTCTTTGACTGTGACGTTTACCTTCGCCCTATCGATGAATCCATATTGTCATAATATCTTAATAAGAAAATTAATTTTATGAAGACATGAGTTATTAATGTTATGTCAAATCAAACCGATCTGTAATAAAAGACAACCAAATATTTTACTATAAACTATTGCTTTATGCTTCTTGAAATATCACAAATATATGTTAAACTTTATATGCCAGATCTTTTATTTACTACCAAATGTGTCACGTGTCTCTTTTGTTTGACTTCATTGAGCATCATAACACTGATTCTCATCAATGTAGCATTCATTTAAGTCAGCAAATCGAACAATAAATGGTTCTTATGATTTCATCAAACGATGGTATTTTGATTTAAATGCAGAAAAAGAACGGTCTGCAATACGTCTGGATGTACATGCGGCCTTATAACGCATATATGCATCTTTCTCAGATTGTATTTTCAAAGATATAATAAAGTCTAGGATCTCAATTTCGTTACTACTCCATTTCATAGTTAGTCCGGCTGGTAAATGTCGTCTTCCGTCTTTCGTTATGTTCTCATGTTCGATTTTGGGAGGTTCTTCTGTACTAGAGTCATCTGAGTCATCCTTGTTTTCTGTGGATATTCTATTATCATCGTCTGTTAAATCGTCTTCTGATGAAACTGTGCTAATCTTAGTTACTGGTTCTGGTATAGATAATTCTAAAGATGAATGCAATCTAAAAATATGCAATCTATGAATTGAATTAAGCCTAAATCTGGAAAGAATTTCACGACTTTGAAGGACCGACTCGATTTTTGGAATGGTAGTTAATATTCTATTGTGAAGCTTTGAGAACTTACAATAATGAACATACCAACGATTTTGTAAAAGTCCTATACACGAAAGATATGATATTACCTGTAATAACACATCGTTTGTTGCAGAATAATCGGAGAGTTTTTCAAGTATGCTGCACATCCATGGAAACGTAAAATTTTCCTGTACTGACAAATATTCTCTAAACTTTGACATATGCACTAAACCTTCGTTTTCAAGAAACCAAATAACATCTGTTGAGAACTGACTTGCTTTAGCTAACACAGAGTTTTCATTGCTATACCCTGTTATTCGTACAACTCCGTTGTTAGGCCAGTGCATTTTGCTATTGTTTGCTCTATCAGTAAACCGAACATCCGGAAAGTAATTGAGTTTAAAATGATTAAATCCAATCTCTAAAACATCTACAGGTTTCATTTGCAGCATTTCGATGAATTCAATAGCTCGCCAAAAAACAAATGGTGGTTTATAGATTTTCTTTCTACAAAGTCTTCCACACAAATTACGTACAGTTATTTGTCCGGCTAGAACAGCCCAACATGGAAGGTCCTGTGTTCTTAGATCCGATAAAAGTGAGCGATCACATTTGGCTATACGGCTAGGATCTGTCTGTAAATCGTGTATCAAAAGAATCACTGACCGAATACCAACAGCTAGTATACCGCCATCCATCACACCGGAAAAATTTACAATTTTTTTAATGCTTTGCTTTTGGCATTCATTTAAAGCCCAAAATGTGAGAGGTGGCAAGGAACATTCATCAAATGCGCAGGCTGTAGCATCATCAAGGCATAAAAAGCCTTGTTCCCAAGTCGAACAACGACTTGGAAAACAACCTCCTGGTCCTAAGTTTATTCCAAAATTATTATCTGCTGCACTGTTAGGTCGACCTTTGAATAATATTTCACATGCAAGCTCGTACTGGTAACATTTCCAAACGTTTAAAAATCCACCCATTTTACAATTTTTGGCATAAAGATCCCTTAGAGATTCTAATAAATATGTTCCTACCATGCGAATAGATTTTGTGAAGCTAAAGTCTTCCTTGTATAAGTCATTAATAATTGGAACAATGATTGGATACTTTGTTAACAGGACTGATAGTGCACTTTTTGATATATAGCTTTCAGCACATAGCACATTCTCTTGTTTGGTTTCACACACTATTTCAAGCCTTGCGTTTGATATTCCTAATTTTAGTATATTTTCCTGTATTGACGTTAAATAATCAGATGCTCTGTTTTCAAGAGCTTTTTGAATATTACCATGTAATACACCACACGAAGCGATACATCCGAAGACGGGATGGATAGAAGATGAACTCATATGTGGCAAATCGGCATACATTTGCAAAAACCGCAATGTCTCAGGGCATGTGCACAACTGTCTTAAATCTCTAGAAATGTCAATACTTCTGCCGTCTAAATTTGTCTGGAAATTACAACAGGAGCGGAAACTTAGTGACGAATATAAAGATCCACGATCACCAATTATGTCCTGTATACCGCTTCGTGACCAAAACAGGTTTTGGTTCAAAATTGGGGATGACAATGTTACGGCCGCATGTATCGTTGTTGATGCGTTTGCAGTATCATATTCCGTAATTTTCATAGCATTGCTATTTCTGTCCCCAAAACGGTGGGCTATGATGATGAATTCAAAATTTTCGTCACGAGGTAGAGAGTTTTCCGTTTGGCATAAGAGATTTAAGACAAATTCCCTGTCATCTGGTAGGACATGCCAGGTTCTTATATCAATTATCTTGTTTTTCTTGAATGTATTTCTTGTAATATCTTGTTCTGGCAAAGCTTTGCATTTATTTGCTAATGATGTCCTAAAAGATTCGTAAAATTCAAATTGCAAGTTTTCGATTTGTTGGCGGCTGTAATTCTTAAATAATCTCATTGGTCCGGGTTTTGGTAACAAAGTAATCAAAAACTGAAAACCGTGGTCGCCTACAATTTGTATTCCTTGGCTCCATCTTAAGTATTGTAAAGCTTTTTTATTGTATACTTCCAGTTTTAAGTGTTTTCGTAATATATTGAATACTGGCATCATACTGTTTCTTCCACGCGGTAGTATATTCAAATAAGAAAACGGAACAAGGATGTCTTTCAAAGAGGAAAAAGTTGCGACAATACCATCTAAATCATATTTTTGATTCAACCAAAGTCGTTGCGCACACGCTGTAATTTGACAATCACGTAGAGTAAGATTTGAGTCTCGTTTTAATATTTCGCTAGGGGAAAAGTTTGATCCTAAACACAGTTCATATACAGAATCGGCGTTTTCAAGTCCAGTTTGAATTAAAAGTCCATTCAAATTAGATTCCATCTTCCATTCACTAAAGAAAAGAACATGACATATAACATTATTGTTAGATGAAAGGTACACACAAAGTAGTTAGCAACAGTCAGTAGCATTACTTAATGCATTTAATGTGCCTAGTTTGGCTTTTTAATGATAACACATCGTCTAGACATACATTTGGTGTTCAACGTTTGCTTCTATTTCTACAACTGGTACTAACTGTTAAAGACTGACATTGATTACTGCAAATGGCAAACACATATTTTCTTGTGACATTTTTATTTTAACTGATTAAAGTTTTTTGGGGGATTTTCTACATAAAAATATTAACTGACTAAAAGTTTTACAGAGCTGTTACTTATACATGTTGACGGTCAAACTATATTTGAAAACGATATGACAGGTAATTTTATAAAATTTCCAAATGTCATTAATTTGTTTTTTTGTTTTTTTTTAAAGGAAATTAAACAATTGTTAGTGTTTGAAATATAACAAATAATGTACCACAATATATCAAAGTTGAAATAATGTCAGGACTGAAAATATGTGTTCGTTATTTGTCTGAATCACATCACAATCTTAAAGGAAAATAACTGAACACATGTCACTTGTTTGTTTTATTTAATCAGGACATTAAGCGCAAAGCACTGTTTGAAAAATTTTCATCAAGCTAGTGTTCTTCTCGAATAATTTATACATTTAGTTAGCAGATGAATTTGCTCTATGCCTCCGAGGCCTATTTGTATTCTAAATCTTGAAATTTGCACCCTAATGTCAATTTTAGCTTAATTCATAATCTAAAGTAATAAGAAAGGATTAGACCATAAGTAGCTGAATTATACGATATCTCACAACAATTCATCAACTTGCATCACATTTTTTTTTAAATAATGAACAATAGGCTAAATAATGTCCTAAATGAACATTTCTTTAAGTTGTAACTTATTCAAGGGGAGTAAATTTCATATTGAAGAATGTGGTTACAATTAGTTTGGACAAATTGCTATGAGTTTCTTTGTTTTTCTGTTTGTTTGTTTGTTTGTTTTGGTTTGTTTTTTTGGTTTGACCTGTCATGTAATGTTGACATTTTAATGTTTTATTTAACATTGCCATAAAAGCGGAAGGTTCGGCTAGCCACAAAACCAGGTTCAATCCACCTTTTTTTTTTCTTTAAATAACCTGTACCAAGTCAGGAAAATTGTCATTGTTATATTGTGGTTCGTATCTGTGTGTGTTACTTTTTAGTGTTGTGTTTCTGTTGTGTTGTAGTTCTCCTCTTATATTTGATGTGGGTCCCTTAGTTTTAGTTTGTAACTCGGATTTGATTAATTTTTCGCATTCGATTTATGAATTTCGAATAGCGGTATACCTTAAACGTATTAAACATTTTTTAGAATGTTAGGTCCTCAGTGTCTTAAACTTTCTACTTTATATTTGACTTTTCAATGATGTTAATTTGAGAGTTTCTGATGAGTCTTATTACGTCAGTCGTAATATAAATCTCATCCTAGTACATGTATTGACAGTACCAAACTCCGATGCATACTCAAAAAGAGAAAAGCTCGACTATCTCAACCAAAGGAAGCACTAATTAATAACTGTCATTAATCATGTCAACAACCATTCCCTCATCGATGATGTCTTTTGAACTTAAATAATTGTTAGCAATCTCTATAATTAAGTTGTGTCATAGATTGTTTTTCCAACTAAATTGCATTATTTCTGATTATCAATTTGATTGTAGATTAAACAACATTTAAACACAGTCACGGTGATAATTCTTTAATATTTACTCATAATATTGGAAAGTCACCACTCTTTAACTGCACAATAACAATATTTCAAAAATGAAAATAAACTCGAAAGCAAGGCAGAACAATACAAATATAACAATTCACTTCAAGAAATAGTATGCAGTTGAAACAATATTTTAGTTATTTTTGATATAAAGTACATGGAGAAATACATTTCGGACAATATTTTTGACATAATAAAATGTAAGATTGCTGAAGTTCAACACGATTTTCAAACAAACAACAATATGGAAAAAATTGAATCACGCACACTTTAAAATGAATAATGTTTTATTGTTATCTCCTGATCAACAGTTTTATTATAGATTAAACAACATTAAAACACAGAAACAGTGAGAATTCCTTAATATTTAATCATAATATTTGAAAAGTCACCACTCTCTAACTGCACAATAACAATTTTTCAAAATTGACAATAAACTCGTAAGCAAGGCAGAACAATACAAATATTACAATTCAAATAGAACGTTATTGTTATCAACCAAATAATAAAAGAAAGGAATTTATAAGTAGACGATCTGTAATTCACTTCAGGGTTTGCTTGTGAAGATTGTCTATTTTAGTGCAAACTCTCACAAATGTATGGGTTGCCTCAATCCATAGACCTCTCTGAATCCCTTCCTTATAAACCTTAAGTTTAAAATCTTGGGCCCTTGAAAAGTCAGGTAGATCGATTCTACTTTCTAGAAACTCTAGGCCCGCTGGATTGCTCTTTTTCCAGGACCATCTTAACAATAACTTTTTTTTTGTTTTTTTCACTCCCTCATCAACTGCTCTCTTTTGTGATGTATCTTCAGCATGTTCAGTGATCAGGTTTGTTGACATCGAAACAGGGGTGGACATGATAGTCATCGGTTCGTCCACTGACTCATCAATATCGAATGAGTTGGTTGGCATGAAAGCTAATGTACCGCTGGTGATAATGTCTTCAATTATTTTTGGTATCCCAGCAGTTATATCGTTGAATTTACGATCTATATCTGTCACTTTTTTTTCCAATTCCTGTATCTTTCTTTTGCTGCCCTTGCTTTCTGTTTCGATTTGTGAAATGGTTGTTTCCATCGAGTTGACAGTTGCTGTTAAATCATTAAATCCAGTGTCACATCCCTGTGCATTCCTGTTAACCTCCTTCTTTACTTCATCGAGGTGGGCTCTTAGTTCCCCGATTGCATTATTACTATACTGTTTTCTGAATTCTGTTAACTCCTTGTGTATGTTGTTTTCTGATTTTTGTATCTCATACTTAACTAGGCAATCAATAGCCTCAAGGGTTACACCTAGAAATAAATAGACGCAAAGTGTGTTACAATAGGCTAGAAGAGCTTCCTTGATCTTATATGATAACTAGAACTGTAAGCAAAAATTACTAGATATAACCCCGCTGTTCTTACAAGTACCTACTTAACAAGTAGTTGTTCTCAATGGACGATGACATTATATTATGCTAAATGGCCAAATTTCAACGGCCTGGAGTAACATTGTTCATGAACATCTATATCTGATGATATAATATTATATATCAACTTCCACATGTATATAACAAACAAAGACTAAGGAGTTACAATGATGAAGTACATACTCGATAGGGTAAAACAATTTAAGTACAGAGGTCCATACCCCATGGAAAACTCAATTGACAAGAACGTCCTACCTTCATGCACACCTGAATATGTGAATCTAGCAATATACATACTTACATGTATATTTAACAAACCATGTCAGATACGTTGCTATGACAAGCATAGGGTCAACATTTCGATATCCAAAGGGCTATAACTCATGTAATAATATACCAGATCATCCTAAATATAGCGATTTTAACACATAACGGTTAGTGGGACAAGGGACAGACAGACGGACATACAATGTAAAACGTATAGAACTACATGTACATTAGAACGTGCGAATATAACAATGTACAAACTTTTATGTGTATCCAATAAGACTAGTCAGAGGAGTAGCGATGGCATATTTCATCATGGATAGTGTCAAAATTGCAATGTTTAAAAAGGCCATTACTCATGGAAACTCAATGAACCGGAACATTCCATCAACATGTACATATGAATATATATATCTAACAATATACCCACATGCATGTGTATCCAACAAACCGTGTCAGATGAGTTGCGATGACAAGCTGTTTACTTCAAAAGGGTCCACATTTCTTAGTCCGAAGGGCCATAACTGAAGAAGAACTCAATATACCGGAACATCCTACCTATAGTGATTTCAACACATCATGGTCAGTTATAAATATTTTCGAAGTCTGGACATAAGACATTGGAATTGGTCCGGATAATGTGACAGACAGGCGGACAGACAATGTAAAACCTATACAACCCTGTAACCTTGTTTGAGTGTGGGAATAACTAAGATCATGTGAGTCTGTATGACTTACCTGAAATAATCTATTATTTTGGAGATTGTGATGATGCTCAATATTTTTTTTATGCGTGGACGGGTCGGAACCATTTTGATTTAAAATAAGCGGTTCTGCTAGTTTTTGGGTGTTTTTTTTTAAAGTAACAGCACCCACCATCGATCAAGGAGAATTTTGCAAGACATCTTTTTGAAAGGGAACATATGTAGACCATTCACTCAAAGTTTAGATTGAACCGGTTGATACCAAGTTGCTCAAGACAATTATATCTTCAAATATAGTGATTTACTATATGCTAATATTTGAATGGTTCTACACTAGTAATCTTTTTGGTGGGGTCAGGAGGGGATTTCTATATGCTAATGTTTGAATGGTTTTACACTAGTAATCTTTTTTGGTGGGATCAGGAGGGGATTTCTATATGCTAATGTTTGAATGGTTTTACACTAGTCATCTTTTTGGTGGGGTCAGGAGGGGATTTCTATATGCTAAGGTTTGAATAGTTTTACACTAGTCATCTTTTTTGGTGGAGTCAGGAGGGAGATTTCTATATGCTAATGTTTGAATGGTTTTACACTAGTCATCTTATTTGGTAGAGTCAGCTTGCTCTACGGTGTGAGTCAAGGCTCCGTGTTGAAGACCATGAGTTAAACTGTAATGGTTTACTTTTACAAATTGTGACTTGGATGGAGATTTGTCTCATTGGCACTCATACGATATCTGCTTATATCTATGATATTCTAGTTTTTGCCCCGCTCGTGTAAATGCACTCGACTCCTATCTTAAATAACAAGGATTGCTAGTTTACCTAACGAAGTTAGATGGTTTTTCCCCGAGCACTCCGGCTTTCTCCGCTAATAAAAACTGGCAGCCAGGAAACAGCCAAAATGCGATGCTTCAAAGTGGCGTTAAAACACCACAAATCAAATCAAAACATTATGATCAGCTGTAATGCACCTAGTAACAAACGTTAATGTGTACTAATTACTTCCGTTAATTGAACAATTTCGAGATTGCAAGTGTTCTTTTTTTCTGTAGGACATACACTGTATTAGAAAACAATCCACTTCTTCTTTTTAAGACAACTGCACACGATAAAATAATTTCAAAGGTCAAGGCAAAGAACATTATTTGATGACCAAGGTCAAGGTCATAAAGTTGTAATAAGAGAAAGAGATAAAAATGGTTTGAGGCTTACCTTCCTCTAGATCTTCAGGGTCACTCTCTGCTACGTGCTAAAATATAAATTTCAACTGTATAGTTTGAAAATAAAATCATTCTAACTAATTCAATTTCAATAAAACTGAACAATATACACATAGTAGACATGTGAAGACATGATTCACACTAATAAGTGGTTTCATCTTTGAATGGCAATTGTAAAATATACAGATACAACAAGTGACGATATTTGACAATTTCAAACATCAAAAACATGACCAAACACAAACAAGTTGGAGCAAACACAAACACGAATATGGGCATAACAACAACACCTTAACTTATCTCTGTAAAGCACAAACTCGTCAATCGCATTGTAATATATATATATACAAGTCTCAATTAAAAACTACGTTCAAACCTATGAAAAACCGCCGATTTTATACGTGAGCATATAAAACAAATTTCGTTGTAGGAGGGTCTAAATACAGCACAAACTACCTAAAATTTACATTAATGAAACTTTCGGTGGCCGGGTGTTACCTTTCCTCGTAATTTTTTATCTAGCTTCGTAACACAGTACACGATATATAAGGCATAAGGATGTAATTTTTACAGATCAGCTTAATCATCTGTCTTACAGGAATTTACTAACTAATGTTTGATGCTGTCATAAAAATAGTTCTATTATAAGAACGTTTGAACCAGAAACAACTTGTGCAAACATATTATATATATACAGTTAAGTTCTAGCCAAACTCTCACGGTTCTATCTGGTTACTTTTAGTGTGTTTGAAGAAGTGGTACCATTAATGCATTCCGTATTTGTTATATTTCTTATCAGTTTTGTAAAACTAAAAAGGCAGTATAGTATTACTGACATACCTCAGTTTCTCTGCTTCTGTCATTTGTGATATCCATATTCTGGAAAAAAAATGATAGAACTCATATCATCGACGAAAAGCTACTGTTCTTTTCAAAGTAGATATCAAATTAGATTGTTTGCGGTATAAAGCAAAAATTTAGAATAAATAAAGTAAGGAACAAAAGTTGCATATTTTTTTCAACATTTAATTCCAAATTATCTTACTTATCACTCCCCCCCTCTCCAGTTTTAGTTGGTTACGTGTTTCATAGTTTTTAATTATTCATGCTGTGTCGTGTGTATTATTATTATTTGTCTGTTTGTTGTTTTTTTTTTTTTCGTTTTTTGCCATGGTGTTGCCAGTTTATTTTCGGTCTATGAGTTTGAATTTCTCTTTGGCATAGTTCGGCCCTCTTCAATCGGTCTGTCGATACAGAGCACAAACAGAAAAATTCCCCTTCTGTTTAATTATAGATATGAATTGTATCAAGTAGCTTAATTTCTTTTTTTATTCTAAGACAATTCATAGGGTTCAGCCTATTGAAAGCATAAAACATACAATATAAAAAAGTATATGTGGTATTAATACCAATGAAACAACTCTCCACCGAAATTATCAGTTATAGGTAACTACAGGGCCTTCAACAATGAGTAAAGCCCATACCGCATAGTCAGCTATAAAAGGCCCCGTAATGACAATGTAAAACAATTCAATCGAGAAAACTAACGGCCTTATTTATATAAAAAAAATGAACGAAAAACAAATATGTAACACATAAACGACAACCACTGAATTACAGGCTCCTGACTTAGGACAGGCACATACATACAAGTTTGTTTTCGCAGTGAAAAGAAAGATAGACAAAGGCAGACCAATAATCAACTAGTATCATCTGTTTGATATTTTTTTATTGTAGACTTACCACTGGTCTCCCTTCTTCTATATTTCCTTCCTATATAAACCAAAGAGAACGAGTAAATCAAAAGACGAATGAAAATTGTCACTTAATGTCACAAGTAATTATTTAGTTAATGATGTAATAAAGATCATCAATAAACAGACCTATTTCCAACTAGTATCATCAGTTTGATACCTTTTAATTTCAGACTCTAAGTTTACATGTGCATGCCATATTAGGCTAAATGTTACTATGCTATCGTAAACAACGTTACTTAGCCGCGTGGACAAAGGCATCTATCAAATAGTTCCGATCTACGACGCTTTAAAGGTTTTTGATTTGTTTATGTATCCATATAGAATAGAACATCAGGTCTCCATGCTGTCGTTGACACTTGAATCGAAGTGTGGTTACACCGTGAGGTTGCCACATGAACCAAGGCAGACCGACGACCAAACAGTCCCCGTCTGCGACCCGAAATTTGATGCTACATGATATTCTGTTTTCTTTTTATATTCATATTATAATAAGAATCTGTTTTCTATGTAGTAGTTGATATATTAATAAAGTGATATGGGGTAAAAACCAAAGAGACAACCACAAACTCCTCGTGAAAATACTTGAATGGTGAGCACCAACACAGAAACTGGAGATATAGGCTAAATGATTGCTCGTCAAATAGGTCTTTTTATTTTTTTACTTTACAATTGTTTTTGCACGAAAACGTCACAAAAAAAACCCTGTCTTACATCTTTCAATAAAGTTATGGAAATGAAAATGAATTGTTCTAATTAACCATTGTACTCAAATAGCAAAAACGTTACTTACCACTAAATTTGGAAAATACGTCTTAACCCTTTAAATTCTAAAACCGAAATGAAATGTATATTATTCAGCATATGGGAAATGCTACTCTTTTATTGTCGTTGATATGATTTTTTTGCAATTTTTTTTGATAGTTTGACTATTGTCTTTTCAGAAGTATATAACTTTTTCTTTGCAATTTAGCAACAACACAAACACTGGGAAATAAAAGTTAAATTATCGTCTTTAAAATTTGTTAATTTTATTCTTCACTTTTAACAATCATTTTTGCAATAAACGTAGATATATACATGCTTTACAATTTTGTTAGTAAATTTACTCAAATGAGAATGAACAAATCTTGTTTAACTGTTGTATAAAGTTTTTTACATATTTTTTACTAATAATTGAATGTGACTTACCACTGGACTCTCTTCTTCTGTGTTTCCCTGCTGTAAAAATCCAAGTGAGACGAATAAAGGTAATTTTTTAGTCAATGTTGTAATAAAGATCACCAATACCTTTCGAAAAAGAAGTAAACAGAAAATACGATCAAATACTTTGAATGTCTACACTGGAATGAAAATTTAAGCATTGAGCCTATGGGAGGTACTTCTATATTATCGTCGTTGATATGATTTTTTGCATTTTTCTATCGGCTGACCCTTTATCTTTTGAGAAGTATATAACTTTTTTTCTTTGCAAATAAGCAACAACACAGATACTGGGGAAATATAAGTTCAATGGTTGCTCTTCATAATTTGGTTAAATTTATTCTTCACTTTTAACAATCAAGTTTTGCAAAAAACGTAAATAAAAATATGCTTTATACTTTTTTAGTAAATTTGCTGAAATGAGAATGACATTGTTTTTTAACTGACGTATTATGTTATTAACACATTTGTTTCCAATAATTAAATGTGACTTACCACTGGTCTCTCTTCTTCTATGTTTCCTTCCTGTATAAATCCAAGAGAACGATTTAATCAAAAGACGAATAAAAATTGTCACTAAATATCACAAGTAATTATTTTGTCGATGATGTAATAAAGATCATCAATTACTTTTGAAAAAGAAGTAAACAGACCTATTACCAACTAGCATCATCAGTTTGATACCTTTTAATTTCAGACTCTAAGTTTACATGTGCATGCCATATTAGGCTAAATGTTACTATGCTATCGTAAACAACGTTACTTAGCCGCGTGGACAAAGGCATCTATCAAATAGTTCCGATCTACGACGCTTTAAAGGTTTTTGATTTGTTTATGTATCCATATAGAATAAAACATCAGGTCTCCATGCTGTCGTTGACACTTGAATCGAAGTGTGGTTACACCGTGAGGTTGCCACATGAACCAAGGCAGACCGACGACCAAACAGTCCCCGTCTGCGACCCGAAATTTGATGCTACATGATATTCTGTTTTCTTTTTATATTCATATTATAATAAGAATCTGTTTTCTATGTAGTAGTTGATATATTAATAAAGTGATATGGGGTAAAAACCAAAGAGACAACCACAAACTCCTCGTGAAAATACTTGAATGGTGAGCACCAACACAGAAACTGGAGATATAGGCTAAATGATTGCTCGTCAAATAGGTCTTTTTATTTTTTTACTTTACAATTGTTTTTGCACGAAAACGTCACAAAAAAACCCTGTCTTACATCTTTCAATAAAGTTATGGAAATGAAAATGAATTGTTCTTATTAACCATTGTATTCAAATAGCAAAAACGTTACTTACCACTAAATTTGGAAAATACGTCTTAACCCTCTAAATTCTAAAACCGGAATGAAATGTATATTATTCAGCATATGGGAAATGCTACTCTTTTATTGTCGTTGATATGATTTTTTTGCTATTTTTTTTGATAGTTTGACTATTGTCTTTTCAGAAGTATATAACTTTTTCTTCGCAATTTAGCAACAACACAAACACTGGGAAATAAAAGTTAAATTATCGTCTTTAAAATTTGTTAACTTTATTCTTCACTTTTAACAATCATTTTTGCAATAAATGTAGATATATACATGCTTTACAATTTTGTTAGTAAATTTACTCAAATGAGAATGAACAAATCTTGTTTAACTGTTGTATAAAGTTTTTTACATATTTTTTACTAATAATTAAATGTGACTCACCACTGGACTCTCTTCTTCTGTGTTTCCTGCCTGTAAAAATCCAAGTGAGACGAATAAAGGTAATTTTTTAGTCAATGTTGTAATAAAGATCACCAATACCTTTCGAAAAAAAAGTAAACAGAAAATACGTCCAAATACTTTGAATGTCTACACTGGAATGACAATTTAAGCATTGAGCCTATGGGAGGTACTACTATATTATCGTCGTTGATATGATTTATTGCATTTTTCTATCGGCTGACCCTTTATCTTTTGAGAAGTATATAACTTTTTTTCTTTGCAAATAAGCAACAACACAGATACTGGGGAAATATAAGTTCAATGGTTGCTCTTCATAATTGGTTAAATTTATTCTTTACTAATATGCTTTACAATTGTTTAGTAAATTTACTGAAATGAGAATGACATTGTTTTTTAACTGACGTATAATGTTGTTAACACATTTGTTTCCAATAATTAAATGTGACTTACCACTGGTCTCTCTTCTTCTATTTTCCCTTCCTGTATAAATCCAAGAAAACGATTTAATCAAAAGACGAATACAAATTGTCACTAAATGTCACAAGTAATTATTTTGTCGATGATGTAATAAAGATCATCAATTACTTTTGAAAAAGAAGTAAACAGACCTATTACCAACTAGTATCATCAGTTTGATACCTTTTAATTTCAGACTCTAAGTTTACATGTGCATGCCATATTAGGCTAAATGTTACTATGCTATCGTAAACAACGTTACTTAGCCGCGTGGACAAAGGCATCTATCAAATAGTTCCGATCTACGACGCTTTAAAGGTTTTTGATTTGTTTATGTATCCATATAGAATAAAACATCAGGTCTCCATGCTGTCGTTGACACTTGAATCGAAGTGTGGTTACACCGTGAGGTTGCCACATGAACCAAGGCAGACCGACGACCAAACAGTCCCCGTCTGCGACCCGAAATTTGATGCTACATGATATTCTGTTTTCTTTTTATATTCATATTATAATAAGAATCTGTTTTCTATGTAGTAGTTGATATATTTATAAAGTGATATGGGGTAAAAACCAAAGAGACAACCACAAACTCCTCGTGAAAATACTTGAATGGTGAGCACCAACACAGAAACTGGAGATATAGGCTAAATGATTGCTCGTCAAATAGGTCTTTTTATTTTTTTACTTTACAATTGTTTTTACACGAAAACGTCACAAAAAAAACCCTGTCTTACATCTTTCAATAAAGTTATGGAAATGAAAATGAATTGTTCTTATTAACCATTGTACTCAAATAGCAAAAACGTTACTTACCACTAAATTTGGAAAATACGTCTTAACCCTCTAAATTCTAAAACCGGAATGAAATGTATATTATTCAGCATATGGGAAATGCTACTCTTTTATTGTCGTTGATATGATTTTTTTTGCAATTTTTTTTGATAGTTTGACTATTGTCTTTTCAGAAGTATATAACTTTTTCTTCGCAATTTAGCAACAACACAAACACTGGGAAATAAAAGTTAAATTATCGTCTTTAAAATTTGTTAACTTTATTCTTCACTTTTAACAATCATTTTTGCAATAAACGTAGATATATACATGCTTTACAATTTTGTTAGTAAATTTACTCAAATGAGAATGAACAAATCTTGTTTAACTGTTGTATAAAGTTTTTTACATATTTTTTACTAATAATTAAATGTGACTCACCACTGGACTCTCTTCTTCTGTGTTTCCTTCCTGTAAAAATCCAAGTGAGACGAATAAAGGTAATTGTTTAGTCAATGTTGTAATAAAGATCACCAATACCTTTCGAAAAAAAAGTAAACAGAAAATACGTCCAAATACTTTGAATGTCTACACTGGAATGACAATTTAAGCATTGAGCCTATGGGAGGTACTACTATATTATCGTCGTTGATATGATTTATTGCATTTTTCTATCGGCTGACCCTTTATCTTTTGAGAAGTATATAACTTTTTTTCTTTGCAAATAAGCAACAACACAGATACTGGGGAAATATAAGTTCAATGGTTGCTCTTCATAATTGGTTAAATTTATTCTTTACTAATATGCTTTACAATTGTTTAGTAAATTTACTGAAATGAGAATGACATTGTTTTTTAACTGACGTATAATGTTGTTAACACATTTGTTTCCAATAATTAAATGTGACTTACCACTGGTCTCTCTTCTTCTATTTTCCCTTCCTGTGTAAATCCAAGAAAACGATTTAATCAAAAGACGAATACAAATTGTCACTAAATGTCACAAGTAATTATTTTTTTAATGTTTTCATGAATACCTTTTGAAAAAGAAGCAAACCGAAAATTCGTCCAAACACTTGTAATTCCTACAATGGAATGAAAATTTCAACATTGAGCCTATGGGAGGTACTACTATATTATCGTTGTTGATATGATTTTTTGCAATTTTAAATCGGCAAATCTTTTCAGAAGTTTATACCTTTCTTTGTCTTTGCAATTTATCAACAACACAGAAATTATGGATAATAGTAAAATGATTGCTTTTCAAAATTCAATCATGTTTGCACAAAAATCCTTTCTAATTCGTAAATAAAGGACAAGGTCAATAAAGACGAACTTGTTTGGCCCCAAAATACAGCAGTTTTACAAAATACTTTTAGCTATGTATTGGAAAGTAGAATACCTTTGTTTTATAAGTGTTGTCTTTTTTGGACAAAGCAAACACACATGTATCGGGTACAAGCATGATAGAGTCCTATATAAAGTCATATATACTGCATCTGTGCTAATTGCATTGACCGTATATTCAAATGTGCCTCGCTCTCTACCTGTTTCTAAAACTTGCACAAATAACATTGATATTTTGAGACAATGCATGGTTATTCTATATATGCAATTACTGAAATCTTCAGAATTTTAGCATCTTTGTTAATTTCATAACGGTTTTAGTCTAAAATATGAGTTGTCGCATTAGTGCTCATTCTTAATAATTTAATGTAATTTGTATTTGATGATGATACATAACATATATATATATATAGGTGAAGAAGGAAAACGGATGCGGCTACTGTCATTTTTGACAAAACACATCTGAAAAGTGACATATTATGGCATATTTGATACTTTTTCTTTATTTTATCTTATTTGAGCGTCTTGAATGACAAAATCAGTTCTAATCTTCCACAAAAACTAATATAATCGACTAACGTAGGTACTTAAGTGTTTTAAATGTGTCCAACCTCTTTCATCCGATGTAGCTGAACTTTTTGGCCAAAATCGTACCTTACCGGATAATCTCCTTTAATGAAATGAAAAAAAGTTTGAAATGTTCGTATTTTGTTTTATAGTTAAATGTTACTTACCACTTGTCTTCCTTCTTTTTTATTTCCTTCCTGTATATATCAAACAGAAAAACTAAATCAAAAGACGAATACAAATTGTCACTTAAGGCTGTATGGGAGTCTAAAGCAAGAACGATAGAATTTGTTCATACTTTGCCTGGCGTAGTATATATTGATATATTTTCAAAAATATAATAAAAAAGATGGGTCACCGTGTATTCTCTCAATCTACAGGAAGTGACAAAATGACACATTTTGTACGGATTATACAGGAAAAAACATCATTATGTGATTAGAAGTTAAACTAAATAATAGAATTGTAAAAAAAATACGAAAAGATAGAAAATGCGTTTAGAATATCAAAAGAAAAAGATAGGACCACCGTGCGTTTTTTCCGGCTAAAATGCAAAATAGCAAAATTAAGTGTAGATTCCTTCACAAAATGCACTATTTCAGAGTGTATACATCCCCTTAACATGCCAAAATAAAAACATTAGAAATGAAGCAAAAAATATTAAAATTTATAAGTTATAATCTTATTAATTTGTTCTTTTAGGTGCAAATCAATATTAGTTCCATCATCAAATTTTGCTAACTTGATTCAAATCTAGACCTTAGATTCTCTGTTGTTTACAATCCGAAATGGCAAAGACACCCAAACCATTTCAATGTCACAGATAATTATTTAATCAATGTATTACACAAATCACTTATACCTTATGAAAAAGAAAAAAAAAAAAGTCAGGATAAACTATTAAAAATTCGAATAGACGTAACATTTGAATTAAATTATCAATAAAGGTATACTACCACGCAAGGCCTTCATTCACTATCGACTGCATGTAGAAAAAAGACGAAAATAAAAGCCAAAAATATTCTTGAATATAACTTAAGGTTAAACGAAAAATTAACGTTAACCTTAACCTTAACCGTAATTTTAACTCTAATATAAACCGTAACTTTAAATAATAGCCAACATATCCTTCAATGAAAATTAAGGTAAAACAAAACATTTGATTCAAAATTGACCTTTTACTTTAAACCTAACATCTACCTCCAATATGTACCTATCTCGATAACGGTCAGTCATTACTTCATCTTAGACAACCTTGAGTATTCCCCACGGCTACCACTTTTATGATATAGCCAACGTATTTTTGAACGTAAAATTAACCTTAACCTTAACCTTGACCTTAACCTTAACCGTTACCTAAAGAAATAGCCAACATATGCTTGAATAAAGCTTAAGGTTACACGAAGAAATAACATTACCCTTAAACTTGTCCTTAACCTTAACCCTTACCATAACCTTTACCTTAAATAATAGCCAACATATTTTTAAATACACATTAAAGTGACACGAAAAAATAACCTTAACCTTAACCTTAATCTTCAGTAATAGCCAACTTACGCTGCAATAAAGCTTAAGGTTAAACGAAAAATAAACCTTAACCTTAAACTTAACCCTAAAATTGACCGTTACATGAAATAATAGCCAATATATCCATCAATAGAATATAAGGTTAAACTAAAAATTAGACTTAACCTTAACCTCAACTATAAATCTAATATTTAACTCCTACATGTACCTATCTCGATAACGATCAGTCATACCTTCATCTTAGACAACCTTGATTATTCCCCACGGCTACCACTGTTATGATATAGCTAACGTATTTTTGACTGACAAATTAACCATAACCTTAACCTTGACCTTTACCTTAACCGTTACCTAAAGAAATAGCCAGCATTTGCTTGAATAAAGCTTCAGGTTACACGAAGAAATAATCTTAACCTTAAATTTGTCCTTAACCTTTACCCTAACATTAACCCTAACCTTAAATAATAGCCAACATATGCTTAAATACACATTAAAGTGACACGAAAAAATAACCTTAACCTTAACCTTATCCTTCAATAATAGCCAACATACGCTGAAATAAAGCTTAAGGTAAAACGAAAAATAAAACTTAGTCTTAACCTTAACCCGTAAATTGACCGTTACTTAAAATAATAGCCAATATATCCTGCAATGGAATATAAGGTTAAACTAAAAATTAGACTTAACCTTAACATCAACTATAAACCTAATATTTAACTCCTACATGTACATATCTCGATAACGATCAGTCATACCTTCATCTTAGACAACCTTGAGTATTCCCCACTGTTATGATATAGTCAACGTATCTTTAAATTATGCTTAAGGATAAACGAAAAATTAACTTTAACCTTAATCTTTACCTTAACCTTAAGATCAACCTTAATTTTAACCTTAACCTAACAAAATAGCCAACATATGCTTGAATAAAGCTTAAGGTTACCAGAAAAAATAACCTTAACCTTAACCTCAACTTTAAATGATAGCCATCATATGCTTGAATATAACTTAAGGTTAAACGAAAAATAAACCTTAACCTTAACCTTAACTTAACTTTAACAGTACCCTTAACCCAAACATTAACCGTAATTTTAAGAAATAGCCAACATATCCTACAATACAAAATATGGTTAAACTTTAGACTTAAAATTGACCTCAACTTTAAACCTAACATCTAACTTCTACATGTACCTATCTCAATAACGATCAGTCATACCGTCACTTTAGACAACCTTGAGCATTCCCCAAGGTTACCACTATTATGATAGAGTCAACGTATCTTAAAATAATGCTTAAGGTGAAACGAAAAATTTACATTAACCTAAACCCTAACCGTAACTTAAAATAATAGCCAACATATGCCTAAATAAATCTTAAGGTTACATTAAAAAAATAATCTCAACCTTAACCTTAACCCTAACCTTAAATAATAGCCAGCATATGCTTGAATAAAGCTTCAGGTTAAACGCGAATTTAACCTTAACCTTAACCATAACACTAACCTTAACCGTCACTTTAACTTTAAATAAAAGCCAACACATCCTTTAATAAACCTTTAGTTAAACTAAAAATTTGAATAAAAATTGACGTGAACTATCAACTCCTCAATGTACCTATCTAGATAATGATCAGACATACCGTCACCTTAGACAACCTTGAGTATTCCCTCACGGCTAGATCTGTTATGATATAGCCAACGTATATTTAAATAATGCTTATGGTTAAACAAAAACTGAACCTAAACCCTAACCTTAACCTTAACCTTAACCTTAAGAAAAAGAAAACATATGCTTAAATAAACATTAAGGTTACACTAAAAATAATCTTAACCTTAACGTTGACCTTAAATAATAGCAAACATATGCTTCAATAAAGCTTCAGGTTAAACGTAAAATTAATCTTAACTTTAACCTTAACCTTCACTTTAACCTTAAACCAAACCTTAACCCTAACCTTACATGATAGCCGACATATCCCTCAATAGAACACAAGGTTAAACTAAAATTTAGAGTTAAAATTGACCTCAACTATTAACCTAACATCTAACTACTACATTGAACTTTCTCGATAACGATCCGCCATACCGTCACTTTAAACAACCTTGAGCATTCCCCAAGGTTACCACTATTATGATAGAGTCAACGTATCTTAAAATAATGCTTAAGGTGAAACGAAAAATTAACATTAACCTAAACCTTAACCGTAACTTAAAATAATAGCCAACATATGCCTAAATAAATCTTAAGGTTACATTAAAAAAATAATCTCAACCTTAACCTTAACCCTAACCTTAAATAATAGCCAGCATATGCTTGAATAAAGCTTCAGGTTAAACGCGAATTTAACCTTAACCTTAACCATAACACTAACCTTAACCGTCACTTTAACTTTAAATAAAAGCCAACACATCCTTTAATAAACCTTTAGTTAAACTAAAAATTTGAATAAAAATTGACGTTAACTATCAACTCCTCAATGTACCTATCTAGATAATGATCAGACATACCGTCACCTTAGACAACCTTGAGTATTCCCTCACGGCTAGATCTGTTATGATATAGCCAACGTATATTTAAATAATGCTTATGGTTAAACAAAAACTGAACCTAAACCTTAACCTTAACCTTAACCTTAACCTTAAGAAAAAGAAAACATATGCTTAAATAAACATTAAGGTTACACTAAAAATAATCTTAACCTTAACCTTGACCTTAAATAATAGCAAACATATGCTTCAATAAAGCTTCAGGTTAAACGTAAAATTAATCTTAACTTTAACCTTAACCTTCACTTTAACCTTAAACCAAACCTTAACCCTAACCTTACATGATAGCCGACATATCCCTCAATAGAACACAAGGTTAAACTAAAATTTAGAGTTAAAATTGACCTCAACTATTAACCTAACATCTAACTACTACATTGAACTTTCTCGATAACGATCCGACATACGGTCGACCTACCATCAATCTTATTCAAAAAACGTCATCAATCTTATTCAAAAAACCTTTCTTCTTTAAATAAACATGTCAAAAGTCATGTTCTGTATACCTTAACCCACGCAAGGCCTACATTCACTATCGACTGCATGTAGACAAAAGATGATTTGAACTATATGTAAACACAGATTATCAATGTGAATGTAAGTGTGTTTAGTTTACGTGTGAAATACACTTATAAAAGAACAGAGTTTAGGTCAATGTGAGCACATCCTTAGGTTTTAGTTTTCTATGTTGTTTCTTGTGTACTATTATTTGTCTGTTTGACCTTTTCCTTTATAGTCATGACATTGTCAGTTGTTGTTTTCTTCGATCTGTTAATCTAACTGTCTCTCTGGTATATTTCGCCTCTCTTTTAATGTTAATTGTCATTCTTTTTTTAATAATGAAATGTTACTTACCACTGGTCTTTCTTCCACTGTATTTCCTTCCTGTATAAATCCAAGAGAAAGATTTATTCAAAAGAGGGGATAAATGTCACTAAATGTCACAAGGTAGCATTAATTCAATATCATCATGATACTAACTGATACTTTTCGAATAAGAAGTAACGGAAATACGTCCAAACACTCTGAGTTCTCAAACTGGAATGAAAAGGTTAACCTTGAGTTTATAGGATGTACTACAAGGGTATCGTCGTTGATATGAAGTTTTTTTCAAGTTTATATTGGCTGACCCTTATGTCTTCATAAGCATATTTATTTTTTCTTTGCAATTTACAAATAACAAAGAAACTGGGAATCAAGCTAAATGGTTGCTCTTTAGATGGGTGTTATTTATTCTTTACTTTTTACAATAATTTTTGCGCGAAAAAAAAATTGTCTTTCTTTTTTTCAGCTAGATTAATGGAAATGACGTTTAATGTTAATATTATTTTTATCTAAAAAAAAAGTCAAAGTTACTCACCACTTGTCTTTCTTCTTCGGTATGTCCCTTCTGTATAAAAGAGAAATATTAAATCAAAATAGGAATGCAAATTATCCATAGATGTCGCAAGTTAGTACTAAGTCAATGTTATTATGAAGATCACTAAAACCTTTCATGAAAGAAGTAATTGAAAATACGTCCAAGCATTATGAATTCTCAAACTGGAATGACATTTTTAACATTGAGCCTAAAATAGGAACTACTATATTATCGTAGTTGGTATGTTTTTTTGCAATTTTTATCGGCTGACCTTTATTTCTTTTCAGAAGTATACGATTCTGGTTTTTTTTATTCTAAATATAGCAACAATACAGAAACTGGGGATATAAGTTAAATGATTGCTCTTCAACATTGAGTTGATTTATTCTTTACTTTTAACAATATTTTTTACCCAAAACTTAAAAAAAAACATGCTATACAAATTGAGGCAAATCTACAGAAATTAAAATAAGTTTTTTTTTTTAACTGACGTTTACTATTATTTCCTGTTTCTTTTGATAATAGCAAGTTACTAACAGCAACAACAAAAGACTGGCGATGTAGACTAAATGGTGGCTCTTCAATTAAGGTTTAATTTATTCTTTACTTTTAACAATCATGTTTGCACAAAAACGCCAGAAAAGGACAAGTCTTACAATTTTAAGCAAATTTCGGCAATTGACAATGCAAGGGTCTTTTAGAACTGGTGTTTAATGTTGATACCCGTAATTTTTTTATATATATTAAAACGTTATTTACCACTGGTCTTTCTTCTTCTGTATTCCCTTTCTGTATAAATCCAAGAGGAATATATAATCAAAATACGAATAAAAATGTTTACTTAATATGAGGAGTTATAACATTAAAATCACTACTGTCTTCCGAAAAAGAAGGAACAGAAATGCGTCCAAACAATCTGAATTCTCAATCTATAATGAAAAGTTTAACATTTAGCCTACGAGAGGAGCTACAGTTTCGTCATGGTTGGTGTAAGTTTTTTTTTCAATTTTTGATAGGCTGACCTTTTAAGTCTTTACAAATGTTTTACTTTTTTTCTTTGCAATTTGGCAACAACTAAAACAAAGCTGGAGATATAGGCTTAACAATTATTTTTGCACGAAAACACAGAAAAAGACATGGCTTACAACTTTTTGCAAGCTGACGGTTTAGAAAAAAAATGTTTTTGAACTGACGTTTAATTATATTTACATATTGTTTTAATAATAGCATAACATTACTTACCACAGGTCTTATTTCATCTGTTTTTCCTTCCTGTATAAAACCAAGAGGAATATGTATTCCAAAGACGCACCAAATAATTTCACACAAGTTATTATCAAGTCAATGTTTTCATGAAGATCAGTAATACCTTTCGAACGAGAAGTAACAGAAAATACGTCCAAGCACTCTGAATTTCAAAACTAGAATGAACTGCATAACATTGAGCCTATGGGAGGTACTACTAATTTATCGTCGTTGATATGACATGCTAGCCAGTTTTTTATCGGCCTACCTGTTATATCTTCAGAAGTATCTAATGGGAATTTCAGCTAACACATCATTGACATTAAAAGCCATTTATTTAAAGATTTATGGTTATAAACAGTTATTAATTGTGGAGATTGATAAATTCAAACACAATTTATAATTTTTGGAGGTTGTAAAACTTGAACAAAGTAGGAAGTTTCTTCTGATTACATCAGTGTCGATAAAAGTTTAATCCTATAAAGTTTAAGAACTAATGGTCATTTGAATTACAACCAATCAGTTTTACACTTAATTAAATTAGGCTATATATTTCAATCCCGGACAGTTCTAAAACGGTGTTTCTTTCACGATTTTATTATTTTCCGAAAATACTATGGAAAATAAATGAAATGAGCCGTTCCTGAAAATTTTGGTGTAACATTTTTCAATTATTAAAGTTTTGTATCCTTATAATCTTAAAACTCATTTCAAAAAATTATCTTAATTGACACCATTAAAATAACAAATTACAAGTATAATTGCTGCATTTACTTCAATAAAATAAGATATATTTGTAATTTTAAACAATGCGAACAACATTTTTTATATTTTTTTTTTATATTCTTTAACCGTATTTAAAAATAAATAATCATTAACTTCATTAAGTACAACAATACAATGGTGATCAATGATTTTGATTAAAATAAAGAAATAATTGCATTCTTATTTAAAAAAAAACAAAAGTTTATGCATATGTATCCTTCAATTGTTTTCATTTTATTCAAAATTAATTATCAAAAGACATTTATAAAGAATGATTGCAATTGAGCATATTTTATGAAAAAAAAAAAACAATCCTGAAGTACAAATAAAAACTGAAATCTTATGTTGGCTTCTGATTTGTATTAACAATAACTGCATTCTTGTTCCACTGAAACAAAATTTTAAGTATTTAAATTCTGATTATATTTTAATTCTAAAGAAAGACTTATATTGAAGCCTTAAAAAATATTCGTACAAATAAAAAACCTTCATCTTTTATCAAAAGAAGAATAATTTTGCTAAATCTAAACAAAGCAAACAACATTTAAGTATATTTTCTCTGATAATCTTTTAATTTTATGGGAAAAAAACCTAAACAATAAAAAATACAAACATCCAATGGCAGTTAATAATTTCCATTAACATGAAACAAATCATTGTATTCTTGTTCAACAAAAACAACACTTTATGCATATCTATCCTTCAAAAATTAACATTTTATACAAAATAACGTATGAAAAGGCATGTTACACGACTCATTGCAATTGAGGTTGCATTATTTGAATTATAAAAGAAATATTTGCATTTCAGGCAATGCGTACAACAATTTAGTATCATTTCTCTAAGATTCAGCCTATTCAATGGAAAACAACCAATCCTGATGTGCAAAAAGTACTGAAATCTTATGGTATTTTATAATTTTTATTAAAATAAAGCAATAACTGAATTCTTTTTCAACAAAAACCAAACCTTAAGTATTTTAATTCTGATTATATCTAAATTCTTTAAGAGACTTATATAAAGGCTTTTGAAATAACTAATTCCAAATAATAAAGCATAATTTTTTTTTCAAAATTTACACAATGCAAACAACATTTTAGTATATTTTCTCTGATATTCTTTTAATTTTATGAAAAAACAACCAATCCTAAACAAAATAAAGTGCAAAAATCCAATAGTGGTCAATAGTTTTTCATGAAAATAAAGAAGTGATTGCATTCTTGTTCAACAAAAACAAAAGTTTAAGCATAACTATCCTTCCAAAATTAACATTTTATACAAAAAATAATAAAAGGTATATTAAAGGCTGATTGCAATTAAAATTGCATTATTTTTAAAATTAGAAGAAATATTTGCATTTTAGGCAACGCATAAAAAAATTTAGTATCTTTTCCCTTAAATTCAGCCTATTTTATGAAAAACAACCAATCCTGATGTGCAAAAAGTATTTAAATCTTATGGCAGTTTATAATGTGTATTAAAATAAAGCAATAACTGCATTGTTTTTCAGCAAAAACCAAACTTTGAGTATTTTAATTCTGATGAGATCTAAATTCTTAAAGAAGACTTATATGAAGGCTTTTAGAATAACTAATTCCAAATAAAATAGCATCATTTTTTATCAAAAGAAGACTAATTTTAGTAAATTTGAACAATGCAAACAACATTTAAGTATATTTTCTCTGATATTCTTTTAATTTTATGAAAAATCAACCAATCCTTAACAATATAAAGTACAAAAATCCAATGGTGGTCAATAGTTTCCATGAAAATGAAAAAATGATTGCATTCTTGTTCAACAAAAACAAAAGTTTAAGCATATCTATCCTTCAAAAATTCACATTTTATTCAAAATAACTTATCAAAAGGCATATTTAAAGGCTGATTGCAATTAAAGTTGCATTATTTGAAAAATGAGAAGAAATATTTGCATTTTAGGCAACACGTACAAAAATTTAGTGTCTTTTCCCTTAAATTCAGCCTATTCAATGGAAAACAACCAATCCTGATGTGCAAAAAGTACTGAAATCTTATGGTATTTTATAATTTTTATTAAAATAAAGCAATAACTGAATTCTTTTTCAACAAAAACCAAACCTTAAGTATTTTAATTCTGATTATATCTAAATTCTTTAAGAGACTTATATAAAGGCTTTTGAAATAACTAATTCCAAATAATAAAGCATAATTTTTTTTTCAAAATTTACACAATGCAAACAACATTTTAGTATATTTTCTCTGATATTCTTTTAATTTTATGAAAAAACAACCAATCCTAAACAAAATAAAGTGCAAAAATCCAATAGTGGTCAATAGTTTTTCATGAAAATAAAGAAGTGATTGCATTCTTGTTCAACAAAAACAAAAGTTTAAGCATAACTATCCTTCCAAAATTAACATTTTATACAAAAAATAATAAAAGGTATATTAAAGGCTGATTGCAATTAAAATTGCATTATTTTTAAAATTAGAAGAAATATTTGCATTTTAGGCAACGCATAAAAAAATTTAGTATCTTTTCCCTTAAATTCAGCCTATTTAATGAAAAACAACCAATCCTGATGTGCAAAAAGTATTTAAATCTTATGGCAGTTTATAATGTGTATTAAAATAAAGCAATAACTGCATTGTTTTTCAGCAAAAACCAAACTTTGAGTATTTTAATTCTGATGAGATCTAAATTCTTAAAGAAGACTTATATGAAGGCTTTTAGAATAACTAATTCCAAATAAAATAGCATCATTTTTTATCAAAAGAAGACTAATTTTAGTAAATTTGAACAATGCAAACAACATTTAAGTATATTTTCTCTGATATTCTTTTAATTTTATGAAAAATCAACCAATCCTTAACAATATAAAGTACAAAAATCCAATGGTGGTCAATAGTTTCCATGAAAATGAAAAAATGATTGCATTCTTGTTCAACAAAAACAAAAGTTTAAGCATATCTATCCTTCAAAAATTAACATTTTATTCAAAATAACTTATCAAAAGGCATATTTAAAGGCTGATTGCAATTAAAGTTGCATTATTTGAAAAATGAGAAGAAATATTTGCATTTTAGGCAACACGTACAAAAATTTAGTGTCTTTTCCCTTAAATTCAGCCTATTTAATGAAAAACAACCAATCCTGATGTTCAAAAAGTACTGAAATCTTATGGCAGTTTATAATGTGTATTAAAATAAAGCAATAACTGCATTCTTTTTCAACAAAAACCAAACTTTGAGTATTTTAATTCTGATGAGATCTAAGTTCTTACATAAGACTTATATGAAGGCTTTTGAAATAACTAATTCCAAATAAAATAGCATAATTTTTTATCAAAAGAAGAATAGTTTTGGTAAATTTGAACAATGCAAGCAATATTTTAGTATATTTTCTCTGATATTCTTTAAATTTTATGAAAAATTAACCAACCCTAAACAATATATAGTACAAAAATCCAATGGTGGTCAATAGTTTCCATGAAAATGAAGAAATGATTGCATTCTTGTTCAACAAAAACAAAAATTTAAGCATATCTATCCTTCAAAAAATAACATTTTATTCAAAATAACTATAACTTATCAACAGGCATATTTTAATTCTGATTGCAATTAAAGTTGCATTATTTGAAAAATGAGAAGAAATATTTGCATTTTAGGCAACGCATACACAAATTTAGTGTCTTTTCCCTTAAATTCAGCCTATTTAATGAAAAACAACCAATCCTGATGTTCAAAAAGTACTGAAATCTTATGGCAGTTTATAATAAGTATTTAAATAAAGCAATAACTGCATTCTTTTTCAACAAAAACCAAACTTTGAGTATTTTAATTCTGATGAGATCTAAGTTCTTAAAGAAGACTTATATGAAGGCTTTTAAAATAACTAATTCCAAATAAAATAGCATCATTTTTTATCAAAAGAAGAATAGTTTTGGTAAATTTGAACAATGCAAGCAATATTTTAGTATATTTTCTCTGATATTCTTTAAATTTTATGAAAAATTAACCAACCCTAAACAATATATAGTACAAAAATCCAATGGTGGTCAATAGTTTCCATGAAAATGAAGAAATGATTGCATTCTTGTTCAACAAAAACAAAAATTTAAGCATATCTATCCTTCAAAAAATAACATTTTATTCAAAATAACTATAACTTATCAACAGGCATATTTAAAGGCTGATTGCAATTAAAGTTGCATTATTTGAAAAATGAGAAGAAATATTTGCATTTTAGGCAACGCATACACAAATTTAGTGTCTTTTCCCTTAAATTCAGCCTATTTAATGAAAAACAACCAATCCTGATGTTCAAAAAGTACTGAAATCTTATGGCAGTTTATAATAAGTATTTAAATAAAGCAATAACTGCATTCTTTTTCAACAAAAACCAAACTTTGAGTATTTTAATTCTGATGAGATCTAAGTTCTTAAAGAAGACTTATATGAAGGCTTTTAAAATAACTAATTCCAAATAAAATAGCATCATTTTTTATCAAAAGAAGAATAATTTTGGTAAATTTGAACAATGCAAACAACATTTAAGTATATTTTCTCTGATATTCTTTTAATTTTATGAAAAATCAACCATACTTTAACAATATAAAGTACAAAAATCCAATGGTGGTCAATAGTTTCCATGAAAATGAAGAAATGATTGCATTCTTGTTCAACAAAAACAAAAGTTTAAGCATATCTATCCTTCAAAAATTAACATTTTATTCAAAATAACTTATCAGAAGGCATATTTAAAGGCTGATTGCAATTAAAGTTGCATTATTTGAAAAATGAGAAGAAATATTTGCATTTTAGGCAACGCGTATACAAATTTAGTGTCTTTTCCCTTAAATTCAGCCTATTTAATGAAAAACAACCAATCCTGATGTTCAAAAAGTACTGAAATCTTATGGCAGTTTATAATGTGTATTACAATAAAGCAATAACTGCATTCTTTTTCAACAAAAACCAAACTTTGAGTATTTTAATTCTGATGAGATCTAAGTTCTCACATAAGACTTATATGAAGGCTTTTGAAATAACTAATTCCAAATAAAATAGCATATTTTTTTATCAAAAGAAGAATAGTTTTGGTAAATTTGAACAATGCAAGCAATATTTTAGTATATTTTCTCTGATATTCTTTAAATTTTATGAAAAATCAACCAATCCTAAACAATATATAGTACGAAAATCCAATGGTGGTCAAAAGTTTCCATGAAAATGAAAAAAATGATTGCATTCTTGTTCAACAAAAACAAAAATTTAAGCATATCTATCCTTCAAAAAATAACATTTTATTCAAAATAACTTATCAACAGGCATATTTAAAGGCTGATTGCAATTAAAGTTGCATTATTTGAAAAATGAGAAGAAATATTTGCATTTAAGGCAACACGTACAAAAATTTAGTATCTTTTCCCTTAAATTCAGCCTATTTAATGAAAAACAACCAATCCTGATGTTCAAAAAGTACTGAAATTTTATGGCAGTTTATAATAAGTATTTAAATAAAGCAATAACTGCATTCTTTTTCAACAAAAACCAAACTTTGAGTATTTTAATTCTGATGAGATCTAAATTCGTAAATAAGACTTATATAAATGCTTTTGAAATAACTAATTCCAAATAAAATGGCATCATTTTTTATCAAAAGAAGAATACTTTGGTTAATTTGAACAATGCAAACACCATTTTAGTATATTTTCTTTGATAATCTTTTAATTTTATGAAAAAAACAACCAATCCAAAACTGTTAAAAGTACAAAAATCCAATGGCAGTCAATAATTTCCATTGAAAAGGCAGAAATGATTGCATTCTTGATCCAATAAAACAAAAGTTTGACATATGTATCCTTCAAAAAATCAAATCTTATACAGAATTACTTATCAAAAGACATTTTAAAGACTATTTGCAATTGATGTTGAATCATTATAAATATGAGATGAAATATTTGCATTAAATTGTGTATCATTTCCCTAATATTCAGTCTATTTTTTTCTGAAGAACAACCAATCCTGATGTAGAAAAAGTATTGAAATCTTTTGACAGTTTATAATTTGTATTAAAATAAAGCAATAACTGCATTCTTATTCTACAAAAACAAAATTTTTATTTTTTTTTATTTCTGATTAGCTTTTAATTCAAAGAAAACACTTATCTCGAGAACATTACAATACATAATTATAAATAAGATTACATTACTTTTTATCAAATGAAGAAATTAAAGTAATTCAAAACAATAGTTAAAACAACACTTTTAATCAAGACAAACAAAGCTCTGAGCTTCTTTAATGTTATACTATTTTTACTTTTATCATCTAGTGACATGAATTGCTAGATATAGTACATATTTTAAATGATTACATTTTATCGCTTATGAGTGGTACATAAGCATATCGTTAGTCTGCACTTATTTAATTTTTTAGCTAAAATTTAAATTAAAGAATATGAAGATATACACATGATGTGTGAAAAGTAATTCATATTTATTTTTTTTTTTTGTTATTGCAATTAAGTTTATTACAACTAAACGAGTAAAGGTGTCTTCGTGGAGGTCAGTGTTCATCGAATGTAAACACTGTGGAGTTCGGTTTACATAAGAATTTTAAACATATACGTATCCGTCAGATCCGTGCATAAGATAAATCTACTGATCGATCGCTGACCGTTGTAACGGTAACTCTCACATAGCTTATTTGGCTTATCTGACGAATTCTATAGGTCACCGAGCAACGACTACTCATGGATCAGTCAAACATTCACGACAAACAGTAACATCCAAGGTTGCAAGTAATGTACAACAGACCATTTTTTTACAAAAAAAATAAGTTATTATTTGTCACGGTTATTAAATTTCGACATATGAAGGGAATTTCGGTTATTTCTAAAGATTAATTGTCAAATTGTATACAACAGACCGATATGAGACAAAATAAGAAGTAAGGGTGAGAGCAAGTTAGGGAAATTGTGTCACTCCTAACTTATCATTCATGTAAAGAGAGAAAAAAGTTTCTAGTGCGGTGTTGTAGTCCACTTGTATTTTTGTTCATCTGATGATTTATGCCTATTTTAACTGATTTGTATAGGTTTTTCATATGTTGTACTTTAAAACCACTGTCCCAGGTTCGGGGGAGGAATGGGATCCTGCTAACATGTTTAACCCCACCCCATTATGTATGTAAGTGCCTGTCCTAAGTCAAGAGCCTGTAATTCAGTGGTTGTCGTTTGTTGCTGTGTTACATATTTGATTTTCGTATACTTTTTGTACATATATAAGACCGTTAGTTTTCACGTTTGAATTGTTTTACATTGTCATTTCGGGGTCTTGTATAGCGTACTACGCGGTATCGGTTTTGCTCATTGTCGAAAGCCGTACGGTGACCTATAGTTGTTAATTACTGTTTCATTTTGGTCTGCAGTGGAGAGTTGTCTCATTAATAATCATACCACATCTTCTTTTTTTATTTACGAGAAGTGTTTTTATAAATATGAGTGTGATAATTGACCACGCTATGATATTGATATGTAAATGTATACTGAAGTATTGGTTTCAGAAATGATAAAAGTTTAACATTAACTATGATATAATGTTTTCGTAAATTAAACTTCAAGGATTAACCTTTAGTTTTCATAAGATTTACTATGTGTGCTTAATCAAATCAATGGACAAAGGCGTCGTTTTAAACAATTCTTAGAATGATTCTGATATAAAGGAGTAAATGCTTACCTTTCATGAAAATTTCTCCACAATGGTATTATAATTCAATCACAAGAAAAACACTTATCCGACGATCAACTAACCTTTAACAGAAGCGTTCTGTTAACTGCACATGCGCATACATAATTTGAATGTCAACAGCAACCTTTACCTAACATTCATTATAACCTTAACTTTTGGATTTTATCTTAACCTTTTAATAAAACCATCACCTTAACCTTAAATTTTAACCTTTAAACTTGAACAAGACTCGCTATCTGTATGCATTCACAAATTGTGTCATTAACAAATCCTGAAGTACATAATACTTACCTTTAACCGCCAAGGAAACTGGTCATATTCTCCTTGAAAATATGTGAATGTTACTTCTTCACCTTCGCTGATTGTTCTTGTAGCAAAGAAACAAAGATGGGGAAGACCACCGACAATTATTCTCTTAACAATAGAGTTACTATCATTCTCGTCATCGTTTACGAGCCTTCCCAAGGATTTGTCGTCATTAGATGCATCGATCCTAGATGGAAAGAACAACTTACTGTTAAACTGTAGCTTACTGATGGGAAGGTATCAAATTATTTAAGGTAAGGATTCTAGTGAATGGTAAAAGCTATAGGATTTAAGGTTATGGTCTAATGATAAGGTTAAAGATTAATGTTACAAGTAACTGGAAAGGTTAAAGATTAAGGTTAAAATTAACTGTTAAGGTTACAGATTAAGGTTAGAAGTAAATGTGAGGGTTAACGTCAATAGTAAATGTTAAGATTAAAGGTAAAAGTTCAGTTTGAAGTTTGCTGTAAGTTAAAGGTAAACAAAAAAGTTATTGATCAGTGATAATTAACAGTCGGTGAAAGGTTTGAGGTAATTTTCGATATATTAATATACATCAATGTGGGAATCAGGCCAGAACTGGTTTTATTTCTGGTATCCTTGATTTTGATAAATGATGAGTTATAAATCAACTTAAAGAAATATATCTAAATAGCGTGATATTAATATAAAAGATCTGGAGCAATTTTACTAAAAAGGATCATTTATAAAGTCGACTCTATACGGAAAAAGAAATTGTGTGATAGAAAGGGGCAGATAATTGCAATTGAAATATCGAAGATTTTTGCAATTGCATGATTACCAAAATTCAAAAAAATGAATAATCAATAAAAAAAAACAACGTATTGAATTCCTTAAGGTGGTATGGGAGTCTAAAATGAAAGGATAAAATTCGCTCACTTTGCCAAAACCTATTGTATATTAATATCTGTTCCAAACTATACTAAAAACGATAGGTCACCGTGCAATTTATCAAGCTACAGGTTGTGGCACATTGTGTATGGCGTATACGGGTAATAACATCAGTATGCAATTAGAAGCTACACTACTTGATAGAATTGTAAAATAAAACACAAAAAGATAGCATCAAGACAATGATTTGAGAATATCAAAAGAAGGGATAAAGTCACCGTACGTTTTTTTTCGGCTAAAATACGAAATAGGAAAATTCCATGTAGATTCCTTCAGAAAAGTGCACTTTTTCCAGAGTTACCTTCCATTCAAATGGCATTTGTTAAACCAAAATTAATCTACACTTGCAAAAGTGTTAATACTTATAATCATTATCTTATAAACGGTTTTATTTTCAAATAACAGTTCACATTTAGTTATCCGCATTTTTGCATCAAATTTTGTTAACTTAATTAATAGAAACTAGACATTAGGTTCACTGATTTTTTACAATCCAAGATGGCGAAATACGCCCATACCACCTGTATGTCATTTACGTGTTCTAACCGCTACTATATGGTTTTGAAGAACATTTTTCATCTAGCATAAAAAGTTTTAAACTTACCAACATTTTCTTGAATTCCAAATAAACTCGAATGCGTACTCGTTGAAGCCTGGATCAACTGTTGTTAAATTTCCGCGATATTCGAACATAAACTCGCCTTTTTCAAACTGTTTTGTCGTAAACACACCTCTTCCTTTTATAAAGTTAAACGACAAATATACACATCAAACAGCTCAAAACATTTTAAACTACATAACGATGATTGATTGATTAAGTAAAATATAATATTAATAAATATGTTGTTAGTAAACTATATTTTTTTCGAAAAAGAAACCATTTTAGAAAATATTTTCATCACAAATACTTAAATACTAATACTAGTGAACATGTATAATTTGAAATTTATTGTTTTCAAAATTTTTAACAAAGTATGAAGAAAAAAATATTCACCGCATGTTTATGAATTTAATGCATATTAAAATAAAAAAATAACCTTTTTTTAAAGACCAAATTGAGAAAACAAAACTTGAAATACAATGCATGCTTGTAAAAGGTACCGCAAATAAAGATAGATTGAAGATACAAAAATCATTCGTAAGTAAACTTTTCTAAAACACCTATCCAGGTATTACAATGAAACAACATATTAACACACTGAAAAAACAGAATAACTTGTACTTACCTTTTATGTCGTCAATCTTTCTTACCAAAAACCCTTCTCGATCTGATTTACTATTTATGTAATCTTCAATTTTTAATATTCTTCTATTTGATCTTCGCAAATCTACAAATTTCAGAATTATTCCAATAATGCACTCATTCAAGTTGTTTAAATAAGACATTTTAGATAGTCGTCACGGTGCTTGGACTCTTAACATATATTATTATATTATTACGCCTGTTATTTAAGTTTGATACATTCATTGCCAAGGTGTATACATCGTGTACATAATACTTGTATCTTAATTTCAAAAATTGACACTCTGAGTTTCACATTTCTGATAAAAGAAGGACGAAAGATACCAAAGGGTATCAACTAAAAACAAACTGACAACGCCATGTCTAAAATAAATAGACGAATACACAAAAATATAGTACAGAATTAAGCGTTGATAAGCGTTGTACAGAATTCTTTAAAAAGAATGATAACTACATTCAATTCAGGTAATGTAGAACACCACAGAGACCAGACAATCTATCTATGCTCAAGCGAAAAGTCGGCTAATTCGGAGTTAGTTAAATAATAATATCTTTCGTTGGCACAGATAACGTGCCCTATTTATCCGGAATGTCGACTGAAAAGTGTTTAAAACAAAACATTTTCATACAAAATTTGGTCTCAATTTGTGAATAAAAATACCAAATGCCTGCGTCTACTAATTTGATATCCATTAGTAAGACATACGAATGTTACTTACCTGGTTTAACTAATTTATAATCCATAACACAAAATATATAGAAGTGTTCTTTCTACTAATAACTTCCTAAAATTCGACAGTTTGCACACGCACCCTTACCAGGTGTACATGCGCAAAGATGAAAGTTTGATTTCAAGCTTAATCTTGTCTTAAACTTAACTGTAACCATAATGTTTACCTTTGACCTTATTCACAACCCTAACCCTTTACCGTACAAAAATTGTCCTTCAATCAACCTTAAAATTAAACTACTATGATATACCCTAAAATTGACATTAACCTTAACCTTTTCCTTACCTTTAACCTTAACCTTAACCTAAACATAAACCTTCACTTTCTCTAACCTTGAATTAACATTAATAGATATAAGAAGATGTGGTATGTGGTTAACATTAAGGCTACCTCAACTATGAACATTAAGGTTAAAACATACCTTCACTTTAACCTTTACCTTAAGCTTAACATTACCATTATTGTTAAAAAAGAGAGACGAACGATATCAGAGGGACAGCCAAACTAATAGATCGAAATTGAATTGAAAACGATATGGCAAAATAAGAAAAACACCAACAGACCAATAATAGTTCACATAAGGGTACTTCCACCTTTAATCTGAATTTATAACTATTAATGAATCCTCAATAAATCATGAGGTTAAAACATACCTTAACCTTTACTTAAACAATAAACTTAACTGAAACTTTGACATTTTGTAACCTTCAATTAACTTAAAGGCTTCCTCAATCTTAAAACTCAATTTCAATCGTTAATCTAAATTTTCAACTACCAATCATCCTTCAGCGGGGTTCGGACAAACCTTCAATTTAACCTTAAACTAAATTTTAACTTCAACTATAATCTTAACTTTTACATTAACCTTAACCTTAACCTTAACCTACACCTTAACCTTATCTATCATTGAATTAACCTCAAGGCTACCGCAACCTTTCATCTGAATTTTCAACTACCAATTAACCATCTATGAACATTTAGGTTAAAAATCACCTTCAATCTTATCTTAACCTTAACCGGAACTTAATTTTTTAACCTTGAATTTACCTGTACCTTAAATATGAATTGTCAACAAACCAACTAACCATCAATCAACGTTAAGGTTAAACAATAACTTAATATCTTAACCTGAACAGTAACCTTATCTTAAAATTACCCCTTGCAAATGAAATTCCAAAGGCCATGACTAGTATTCCCAAAGTACTTGACCAGTGATAAGCCAGAAAAAAACGATAAACCAACTTCAATAGCCAGAAAATCACCCTATGGCAAATTACCCAAAAGAGTTTGATATTCTGTGAGCATCACGCAGGGATGCCAAAAATGTATGCTATTGCTTATTATAAAGCTAAGGTACCCGGTTACCTTCCTACATCCATTATTTGGACGATCGTAAGGCAAAACACTATTTTTTCGACTGCTACCCTTATATCTAGGTGCAAAACGCTAGTATTTTACATATTGACCCAGGACCTTTTAACCCTATAGACTAAGTTTATTTTGTTATAGGTTCAAACAAGGTGTAAATATCATGGCAAAGGTCGTTCTAGCTAGTAAAACCAGTTTTAGAAGTCCTGGTCTCGTGTTAAGACAGAAAATTACGATGAAACAATACCAAAGCCAAGAAAATTATTATATAAGCAACAACCAATAAGGGTTTATATCATTCCTCGAGCACCCCGCGGACATGGCATATCAGTATATCAAATATCTTTACAACGCCAACGGTCCAAATTGCCTGCCTGAATCCTAGTAACCATAAGTTTTACAATCGTAAAGCAAGACATCATTTCATTTCTACACCAAGAACTAAATCGAGTACCCAGCCGCAAACAATGACAATACCGACCCCGAATTTTTTCACTATATATACCACGTCGGCCATTTTATATGGGTATATAATAGCTCATACGAACGCTGATAAGGTTCATGTTGCCTACATACTTCCTTAGTTGTCAATACTTGTACGAGCATAAGACAAAAAAGCTATTAATTCGACCCATGTTTGGATGTCTGCTATCCAACCGCAAATATTGTCATAACCGATGCCGGATCTATACCATACAGATCAAGCCGAGCCTATTTTAAATAAAACAAGGTGCAAATACAATCCCTCAGACCTTGGCTAACTATATAAAGTTTTTTTTACAAAAGATTCAACTACCATCACAAGGCAGGAAAACACGATGAAGTAACCCCAAAGTCCAGAAAATCATCCTGTAAGCATATACAGGGAATAATACACCCATTTCACCCCTTAGGCATGTAATATAAGTATATCAGAGTTCATTACAAGCCCAAGTTTCCCGGCTACCTGTCTTTGTCATTAGTTATTGTTAGTTGTACAATGGTATGACAAAAAAACAAATCTATATTTCACCCCTTCCCCTTAATCGGGCAGCCAACCGCTAGTATTTACCATACTGACCTTGGATATTTTCACTACAGACTTAACGGAGTGTGTTATAGTTCTAAAAGATGTGTCACTATCATTGCACCGGTGTCGGCTGAATACTGATAGTATAGTCTGAAGCATCCCGGCCTTTTCCTAAGAAAGGAAATACAAATATCATATCCAAAAGGCAAGACAATCACTTTGTGGCCAGTTACCCATTACAGGTATAATATTTACCAATCACCACTTAGGCAAACCAATGAGGCATTTCATAGATAAGGAAATCTGATAATTGGATGTGTCGTCTGTTTACGTTAATATATCGATGATAAGGAAACAAACTACTTAATTCGACCACTACTCCACTATCGGATCACCAACCGCTTATATTGACCATATCAGCATGAATCTTTTCATCGTAAAAACCTAGCAGGACATGCTATAGGGGTATATTATGGCTCATACAACGCTTAGGGTCCCTGCTACATGCCTGTTACCTTAGTTATCGTTTGTTGTACAATGACAAGGCAAACTTTTTTTTTTATTCTTACCCTACCAGTCTATCTAAAGAAGAATAAAATGAAAATGAGTTGGTTTCTTGTTTCTGTTGCAAAACATAGCTAAACAAATACACGTTTGCGAAGACGTGTTACTTTAGTAAATATACCTTAAAGATGAGCACTAGTTGCAATGTTAACAACACGTGTTTTTTTTGGGGTCTAAATGTGTAGGAAAATATTTTTTGGACGAACGAAATCAACTTTTTTCGAGGAGTGAAACTCAATAACCGGATGTCAATATCCCTGCAAATATTGGTGATATGATCTTCTATGACCTTTCCTGCTTTACAAATTTTCACATTGCAGCCATCGCAACGTTAACACCGATATTCAGTCCGCAACCCCGTGTGTGGTATGAAGGATTAGAGATCACTATTTTGAAAGGGATGATGGGCTCATAATTACGCATAATATAACTACTAGCATTCTATACAATAAAAACATTAGGCGATGATCATAAGTAGGATCGAGATGACAATATCCAATCTTTCCTTTTGATGGCATCATAGGATCACACTAGATTTTGCGTCTCACAGGGTTTTCACGAATTCCTGACTGTGTGCATGTATGTATATATGTTTGTATGTTTGTATGTTTGTTTGTTTGTATGTTTTTATGTTTATGTGTTTACATTTATTTGTATGTGTGCATTTTATATGCATGTATGTATGTTTATCATATACTTATAAAAAATAATGGTATAAGTGTTCCCCATGATAACACTAATTTGTTCATATATTTATTCATCAAATTTGAAGAATTGCCTTACCCGTGTGATATGACTTTTGTTATCAACTGCCTACTGCTTATATAAACTGCTTCCGTTTTAAATCAGCTGCTTCCGCTTATAATCGCATGCGTTGCTGTAACGTATCGCATGACAATTTGACGTCATTCGGCAAATTCCGGTAAATATACCTCCATGGTACATTTTTGTGTGTAAAACATAACAAAGTTGAACAAAAAGAAAATATTAGGTATCAGGAAAGTATATTATTAAAAAATGCAAACGTATATTACAACAAAAGCATTTTAAGAATAGTCTTTGTCTGTATGTCTCTTGTTGACGTATATGATAAAAAGAACAACATGTCATTTTTCATATCAGACTCCCTATCAGTCCATCCGGGTCTCAGGCTGATATCATGACCTAAGGCTGATAAGAGGTCTGATATGAAAAATGCCGAGTTATAATCAATATCTATATGCATATATGTTAGTATGTGTGCAGTTCCAAAAACTATTTTACGTCGTTCAATGTCATGCAGCTAACAAATCTGGTTTCACTCTGGTTTTCACAAACACATGAACACATCAATAAAAAAAGTAAAAATTTCGATCCAATGTTCATACCTGACTCAGATCGTTTAAAGCATATATACACTTCATATTAACCAAATGATATGAATGCGCATAAGCAGTAACTCTGTGTAACTCCATCACTACACAATGTCCTCCAGACCTAAAGAATATACAGTATGAAAAGATATCATTAACGCTTTCAAAATGGTGGCTCTGTACATCCCACTTCTTAATTACTGCATCTTTGTATGCACCGCTTGCCTTGAACGTACCACCACCCCACCATATGTCCTCCAGACCTCATAAATGTATAGTGCACATACATCTTATAAACCATTTTAGAATGTAGCTCTGCTTTTTGTTTACATATATTTATACCATATATTATGCAAATAACATGAATGCGCATTATCATCTCCTCTGTATATGCGTTGGTCGCTCTGCGCATGTATGTATGTATGTATGTATGTATGCATGTATGTTTGTATGTATGTATGTATGTATGTATGTATGTATGTATGTATGTATGTATGTATATATGTATGTACGTATGTATGTATGTAATTTCTGATATTATCGTTACGTCCTATGACGTCATGCAGCTTACAAATCATGTCGCCATTATTCCATCAAAATTCAGGCACATGCGCAAATACAACAAAGTCACTGGAATTTTATTTTCTAAATTCGTTTCATATCAGCAAAGTCTGTACTAAAAACAAATTATCTCCCTTAGTGCAACTCAGTTGCAGTCTAGTAAAAACCCCCTAACCCTAACCCTAACCCTAAACCCTAACCCTAACCCTAACCCTAACCCTAACCCTAACCCTAACCCTAACCCTAACCCTAACCCTAACCCTAACCCTAAACCCTAACCCTAACCCTAACCCTAACCCTAACCCTAACCCTAACCCTAACCCTAACCCTAACCCTAACCCTAACCCTAACCCTAACCCTAACCCTAACCCTAACCCTAACCCTAACCCTAACCCTAACCCTAACCCTAACCCTAACCCTAACCCTAACCCTAACCCTAACCCTAACCCTAACCCTAACCCTAACCCTAACCCTAACCCTAAACGCATGCGCAGTCACAAAAAAGGTCAGACATGCGCAGAAGTAAAAAAGGTCACCTCACTAACCCTCGCCAAAGTCCACTACCATCCTTCAAGTCCACTACCCTGACCCTTACCCTTACACTAACCCTGACCCTAACCCTAACCCTGACCCTAACCCAAACCCTGACCCTAACCCAAACCCAAACCCTGACCCTAACCCTGACCCAAACCCTGACCCTAACCCTGACCCTAACCCTGACCCAAACCCTGACCCTAACCCTAACCCAAACACTAACCCAAACCAAAACCCCAAATGTGTTAAAATCGTTGTTTTGAAGGCCTTACTTTATCTTGGAACGGGTAAGTCTAGGGGGTTAACCGATTAGATTTTCGTATTAAGTTTTTTCACGAACTTCTCAAAAATCACAGTTTTGGAGGGGTGGGGGGTCAGGTTGTGGTTTTTGGTACTTTTCAAAGTCGATCTTTTCAAAGTCTCAACATGATCCTATGCTTCGATTGGCTTGAAATTAATAAATCGACCCCGTTAGGGGCAGTACTTTGCGAGAATTAAGCCTATGATGAAAACCGCAAGTCTTTATCTTTTGTAGTTTCGGAGTTGGGGTTAATGTCGGGATTAGGCTTCACTCTCACACAAACGTTTCTTCAGTGAGGTCGGAAAGTGCGGCCGTACACTTCATTGATACCAATAAGTTTTCATGCTCTAGATCGCCTTTTCATCTTTTCGGAACAGTTAACTTTAAGAAAATATCTCTATTCAAATCCATTCTACACCTGTTTGAAGATTGAAGTCAAAGGCACTTTTCATACTCTGTACTTAGAAATATTTTTGGAAATTTCTCACGCATGCGCAGTCACAAAAAAGGTCAGACATGCGCAGAAGTAAAAAAGGTCACCTCACTAACCCTCGCCAAAGTCCACTACCATCCTTCAAGTCCACTACCCTGACCCTTACCCTTACACTAACCCTGACCCTAACCCTAACCCTGACCCTAACCCAAACCCTGACCCTAACCCAAACCCAAACCCTGACCCTAACCCTGACCCAAACCCTGACCCTAACCCTGACCCTAACCCTGACCCAAACCCTGACCCTAACCCTAACCCAAACACTAACCCAAACCAAAACCCCAAATGTGTTAAAATCGTTGTTTTGAAGGCCTTACTTTATCTTGGAACGGGTAAGTCTAGGGGGTTAACCGATTAGATTTTCGTATTAAGTTTTTTCACGAACTTCTCAAAAATCACAGTTTTGGAGGGGTGGGGGGTCAGGTTGTGGTTTTTGGTACTTTTCAAAGTCGATCTTTTCAAAGTCTCAACATGATCCTATGCTTCGATTGGCTTGAAATTAATAAATCGACCCCGTTAGGGGCAGTACTTTGCGAGAATTAAGCCTATGATGAAAACCGCAAGTCTTTATCTTTTGTAGTTTCGGAGTTGGGGTTAATGTCGGGATTAGGCTTCACTCTCACACAAACGTTTCTTCAGTGAGGTCGGAAAGTGCGGCCGTACACTTCATTGATACCAATAAGTTTTCATGCTCTAGATCGCCTTTTCATCTTTTCGGAACAGTTAACTTTAAGAAAATATCTCTATTCAAATCCATTCTACACCTGTTTGAAGATTGAAGTCAAAGGCACTTTTCATACTCTGTACTTAGAAATATTTTTGGAAATTTCTCACGCATGCGCAGTCACAAAAAAGGTCAGACATGCGCAGAAGTAAAAAAGGTCACCTCACTAACCCTCGCCAAAGTCCACTACCATCCTTCAAGTCCACTACCCTGACCCTTACCCTTACACTAACCCTGACCCTAACCCTAACCCTGACCCTAACCCAAACCCTGACCCTAACCCAAACCCAAACCCTGACCCTAACCCTGACCCAAACCCTGACCCTAACCCTGACCCTAACCCTGACCCAAACCCTGACCCTAACCCTAACCCAAACACTAACCCAAACCAAAACCCCAAATGTGTTAAAATCGTTGTTTTGAAGGCCTTACTTTATCTTGGAACGGGTAAGTCTAGGGGGTTAACCGATTAGATTTTCGTATTAAGTTTTTTCACGAACTTCTCAAAAATCACAGTTTTGGAGGGGTGGGGGGTCAGGTTGTGGTTTTTGGTACTTTTCAAAGTCGATCTTTTCAAAGTCTCAACATGATCCTATGCTTCGATTGGCTTGAAATTAATAAATCGACCCCGTTAGGGGCAGTACTTTGCGAGAATTAAGCCTATGATGAAAACCGCAAGTCTTTATCTTTTGTAGTTTCGGAGTTGGGGTTAATGTCGGGATTAGGCTTCACTCTCACACAAACGTTTCTTCAGTGAGGTCGGAAAGTGCGGCCGTACACTTCATTGATACCAATAAGTTTTCATGCTCTAGATCGCCTTTTCATCTTTTCGGAACAGTTAACTTTAAGAAAATATCTCTATTCAAATCCATTCTACACCTGTTTGAAGATTGAAGTCAAAGGCACTTTTCATACTCTGTACTTAGAAATATTTTTGGAAATTTCTCACGCATGCGCAGTCACAAAAAAGGTCAGACATGCGCAGAAGTAAAAAAGGTCACCTCACTAACCCTCGCCAAAGTCCACTACCATCCTTCAAGTCCACTACCCTGACCCTTACCCTTACACTAACCCTGACCCTAACCCTAACCCTGACCCTAACCCAAACCCTGACCCTAACCCAAACCCAAACCCTGACCCTAACCCTGACCCAAACCCTGACCCTAACCCTGACCCTAACCCTGACCCAAACCCTGACCCTAACCCTAACCCAAACACTAACCCAAACCAAAACCCCAAATGTGTTAAAATCGTTGTTTTGAAGGCCTTACTTTATCTTGGAACGGGTAAGTCTAGGGGGTTAACCGATTAGATTTTCGTATTAAGTTTTTTCACGAACTTCTCAAAAATCACAGTTTTGGAGGGGTGGGGGGTCAGGTTGTGGTTTTTGGTACTTTTCAAAGTCGATCTTTTCAAAGTCTCAACATGATCCTATGCTTCGATTGGCTTGAAATTAATAAATCGACTCCGTTAGGGGCAGTACTTTGCGAGAATTAAGCCTATGATGAAAACCGCAAGTCTTTATCTTTTGTAGTTTCGGAGTTGGGGTTAATGTCGGGATTAGGCTTCACTCTCACACAAACGTTTCTTCAGTGAGGTCGGAAAGTGCGGCCGTACACTTCATTGATACCAATAAGTTTTCATGCTCTAGATCGCCTTTTCATCTTTTCGGAACAGTTAACTTTAAGAAAATATCTCTATTCAAATCCATTCTACACCTGTTTGAAGATTGAAGTCAAAGGCACTTTTCATACTCTGTACTTAGAAATATTTTTGGAAATTTCTCACGCATGCGCAGTCACAAAAAAGGTCAGACATGCGCAGAAGTAAAAAAGGTCACCTCACTAACCCTCGCCAAAGTCCACTACCATCCTTCAAGTCCACTACCCTGACCCTTACCCTTACACTAACCCTGACCCTAACCCTAACCCTGACCCTAACCCAAACCCTGACCCTAACCCAAACCCAAACCCTGACCCTAACCCTGACCCAAACCCTGACCCTAACCCTGACCCTAACCCTGACCCAAACCCTGACCCTAACCCTAACCCAAACACTAACCCAAACCAAAACCCCAAATGTGTTAAAATCGTTGTTTTGAAGGCCTTACTTTATCTTGGAACGGGTAAGTCTAGGGGGTTAACCGATTAGATTTTCGTATTAAGTTTTTTCACGAACTTCTCAAAAATCACAGTTTTGGAGGGGTGGGGGGTCAGGTTGTGGTTTTTGGTACTTTTCAAAGTCGATCTTTTCAAAGTCTCAACATGATCCTATGCTTCGATTGGCTTGAAATTAATAAATCGACCCCGTTAGGGGCAGTACTTTGCGAGAATTAAGCCTATGATGAAAACCGCAAGTCTTTATCTTTTGTAGTTTCGGAGTTGGGGTTAATGTCGGGATTAGGCTTCACTCTCACACAAACGTTTCTTCAGTGAGGTCGGAAAGTGCGGCCGTACACTTCATTGATACCAATAAGTTTTCATGCTCTAGATCGCCTTTTCATCTTTTCGGAACAGTTAACTTTAAGAAAATATCTCTATTCAAATCCATTCTACACCTGTTTGAAGATTGAAGTCAAAGGCACTTTTCATACTCTGTACTTAGAAATATTTTTGGAAATTTCTCACGCATGCGCAGTCACAAAAAAGGTCAGACATGCGCAGAAGTAAAAAAGGTCACCTCACTAACCCTCGCCAAAGTCCACTACCATCCTTCAAGTCCACTACCCTGACCCTTACCCTTACACTAACCCTGACCCTAACCCTAACCCTGACCCTAACCCAAACCCTGACCCTAACCCAAACCCAAACCCTGACCCTAACCCTGACCCAAACCCTGACCCTAACCCTGACCCTAACCCTGACCCAAACCCTGACCCTAACCCTAACCCAAACACTAACCCAAACCAAAACCCCAAATGTGTTAAAATCGTTGTTTTGAAGGCCTTACTTTATCTTGGAACGGGTAAGTCTAGGGGGTTAACCGATTAGATTTTCGTATTAAGTTTTTTCACGAACTTCTCAAAAATCACAGTTTTGGAGGGGTGGGGGGTCAGGTTGTGGTTTTTGGTACTTTTCAAAGTCGATCTTTTCAAAGTCTCAACATGATCCTATGCTTCGATTGGCTTGAAATTAATAAATCGACCCCGTTAGGGGCAGTACTTTGCGAGAATTAAGCCTATGATGAAAACCGCAAGTCTTTATCTTTTGTAGTTTCGGAGTTGGGGTTAATGTCGGGATTAGGCTTCACTCTCACACAAACGTTTCTTCAGTGAGGTCGGAAAGTGCGGCCGTACACTTCATTGATACCAATAAGTTTTCATGCTCTAGATCGCCTTTTCATCTTTTCGGAACAGTTAACTTTAAGAAAATATCTCTATTCAAATCCATTCTACACCTGTTTGAAGATTGAAGTCAAAGGCACTTTTCATACTCTGTACTTAGAAATATTTTTGGAAATTTCTCACGCATGCGCAGTCACAAAAAAGGTCAGACATGCGCAGAAGTAAAAAAGGTCACCTCACTAACCCTCGCCAAAGTCCACTACCATCCTTCAAGTCCACTACCCTGACCCTTACCCTTACACTAACCCTGACCCTAACCCTAACCCTGACCCTAACCCAAACCCTGACCCTAACCCAAACCCAAACCCTGACCCTAACCCTGACCCAAACCCTGACCCTAACCCTGACCCTAACCCTGACCCAAACCCTGACCCTAACCCTAACCCAAACACTAACCCAAACCAAAACCCCAAATGTGTTAAAATCGTTGTTTTGAAGGCCTTACTTTATCTTGGAACGGGTAAGTCTAGGGGGTTAACCGATTAGATTTTCGTATTAAGTTTTTTCACGAACTTCTCAAAAATCACAGTTTTGGAGGGGTGGGGGGTCAGGTTGTGGTTTTTGGTACTTTTCAAAGTCGATCTTTTCAAAGTCTCAACATGATCCTATGCTTCGATTGGCTTGAAATTAATAAATCGACCCCGTTAGGGGCAGTACTTTGCGAGAATTAAGCCTATGATGAAAACCGCAAGTCTTTATCTTTTGTAGTTTCGGAGTTGGGGTTAATGTCGGGATTAGGCTTCACTCTCACACAAACGTTTCTTCAGTGAGGTCGGAAAGTGCGGCCGTACACTTCATTGATACCAATAAGTTTTCATGCTCTAGATCGCCTTTTCATCTTTTCGGAACAGTTAACTTTAAGAAAATATCTCTATTCAAATCCATTCTACACCTGTTTGAAGATTGAAGTCAAAGGCACTTTTCATACTCTGTACTTAGAAATATTTTTGGAAATTTCTCACGCATGCGCAGTCACAAAAAAGGTCAGACATGCGCAGAAGTAAAAAAGGTCACCTCACTAACCCTCGCCAAAGTCCACTACCATCCTTCAAGTCCACTACCCTGACCCTTACCCTTACACTAACCCTGACCCTAACCCTAACCCTGACCCTAACCCAAACCCTGACCCTAACCCAAACCCAAACCCTGACCCTAACCCTGACCCAAACCCTGACCCTAACCCTGACCCTAACCCTGACCCAAACCCTGACCCTAACCCTAACCCAAACACTAACCCAAACCAAAACCCCAAATGTGTTAAAATCGTTGTTTTGAAGGCCTTACTTTATCTTGGAACGGGTAAGTCTAGGGGGTTAACCGATTAGATTTTCGTATTAAGTTTTTTCACGAACTTCTCAAAAATCACAGTTTTGGAGGGGTGGGGGGTCAGGTTGTGGTTTTTGGTACTTTTCAAAGTCGATCTTTTCAAAGTCTCAACATGATCCTATGCTTCGATTGGCTTGAAATTAATAAATCGACCCCATTAGGGGCAGTACTTTGCGAGAATTAAGCCTATGATGAAAACCGCAAGTCTTTATCTTTTGTAGTTTCGGAGTTGGGGTTAATGTCGGGATTAGGCTTCACTCTCACACAAACGTTTCTTCAGTGAGGTCGGAAAGTGCGGCCGTACACTTCATTGATACCAATAAGTTTTCATGCTCTAGATCGCCTTTTCATCTTTTCGGAACAGTTAACTTTAAGAAAATATCTCTATTCAAATCCATTCTACACCTGTTTGAAGATTGAAGTCAAAGGCACTTTTCATACTCTGTACTTAGAAATATTTTTGGAAATTTCTCACGCATGCGCAGTCACAAAAAAGGTCAGACATGCGCAGAAGTAAAAAAGGTCACCTCACTAACCCTCGCCAAAGTCCACTACCATCCTTCAAGTCCACTACCCTGACCCTTACCCTTACACTAACCCTGACCCTAACCCTAACCCTGACCCTAACCCAAACCCTGACCCTAACCCAAACCCAAACCCTGACCCTAACCCTGACCCAAACCCTGACCCTAACCCTGACCCTAACCCTGACCCAAACCCTGACCCTAACCCTAACCCAAACACTAACCCAAACCAAAACCCCAAATGTGTTAAAATCGTTGTTTTGAAGGCCTTACTTTATCTTGGAACGGGTAAGTCTAGGGGGTTAACCGATTAGATTTTCGTATTAAGTTTTTTCACGAACTTCTCAAAAATCACAGTTTTGGAGGGGTGGGGGGTCAGGTTGTGGTTTTTGGTACTTTTCAAAGTCGATCTTTTCAAAGTCTCAACATGATCCTATGCTTCGATTGGCTTGAAATTAATAAATCGACCCCGTTAGGGGCAGTACTTTGCGAGAATTAAGCCTATGATGAAAACCGCAAGTCTTTATCTTTTGTAGTTTCGGAGTTGGGGTTAATGTCGGGATTAGGCTTCACTCTCACACAAACGTTTCTTCAGTGAGGTCGGAAAGTGCGGCCGTACACTTCATTGATACCAATAAGTTTTCATGCTCTAGATCGCCTTTTCATCTTTTCGGAACAGTTAACTTTAAGAAAATATCTCTATTCAAATCCATTCTACACCTGTTTGAAGATTGAAGTCAAAGGCACTTTTCATACTCTGTACTTAGAAATATTTTTGGAAATTTCTCACGCATGCGCAGTCACAAAAAAGGTCAGACATGCGCAGAAGTAAAAAAGGTCACCTCACTAACCCTCGCCAAAGTCCACTACCATCCTTCAAGTCCACTACCCTGACCCTTACCCTTACACTAACCCTGACCCTAACCCTAACCCTGACCCTAACCCAAACCCTGACCCTAACCCAAACCCAAACCCTGACCCTAACCCTGACCCAAACCCTGACCCTAACCCTGACCCTAACCCTGACCCAAACCCTGACCCTAACCCTAACCCAAACACTAACCCAAACCAAAACCCCAAATGTGTTAAAATCGTTGTTTTGAAGGCCTTACTTTATCTTGGAACGGGTAAGTCTAGGGGGTTAACCGATTAGATTTTCGTATTAAGTTTTTTCACGAACTTCTCAAAAATCACAGTTTTGGAGGGGTGGGGGGTCAGGTTGTGGTTTTTGGTACTTTTCAAAGTCGATCTTTTCAAAGTCTCAACATGATCCTATGCTTCGATTGGCTTGAAATTAATAAATCGACCCCGTTAGGGGCAGTACTTTGCGAGAATTAAGCCTATGATGAAAACCGCAAGTCTTTATCTTTTGTAGTTTCGGAGTTGGGGTTAATGTCGGGATTAGGCTTCACTCTCACACAAACGTTTCTTCAGTGAGGTCGGAAAGTGCGGCCGTACACTTCATTGATACCAATAAGTTTTCATGCTCTAGATCGCCTTTTCATCTTTTCGGAACAGTTAACTTTAAGAAAATATCTCTATTCAAATCCATTCTACACCTGTTTGAAGATTGAAGTCAAAGGCACTTTTCATACTCTGTACTTAGAAATATTTTTGGAAATTTCTCACGCATGCGCAGTCACAAAAAAGGTCAGACATGCGCAGAAGTAAAAAAGGTCACCTCACTAACCCTCGCCAAAGTCCACTACCATCCTTCAAGTCCACTACCCTGACCCTTACCCTTACACTAACCCTGACCCTAACCCTAACCCTGACCCTAACCCAAACCCTGACCCTAACCCAAACCCAAACCCTGACCCTAACCCTGACCCAAACCCTGACCCTAACCCTGACCCTAACCCTGACCCAAACCCTGACCCTAACCCTAACCCAAACACTAACCCAAACCAAAACCCCAAATGTGTTAAAATCGTTGTTTTGAAGGCCTTACTTTATCTTGGAACGGGTAAGTCTAGGGGGTTAACCGATTAGATTTTCGTATTAAGTTTTTTCACGAACTTCTCAAAAATCACAGTTTTGGAGGGGTGGGGGGTCAGGTTGTGGTTTTTGGTACTTTTCAAAGTCGATCTTTTCAAAGTCTCAACATGATCCTATGCTTCGATTGGCTTGAAATTAATAAATCGACCCCGTTAGGGGCAGTACTTTGCGAGAATTAAGCCTATGATGAAAACCGCAAGTCTTTATCTTTTGTAGTTTCGGAGTTGGGGTTAATGTCGGGATTAGGCTTCACTCTCACACAAACGTTTCTTCAGTGAGGTCGGAAAGTGCGGCCGTACACTTCATTGATACCAATAAGTTTTCATGCTCTAGATCGCCTTTTCATCTTTTCGGAACAGTTAACTTTAAGAAAATATCTCTATTCAAATCCATTCTACACCTGTTTGAAGATTGAAGTCAAAGGCACTTTTCATACTCTGTACTTAGAAATATTTTTGGAAATTTCTCACGCATGCGCAGTCACAAAAAAGGTCAGACATGCGCAGAAGTAAAAAAGGTCACCTCACTAACCCTCGCCAAAGTCCACTACCCTAACCCTAACCCTAACCCTAACCCTAACCCTAACCCTAACCCTAACCCTAACCCTAACCTAACCCTAACCCTAACCTAACCCTAACCCTAACCCTAACCCTAACCCTAACCCTAACCCTAACCCTAACCTAACCCTAACCTAACCCTAACCTAACCCTAACCCTAACCCTAACCCTAACCCTAACCCTAACCTAACCCTAACCCTAACCCTAACCCTAACCCTAACCCTAACCCTAACCTAACCTAAACCCTAACCCTAACCCTAACCCTAACCCTAACCCTAACCCTAACCCTAACCCTAACCCTAACCTTTAACCCTAACCTAACCCTAACCCTAACCTAACCCTAACCCTAACCCTAACCCTAACCCTAACCCTAACCCTAAACCCTAACCCTAACCCTAACCCTAACCCTAACCCTAACCCTAACCCTAACCTAACCTAACCCTAACCCTAACCCTAACCCTAACCCTAACCCTAACCCTAACCCTAACCTAACCCTAACCCTAATATATTGATCTTACTAAATCATAGGTCATTATGTAGTTTGGTGTATTGCTGTCAAATTTAAGGATTAAATTAATCTAGGTCCAAAAAGCTTGAATTTGCAGTTCCGACTATATTCAGATAGTACACCTTAAATCTTTTTATAACTTTTTCAAATCAACTTGGATTTTCATCAAACTATACAGCTATCTTGGTAACATATTGATCTTACTGAATCAAAGGTCATTATGTAGTTTGGTGTATTGCTGTCAAACTTAAGAATAGCTTTAATCTAGTTAAAAAAAGATTGAATTTGCAGTTCGGACTATATTCAGATAGTACACTTTAATTTTTTTTATAACTTTTTCAAATCAACTAGGATTTTCATCAACCTATACAGCTATTTTAGTAATATATTGATCTTACTAAATCATAGGTCATTATGTAGTTTGGTGTATTGCTGTCAAATTTAAGGATTAAATTAATACATCCTGACATTTTGCTATATGAGTCAGCCTGGGGTATCAAAACTACTTAAATTTTGTTACGTATCAATATATTGAACAAAAGGAGGACATGCTGGCACTCTTAATTTATGCGGACAAAAATTTGTAGTTGTTGTGTTCCAATATTGCTGTCATTTGTATTATACATTAAATCCTGACATAAAAATAGTTGCTGATTTACCATGCGGCTATATAGATTTACAAAATAAAGTGCAAATATGGTCAGTTTTGGTTGATGCAGTCAAATAATTTTGTTATAGGAGTCAGCCTGAGGTATCAAAACTACTGAAATTTTGTTGCTAGACAATATTTTGATTAAAAAGAGGACATGCTGGCAATCTATATTTATACGGAGAAAATTGTGTATTCACATTATGTTCCAATACTACTGTCATTTGTATAAAACATTCATTCTTGACATAAAATTATTACTGAATTATTATGCGGCTATATAGATTTACATAATAATGTGCAAATATGGTCAGTTTAAGTTGATGCTGTCAAATATTTTTGCAAACGGTAGGTTTTAATTGACAAGTCAAAACAGCTTAAATTTTCAGTGCGCAATAAATTCAGATAGTCAACCTTAAACATTTCTGTAACTTTTTCAAATCGACTTGGATTTTCAAAAACCTTGACAGCTATTTCCAATATACCCTGTTCTTACATAGGACAGAGTCATTTGGCATTTGGGTTGATTACTGGTAAATGGTATGTTTTAATTGAGAATTCAAAACAGCTTAAATTTTCAGTGCGCAATAAATTCAGATAGTCAACCTTAAACATTTCTGTCACTTTTTCAAATCGACTTGGATTTTTATAAAACATGACAGCTGTCTCAATTATATACTGTTCTTACCAATTGCAAAGTCATTTGCCATTTTATTAACCTTCCTGTCAAATTGTAGGTTTATTTCATAGGTGAAAAAGGCTAAGATTTTCACTTCTGACTACATTCAGATAGTCACCTTTAAGAATTTCTACAACTTTCTCAAATCAACTGGGATTTTAAGGTTAACTAGACAGCTATCTCAATTATATACTATTCTTACAAAATGCAAAGTAGCAGTTTGCCATTTTCATTCATTCCTGTCAAATTGTATGTTTAATTGAGTAACTGTAGACTGACAAACTGTGTAAATCTATCAAACCTGAGCTACCACAAGTATAAAATGTTTATGCCGGTAAGGAATAATCAAGAAAAAGGTCAATTTTATTCATGAATACAACAAATATACCAATTTGACACTTAAACTCCTTCACACGACAGGTCAGTCCTATCGTGTCCTAAATATTTATGCGGAGCACATTGAATTGTTGTACCAGCAATTTAATTCCTGCCACAGAAGCCTAAACCAACTAACTGCTGATTCAGTAAAGTATGTTTAGGTGCAAATTAACCCTTTTTAACAGCCTTTGCAAGTCCCTAGAAAAACATTCGCATTCCTCAACACAGATTGCTATTTACACATGGAGCACTCCAAAATGTTGTACCAAGGAGTATAATTCCATATGAGGCATATGCTTTGGTATTCTCAGAGTGTTCTTTACATACACCTGTGCTGTCTCCTCTTATAAATGTCGGTTAAAAATAGGCAGTGCCATTCTATGTTGCATAGTAAGGTGGAGCACCTACTAATGTTGTACCAGGAATAAGCATGTTACAGTTATTAGTTGGCTTTTTTATCGACCTATAACTTTTGAATGCCTGAGCTGATGTTCCAAAACCAGACTGCACAATTTGCCCAATTGAATGCCCATTCCAAAACGTTAAACATTTTTGAAATCGAACGGTAAACAACGGAGCTATGATTTTTCAAAGTTTGCCATGTACACTTCCGTGTTCCATACTACGTCTAATATGTAAACAAATACCCATGTGTTCTTTATCGACCTATAACTTTTGAATGCCTGACCTGATCTTCCAAACCTAGACTGCACAATTTGCCCAATTGAATGTCCTTTCCAAAACGTTAAACATTTTGTAAATCAAACGGTTAAAAACGGAGCTATGACTTTTTCAAAGTTTGCCATATAGCCTCCCGTATTCCTTACTACGTCTGATATGTAAACAAATACCCAAGTCTTCTTTAACGGCTATACACATTTTATTTTCACTATCAAGTCAGCACAATTTCCGCAGTTAAATGTCTCTTCCAAAACACTAAACAGTTTATACATCGGACCGCAAACAACGGAGCTACGATTTTTCAAACTTTGCCTATATTCCTAATTGGATTATCTTCCCTGAATTCAAATTTTGTGTCACACCTTGTTTGAGGAAATTATTACACAAAGCCTACTATATAAAGCACTCAGTACACATATGCTAATGGGGGGAACCCTTGTATCCAAGGCATGTCGCGCATGCGCACTCAGACTTTATAAATAAATAAATAAAAATTTTAACTATAATTTAACTCTAACACTCCAGCATTTATCAGACCAGTTAATAAAAAAAAAAAAAAAAAAAAAAATAATAAATATAATTTAACTCAAACAGTCCAGCATGAGGCATAAAAGTACTTAAATATCATATAAAAGAAGAAATATTGGCACTTTTTATATCTGTCGACAAAGTTTTTAGTCTCCATACACTGAAAACTATAAACCAAAAAGAATAAAATAGGTTGCCGGTATGGAATAACCTTGAAAAAGGTCAATGTTGACACCCTATATTGATGAGTACAACACATATAGCAATTTGAAACTTAAAATCCTTCAGTCTAATGTCTAACAATCAATTTTGAGGTACAAAAAGTACTCAATTACAAAGCCGGTACAAGAATATCAATAAAAAGAAAGAAATATTGTCGCCTTTTATTGTTATCGACACAAATAAAAGTAACCGTAGACTTATACAGTGTCAAATTATCCATCCTAAGAATGAAATGTTTATACCGGCACAGAAGTATCATCAAAAAGAAAGAAATATTGTCGCCTTTTATTGTTATCGACACAAATAAAAGTAACCGTAGCCTTATACAGTGTCAAATTATCCATCAAAAGAATAAAATGTTCATGCTGGCACACAAGTATCATCAAAAGGATAGATATTGGCACCATTTATAGATGCAGACAACAAATACAGCAACCTGAAACATTCATTTCTTCACTTTTGTGTCTGAGAATACATCTAAACTCATAAATATTATACAACATATGAAGTATTGTCACTTTTAGTTGGTATCGACATAAATATCAGTAACCGTACACTTATAAATCTCTCAATTGTTGTCAAATTATGCATTCTTATAGTTGTCGACAAATGTTTTAGTAACCGTAGACTCCAAACCTGTGTAAAACTATCAATCCTCAGGTACCGAAAGGATAAAATGTTAATGCCGGTAAGTAATAACCAAGAAAATGGTCAATATTGGCACCCTATATTGCTGAATGCAACAAATATAGCACTTCAAAACATTTATTCTTTCACTTTTATGTCTGACAATCCATTTGAATGTATCAAATGTCCTCTATTACCAGGCCGGTACAAGAATATTATAACAAAGATGAAATAGTGTCGCTTTTAATTGTTTCGCGACATAAATATTAGTAACCGTACACTTATAAATCTCTCAATTTGTGTCAAACCATTCATTCTTAGATTCAAATAATGATGCCGGACCAGAAAAATCAGGAAGAAGGGAAGATATTGGCACCTTTTGTTGATACCGACAACAAATTTTGTTATTTAAACTTGTTTTCATTCCCATTTAATGTCAAACAACCCATCAGGATGTATTTAAAAGTGCTCAATTATAAGGCCAGTACCAGAATATCATTCAAAAGAAGAAATATTGGCTCTTTTTATTCTTGTCGACAAAAGTTTTAGTATAACCGTAGACTTACGAAGCGCTTAATTTTTGACAAAATTTTCATCGCGAGGTACATAAAGAATAAAATTATTATGCCGGTAGAGAATATTCAAGGAAAAGGGTACATATTGGCTCAAGATATTGATGAATACAACAAATATAGCAGCTTGACACTTAAACTCCTTCATGAAAGACTATCATTTCTTAACATTTAGGGATCGTTGTACCACAGTTTCTGACACGTTTTCTTCGGCGACCTATAACTTTTGAATGCCCCGATACATTTTCAATATCAAGACAACAAAATGTGCGCAATTGAATTCCCTTTCCAAAACGCTAAACAGTTTATAAATCGGACGGTCAACAACAGAGATACGATTTTTTCAAAGTTTGCCTATAAGCCTTATCAGATTATCTCCCCTGAATTTCAATATGCAAATTTTGGCATACCTTCTTCAGGAAATTGTTACAAAAAGACTACTATATATACAACTAAGTATGTATTACTATAGGGGGACCCTTGAATCCAAAACATATCGGCGCATGCGCACTTAAAAGGGTTAGGGTTAGAAAAAAAGATCCGGCTAACCCAAACCCTAACCCTAACCCTAATTTGGGTTAGGGTTAACCCTAACCCTCATATATTCATACGCCAGCCATATCACAACCCTTAATAGTCAGCCTACACCCCAGGTGCCCCCCTCTATATGATACCTAACCCTAACCCTAACCTAACCCTAACCCTAACCCTAACCCTAACCTTAACCCTAACCCTAACCCTAACCCTAACCCTAACCCTAACCCTAACCCTAACCCTAACCTAACCCTAACCCTAACCCTAACCCTAACCCTAACCCTAACCCTAACCCTAACCTAACCCTAACCCTAACCCTAACCCTAACCCTAACCCTAACCCTAACCCTAACCCTAACCCTAACCTAACCCTAACCCTAACCCTAACCCTAACCCTAACCCTAACCCTAACCCTAAACCCTAAACCCTAACCCTAACCCTAACCCTAACCCTAACCCTAACCTAACCCTAACCCTAACCCTAACCCTAACCCTAACCCTAACCCTAACCCTAACCCTAACCTAACCCTAACCCTAACCCTAACCCTAACCCTAACCCTAACCCTAACCCAAATATTTTTGGAAATTTCTGACGCATGCGCAGTCACAAAAAAGGGCAGACATGCGCAGAAGTGAAAAAGGGCACCTCACTAACCCTCGTCAAAGTCCACTACCATACGCAAACCCTGACCCTAACCCTAACTTAAACCCTGACCCTGACCCTAACCCTGACCCTAACCCTGACCCAAACCCTGACCCTAACCCTGACCCTAACCCTGACCCAAACCCTGACCCTAACCCTGACCCTAACCCTGACCCTAACCCTGACCCAAACCCTGACCCTAACTCTAACCCAAACACTAACCCAAACCAAAACCCCAAATGTGTTAAAATCGTTGTTTTGAAGGCCTTACTTTATCTTGGAACGGGTAAGTCTAGGGGGTTAACCGATTAGATTTTCGTATTAAGTTTTTTCACGAACTTCTCAAAAATCACAGTTTTGGAGGGGTGGGGGGTCAGGTTGTGGTTTTTGGTACTTTTCAAAGTCGATATTTTCAAAGTCTCAACATGATCCTATGCTTCGATTGGCTTGAAATTAATAAATCGACCCCGTTAGGGGCAGTACTTTGCGAGAATTAAGCCTATGATGAAAACCGCAAGTCTTTATCTTTTGTAGTTTCGGAGTTGGGGTTAATGTCGGGATTAGGCTTCACTCTCACACAAACGTTTCTTCAGTGAGGTCGGAAAGTGCGGCCGTACACTTCATTGATACCAATAAGTTTTCATGCTCTAGATCGCCTTTTCATCTTTTCGGAACAGTTAACTTTAAGAAAATATCTCTATTCAAATCCATTCTACACCTATTTGAAGATTGAAGTCAAAGGCACTTTTCATACTCTGTACTTAGAAATATTTTTGGAAATTTCTGACGCATGCGCAGTCACAAAAAAGGGCAGACATGCGCAGAAGTGAAAAAGGGCACCTCACTAACCCTCGTCAAAGTCCACTACCATACGCAAACCCTGACCCTAACCCTAACTTAAACCCTGACCCTGACCCTAACCCTGACCCTAACCCTGACCCAAACCCTGACCCTAACCCTGACCCTAACCCTGACCCAAACCCTGACCCTAACCCTGACCCTAACCCTGACCCTAACCCTGACCCAAACCCTGACCCTAACTCTAACCCAAACACTAACCCAAACCAAAACCCCAAATGTGTTAAAATCGTTGTTTTGAAGGCCTTACTTTATCTTGGAACGGGTAAGTCTAGGGGGTTAACCGATTAGATTTTCGTATTAAGTTTTTTCACGAACTTCTCAAAAATCACAGTTTTGGAGGGGTGGGGGGTCAGGTTGTGGTTTTTGGTACTTTTCAAAGTCGATATTTTCAAAGTCTCAACATGATCCTATGCTTCGATTGGCTTGAAATTAATAAATCGACCCCGTTAGGGGCAGTACTTTGCGAGAATTAAGCCTATGATGAAAACCGCAAGTCTTTATCTTTTGAAGTTTCGGAGTTGGGGTTAATGTCGGGATTAGGCTTCACTCTCACACAAACGTTTCTTCAGTGAGGTCGGAAAGTGCGGCCGTACACTTCATTGATACCAATAAGTTTTCATGCTCTAGATCGCCTTTTCATCTTTTCGGAACAGTTAACTTTAAGAAAATATCTCTATTCAAATCCATTCTACACCTATTTGAAGATTGAAGTCAAAGGCACTTTTCATACTCTGTACTTAGAAATATTTTTGGAAATTTCTGACGCATGCGCAGTCACAAAAAAGGGCAGACATGCGCAGAAGTGAAAAAGGGCACCTCACTAACCCTCGTCAAAGTCCACTACCATACGCAAACCCTGACCCTAACCCTAACTTAAACCCTGACCCTGACCCTAACCCTGACCCTAACCCTGATCCAAACCCTGACCCTAACCCTGACCCTAACCCTGACCCAAACCCTGACCCTAACCCTGACCCTAACCCTGACCCTAACCCTGACCCAAACCCTGACCCTAACTCTAACCCAAACACTAACCCAAACCAAAACCCCAAATGTGTTAAAATCGTTGTTTTGAAGGCCTTACTTTATCTTGGAACGGGTAAGTCTAGGGGGTTAACCGATTAGATTTTCGTATTAAGTTTTTTCACGAACTTCTCAAAAATCACAGTTTTGGAGGGGTGGGGGGTCAGGTTGTGGTTTTTGGTACTTTTCAAAGTCGATATTTTCAAAGTCTCAACATGATCCTATGCTTCGATTGGCTTGAAATTAATAAATCGACCCCGTTAGGGGCAGTACTTTGCGAGAATTAAGCCTATGATGAAAACCGCAAGTCTTTATCTTTTGTAGTTTCGGAGTTGGGGTTAATGTCGGGATTAGGCTTCACTCTCACACAAACGTTTCTTCAGTGAGGTCGGAAAGTGCGGCCGTACACTTCATTGATACCAATAAGTTTTCATGCTCTAGATCGCCTTTTCATCTTTTCGGAACAGTTAACTTTAAGAAAATATCTCTATTCAAATCCATTCTACACCTATTTGAAGATTGAAGTCAAAGGCACTTTTCATACTCTGTACTTAGAAATATTTTTGGAAATTTCTGACGCATGCGCAGTCACAAAAAAGGGCAGACATGCGCAGAAGTGAAAAAGGGCACCTCACTAACCCTCGTCAAAGTCCACTACCATACGCAAACCCTGACCCTAACCCTAACTTAAACCCTGACCCTGACCCTAACCCTGACCCTAACCCTGACCCAAACCCTGACCCTAACCCTGACCCTAACCCTGACCCAAACCCTGACCCTAACCCTGACCCTAACCCTGACCCTAACCCTGACCCAAACCCTGACCCTAACTCTAACCCAAACACTAACCCAAACCAAAACCCCAAATGTGTTAAAATCGTTGTTTTGAAGGCCTTACTTTATCTTGGAACGGGTAAGTCTAGGGGGTTAACCGATTAGATTTTCGTATTAAGTTTTTTCACGAACTTCTCAAAAATCACAGTTTTGGAGGGGTGGGGGGTCAGGTTGTGGTTTTTGGTACTTTTCAAAGTCGATATTTTCAAAGTCTCAACATGATCCTATGCTTCGATTGGCTTGAAATTAATAAATCGACCCCGTTAGGGGCAGTACTTTGCGAGAATTAAGCCTATGATGAAAACCGCAAGTCTTTATCTTTTGAAGATTCGGAGTTGGGGTTAATGTCGGGATTAGGCTTCACTCTCACACAAACGTTTCTTCAGTGAGGTCGGAAAGTGCGGCCGTACACTTCATTGATACCAATAAGTTTTCATGCTCTAGATCGCCTTTTCATCTTTTCGGAACAGTTAACTTTAAGAAAATATCTCTATTCAAATCCATTCTACACCTATTTGAAGATTGAAGTCAAAGGCACTTTTCATACTCTGTACTTAGAAATATTTTTGGAAATTTCTGACGCATGCGCAGTCACAAAAAAGGGCAGACATGCGCAGAAGTGAAAAAGGGCACCTCACTAACCCTCGTCAAAGTCCACTACCATACGCAAACCCTGACCCTAACCCTAACTTAAACCCTGACCCTGACCCTAACCCTGACCCTAACCCTGACCCAAACCCTGACCCTAACCCTGACCCTAACCCTGACCCAAACCCTGACCCTAACCCTGACCCTAACCCTGACCCTAACCCTGACCCAAACCCTGACCCTAACTCTAACCCAAACACTAACCCAAACCAAAACCCCAAATGTGTTAAAATCGTTGTTTTGAAGGCCTTACTTTATCTTGGAACGGGTAAGTCTAGGGGGTTAACCGATTAGATTTTCGTATTAAGTTTTTTCACGAACTTCTCAAAAATCACAGTTTTGGAGGGGTGGGGGGTCAGGTTGTGGTTTTTGGTACTTTTCAAAGTCGATATTTTCAAAGTCTCAACATGATCCTATGCTTCGATTGGCTTGAAATTAATAAATCGACCCCGTTAGGGGCAGTACTTTGCGAGAATTAAGCCTATGATGAAAACCGCAAGTCTTTATCTTTTGAAGTTTCGGAGTTGGGGTTAATGTCGGGATTAGGCTTCACTCTCACACAAACGTTTCTTCAGTGAGGTCGGAAAGTGCGGCCGTACACTTCATTGATACCAATAAGTTTTCATGCTCTAGATCGCCTTTTCATCTTTTCGGAACAGTTAACTTTAAGAAAATATCTCTATTCAAATCCATTCTACACCTATTTGAAGATTGAAGTCAAAGGCACTTTTCATACTCTGTACTTAGAAATATTTTTGGAAATTTCTGACGCATGCGCAGTCACAAAAAAGGGCAGACATGCGCAGAAGTGAAAAAGGGCACCTCACTAACCCTCGTCAAAGTCCACTACCATACGCAAACCCTGACCCTAACCCTAACTTAAACCCTGACCCTGACCCTAACCCTGACCCTAACCCTGACCCAAACCCTGACCCTAACCCTGACCCTAACCCTGACCCAAACCCTGACCCTAACCCTGACCCTAACCCTGACCCTAACCCTGACCCAAACCCTGACCCTAACTCTAACCCAAACACTAACCCAAACCAAAACCCCAAATGTGTTAAAATCGTTGTTTTGAAGGCCTTACTTTATCTTGGAACGGGTAAGTCTAGGGGGTTAACCGATTAGATTTTCGTATTAAGTTTTTTCACGAACTTCTCAAAAATCACAGTTTTGGAGGGGTGGGGGGTCAGGTTGTGGTTTTTGGTACTTTTCAAAGTCGATATTTTCAAAGTCTCAACATGATCCTATGCTTCGATTGGCTTGAAATTAATAAATCGACCCCGTTAGGGGCAGTACTTTGCGAGAATTAAGCCTATGATGAAAACCGCAAGTCTTTATCTTTTGTAGTTTCGGAGTTGGGGTTAATGTCGGGATTAGGCTTCACTCTCACACAAACGTTTCTTCAGTGAGGTCGGAAAGTGCGGCCGTACACTTCATTGATACCAATAAGTTTTCATGCTCTAGATCGCCTTTTCATCTTTTCGGAACAGTTAACTTTAAGAAAATATCTCTATTCAAATCCATTCTACACCTATTTGAAGATTGAAGTCAAAGGCACTTTTCATACTCTGTACTTAGAAATATTTTTGGAAATTTCTGACGCATGCGCAGTCACAAAAAAGGGCAGACATGCGCAGAAGTGAAAAAGGGCACCTCACTAACCCTCGTCAAAGTCCACTACCCTAACCCTAACCCTAACCCTAACCCTAACCCTAACCTAACCCTAACCCTAACCCTAACCCTAACCCTAACCCTAACCCTAACCCTAACCCTAACCCTAACCCTAACCCTAACCCTAACCCTAACCCTAACCCTAACCCTAACCCTAACCCTAACCCTAACCCTAACCCTAACCCTAACCCTAACCCTAACCCTAACCCTAACCCTAACCCTAACCCTAACCCTAACCCTAACCCTAACCCTAACCCTAACCCTAACCCTAACCCTAACCCTAACCCTAACCCTAACCCTAACCCTAACCCTAACCCTAACCCTAACCCTAACCCTAACCTAACCCTAACCCTAACCCTAACCCTAACCCTAACCCTAACCCTAACCCTAACCCTAACCCTAACCCTAACCCTAACCCTAACCCTAACCCTAACCCTAACCCTAACCCTAACCCTAACCCTAACCGAATGGGGTCCAAATACATCAAAACACAAAAAAAACACAACTTTGATTCCAGTCAAAAATTCTATGTTGGTTCAAGTAGCCATTTACCGCATTACACATACAAGTCAATGGACTCAAAATTATCCAAAATAAAAAAAAAACCCAACCCCCAGATGAAGAAAAAAAAGGTCAAGTAACCCATACCGCGCAGCTAACATTTTATTACCGCATCACTTCCCAAAATGATGTAGCCATGTGTAGCCATTTTACCCAAAATTGTTGCCATTTTACCCAAAATTGTAGTCAGTTTACCGCAAAATGTAGCCAATTGTAGCCATTTTACCACGCCCCTAACCGAAGTAGCCCCGAACTGATAACCGGCTATTTTTGGGCTACATTTGACTACATTTGGCTACATTTTCGTACCGAGATAACAACCCTAACCCTAACCCTAACCCTAACCCTAACCCTAACCCTAACCCTAAACCCTAACCCTAACCCTAACCCTAACCCTAACCCTAACCCTAACCCTAACCCTAACCCTAACCTAACCCTAACCCTAACCCTAACCCTAACCCTAACCCTAACCCTAACCCTAACCCTAACCCTAACCCTAACCCTAACCCTAACCCTAACCCTAACCCTAACCCTAACCTCGACACAAATATAAGTAACCGTAGACTTATACAGTGTCAAATTATCCATCAAAAGAATAAAATGTTCATGCTGGCACACAAGTATCATCAAAAAGGATAGATATTGGCACCATTTATAGATGCAGACAACAAATACAAATCCTCCTAAACTAATAAATGTCATACAACATATGAAATATTGTCACTTTTAGTTTGTATTGACATAAATATCAGTAACCGTACACATATAAATCTCTCAATTGTTGTCAAATTATGCATTCTTATAGTTGTCGACAAATGTTTTATTAACCGTAGACTCCAAACCTGTGTAAAACTATCAATCCTCAGGTACCGAAAGGATAAAATGTTAATGCCGGTAAGTAATAACCAAGAAAATGGTCAATATTGGCACCCTATATTGCTGAATGCAACAAATATAGCACTTCAAAACATTTATTCTTTCACTTTTATGTCTGACAATCCATTTGAATGTATCAAATGGCCTCTATTACCTGGCCAGTACAAGCATAATAGAACAAAGATGAAATAGTGTCGCTTTTAATTGTTTCGCGACATAAATATTAGTAACCGTACACTTATAAATCTCTCAATTTGTGTCAAACCATTCATTCTGAGATTCAAATAATGATGCCGGACCAGAAAAATCAGGAAGAAGGGAAGATATTGGCACCTTTTGTTGATACCGACAACAAATTTTGTTATTTAAACTTGTTTTCATTCCCATTTAATGTCAAACAACCCATCAGGATGTATTTAAAAGTGCTCAATTATAAGGCCAGTACCAGAATATCATTCAAAAGAAGAAATATTGGCTCTTTTTATTCTTGTCGACAAAAGTTTTAGTATAACCGTAGACTTACGAAGCGCTTAATTTTTGACAAAATTTTCATCGCGAGGTACATAAAGAATAAAATTATTATGCCGGTAGACAATATTCAAGGAAAAGGGTAAATATTGGCCCAAGATATTGATGAATACAACAAATATAGCAGCTTGACACTTAAACTCCTTCATGAAAGGCTATCATTTCTTAACATTTAGGGATCGTTGTACCACAGTTTCTGACACGTTTTCTTCGGCGACCTATAACTTTTGAATGCCCCGATACATTTTCAATATCAAGACACCAAAATGTGCGCAATTGAATTCCCTTTCCAAAACGCTAAACAGTTTAAAAATCGGACGGTCAACAACAGAGATACGATTTTTTCAAAGTTTGCCTATAAGCCTTATCAGATTATCTCCCCTGAATTTCAATATGCAAATTTTGGCATACCTTCTTCAGGAAATTGTTACAAAAAGACTACTATATATACAACTAAGTATGTATTACTATAGGGGGACCCTTGAATCCAAAACATATCGGCGCATGCGCACTTGAAAGGGTTAGGGTTAGAAAAAAAGATCCGGCTAACCCAAACCCTAACCCTAACCCTAATTTGGGTTAGGGTTAACCCTAACCCTCATATATTCATACGCCAGCCATATCACAACCCTTAATAGTCAGCCTACACCCCAGGTGCCCCCCTCTATATGATACCTAACCCTAACCCTAACCCTAAACCCTAACCCTAACCCTAACCCTAACCCTAACCCTAACCCTAACCCTAACCCTAACCCTAACCCTAACCCTAACCCTAACCCTAACCCTAACCCTAACCCTAACCCTAACCCTAACCCTAACCCTAACCCTAACCCTAACCCTAACCCTAACCCTAACCCTAACCCTAACCCTAACCCTAACCCTAACCCTAACCCTAACCCTAACCCTAACCCTAACCCTAACCCTAACCCTAACCCTAACCCTAACCCTAACCCTAACCCTAACCCTAACCCTAACCCTAACCCTAACCCTAACCCTAACCCTAACCCTAACCCTAACCCTAACCCTAACCCTAACCCTAACCCTAACCCTAACCCTAACCCTAACCCTAACCCTAACCCTAACCCTAACCCTAACCCTAACCCTAACCCTAACCCTAACCCTAACCCTAACCCTAACCCTAACCCTAACCCTAACCCTAACCCTAACCCTAACCCTAACCCTAACCCTAACCCTAACCCTAACCCTAACCCTAACCCTAACCCTAACCCTAACCCTAACCCTAACCCTAACCCTAACCCTAACCCTAACCCTAACCCTAACCCTAACCCTAAACCCTAACCCTAAACCCTAACCCTAACCCTAACCCTAACCCTAACCCTAACCCTAACCCTAACCCTAACCCTAACCCTAACCCTAACCCTAACCCTAACCCTAACCCTAACCCTAACCCTAACCCTAACCCTAACCAGTTAATAAAAAAAAAAAAAAAAAAAAAAATAATAAATATAATTTAACTCAAACAGTCCAGCATGAGGCATAAAAGTACTTAAATATCATATAAAAGAAGAAATATTGGCACTTTTTATATCTGTCGACAAAGTTTTTAGTCTCCATACACTGAAAACTATAAACCAAAAAGAATAAAATATGATGCCGGTATGGAATAACCATGAAAAAAGGTCAATGTTGACACCCTATATTGATGAGTACAACACATATTGCAATTTGAAACTTAAAATCCTTCACTCTAATGTCTAACAATCAGTCTTGAGGTACAAAAAGTACTCAATTACCAAGCCGGTACAAGAATATCAATAAAAAGAAAGAAATATTGTCGCCTTTTATTGTTATCGACACAAATAAAAGTAACCGTAGACTTATACAGTGTCAAATTATCCATCCTAAGAATGAAATGTTTATACCGGCACAGAAGTATCATCAAAAAGAAAGAAATATTGTCGCCTTTTATTGTTATCGACACAAATAAAAGTAACCGTAGCCTTATACAGTGTCAAATTATCCATCAAAAGAATAAAATGTTCATGCTGGCACACAAGTATCATCAAAAGGATAGATATTGGCACCATTTATAGATGCAGACAACAAATACAGCAACCTGAAACATTCATTTCTTCACTTTTGTGTCTGAGAATACATCTAAACTCATAAATATTATACAACATATGAAGTATTGTCACTTTTAGTTGGTATCGACATAAATATCAGTAACCGTACACTTATAAATCTCTCAATTGTTGTCAAATTATGCCTTCTTATAGTTGTCGACAAATGTTTTAGTAACCGTAGACTCCAAACCTGTGTAAAACTATCAATCCTCAGGTACCGAAAGGATAAAATGTTAATGCCGGTAAGTAATAACCAAGAAAATGGTCAATATTGGCACCCTATATTGCTGAATGCAACAAATATAGCACTTCAAAACATTTATTCTTTCACTTTTATGTCTGACAATCCATTTGAATGTATCAAATGTCCTCTATTACCAGGCCGGTACAAGAATATTATAACAAAGATGAAATAGTGTCGCTTTTAATTGTTTCGCGACATAAATATTAGTAACCGTACACTTATAAATCTCTCAATTTGTGTCAAACCATTCATTCTTAGATTCAAATAATGATGCCGGACCAGAAAAATCAGGAAGAAGGGAAGATATTGGCACCTTTTGTTGATACCGACAACAAATTTTGTTATTTAAACTTGTTTTCATTCCCATTTAATGTCAAACAACCCATCAGGATGTATTTAAAAGTGCTCAATTATAAGGCCAGTACCAGAATATCATTCAAAAGAAGAAATATTGGCTCTTTTTATTCTTGTCGACAAAAGTTTTAGTATAACCGTAGACTTAGGAAGCGCTTAATTTTTGAAAAAAATTTCATCGCGAGGTACATAAAGAATAAAATTATTATGCCGGTAGACAATATTCAAGGAAAAGGGTAAATATTGGCCCAAGATATTGATGAATACAACAAATATAGCAGCTTGACACTTAAACTCCTTCATGAAAGGCTATCATTTCTTAACATTTAGGTGGAGCACATTGGATCTTTGTACCACAGTTTCTGACACGTTTTCTTCGGCGACCTATAACTTGTGAATGCCCCGATACATTTTCAATATCAAGACACCAAAATGTGCGCAATTGACTGCCCATTATAAAACGTTAAACATTTTGGAAATCGAACGGTAAACAACGGAGCTATGATTTTTCAAAGTTTGCCATGTACACTTCCGTGTTCCATACTACGTCTAATATGTAAACAAATACCCATGTGTTCTTTATCGACCTATAACTTTTGAATGCCTGAACTGATCTTCCAAACCTAGACTGCACAATTTGCCCAATTGAATGTCCTTTCCAAAACGTTAAACATTTTGTAAATCAAACGGTTAAAAACGGAGCTTTGATTTTTTCAAAGTTTGCCATATAGCCTCCCGTATTCCTTACTACGTCTGATATGTAAACAAATACCCAAGTCTTCTTTAACGGCTATACACATTTTATTTTCACTATCAAGTCAGCACAATTTTCGCAGTTAAATGTCCTTTCCAAAACACTAAACAGTTTATACATCGGACCGCAAACAACGCAGCTACGATTTTTCAAACTTTGCCTATATTCCTAATTGGATTATCTTCCCTGAATTCAAATTTTGTGTCAACTTGTTTGAGGAAATTATTACACAAAGCCTACTATATAAAGCACTCAGTACACATATGCTAATGGGGGAACCCTTGTATCCAAGGCATGTCGCGCATGCGCACTCAGACTTTGAAAAAGGTCAATGTTGACACCCTATATTGATGAGTACAACACATATATAGCATTTGAAACTTAAAATCCTTCACTCTAATGTCTAACAATCAATTTTGAGGTACAAAAAGTACTCAATTACCAAGCCGGTACAAGAATATCAATAAAAAGAAAGAAATATTGTCGCCTTTTATTGTTATCGACACAAATAAAAGTAACCGTAGACTTATACAGTGTCAAATTATCCATCCTAATGATGAAATGTTTATACCGGCACAAAAGTATCATCAAAAAGAAAGAAATATTGTCGCCTTTTATTGTTATCGACACAAATATAAGTAACCGTAGACTTATACAGTGTCAAATTATCCATCAAAAGAATAAAATGTTCATGCTGGCATACAAGTATCATCAAAAAGGATAGATATTGGCACCATTTATAGATGCAGACAACAAATACAAATCCTCCTAAACTCATAAATATCATACAACATATGAAATATTGTCACTTTTAGTTTGTATTGACATAAATATCAGTAACCGTACACATATAAATCTCTCAATTGTTGTCAAATTATGCATTCTTATAGTTGTCGACAAATGTTTTATTAACCGTAGACTCCAAACCTGTGTAAAACTATCAATCCTCAGGTACCGAAAGGATAAAATGTTAATGCCGGTAAGTAATAACCAAGAAAATGGTCAATATTGGCACCCTATACTGCTGAATGCAACAAATATAGCACTTCAATACATTTATTCTTTCACTTTTATGTCTGACAATCCATTTGAATGTATCAAATGGCCTCTATTACCTGGCCAGTACAAGAATAATAGAACAAAGATGAAATAGTGTCGCTTTTAATTGTTTCGCGACATAAATATTAGTAACCGTACACTTATAAATCTCTCAATTTGTGTCAAACCATTCATTCTGAGATTCAAATAATGATGCCGGACCAGAAAAATCAGGAAGAAGGGAAGATATTGGCACCTTTTGTTGATACCGACAACAAATTTTGTTATTTAAACTTGTTTTCATTCCCATTTAATGTCAAACAACCCATCAGGATGTATTTAAAAGTGCTCAATTATAAGGCCAGTACCAGAATATCATTCAAAAGAAGAAATATTGGCTCTTTTTATTCTTGTCGACAAAAGTTTTAGTATAACCGTAGACTTACGAAGCGCTTAATTTTTGACAAAATTTTCATCGCGAGGTACATAAAGAATAAAATTATTATGCCGGTAGAGAATATTCAAGGAAAAGGGTAAATATTGCCCCAAGATATTGATGAATACAACAAATATAGCAGCTTGACACTTCAACTCCTTCATGAAAGGCTATCATTTCTTAACATTTAGGGATCGTTGTACCACAGTTTCTGACACGTTTTCTTCGGCAACCTATAACTTTTGAATGCCCCGATACATTTTCAATATCAAGACACCAAAATGTGCGCAATTGGATTCCCTTTCCAAAACGCTAAACAGTTTAAAAATCGGACGGTCAACAACAGAGATACGATTTTTTCAAAGTTTGCCTATAAGCCTTATCAGATTATCTCCCCTGAATTTCAATATGCAAATTTTGGCATACCTTCTTCAGGAAATTGTTACAAAAAGACTACTATATATACAACTAAGTATGTATTACTATAGGGGGACCCTTGAATCCAAAACATATCGGCGCATGCGCACTTGAAAGGGTTAGGGTTAGAAAAAAAGATCCGGCTAACCCAAACCCTAACCCTAACCCTAATTTGGGTTAGGGTTAACCCTAACCCTCATATATTCATACGCCAGTCATATCACAACCCTTAATAGTCAGCCTACACCCCAGGTGCCCCCCTCTATATGATACCTAACCCTAACCCTAACCCTAACCCTAACCCAAACCCTAACCCTAACCCTAACCCTAACCCTAACCCTAACCCTAACCCTAACCCTAACCCTAACCCTAACCCTAAACCCTAACCCTAACCCTAACCCTAACCCTAACCCTAACCCTAACCCTAACCCTAACCCTAACCCTAACCCTAACCCTAACCCTAACCCTAACCCTAACCCTAACCCTAACCCTAACCCTAACCCTAACCCTAACCCTAACCCTAACCCTAACCCTAACCCTAACCTAACCCTAACCCTAACCCTAACCCTAACCCTAACCCTAACCCTAACCCTAACCCTAACCCTAACCCTAACCCTAACCCTAACCCTAACCCTAACCCTAACCCTAACCCTAACCCTAACCCTAACCCTAACCCTAACCCTAACCCTAACCCTAACCCTAACCCTAACCCTAACCTAACCCTAACCCTAACCCTAACCCTAACCCTAACCCTAACCCTAACCCTAACCCTAACCCTAACCCAACCCTAACCTAACCCTAACCCTAACCCTAACCCTAACCCTAACCCTAACCCTAAACCCTAACCCTAACCCTAACCCTAACCCTAACCCTAACCCTAACCCTAACCCTAACCCTAACCCTAACCCTAACCCTAACCCTAACCCTAACCCTAAACCCTAACCCTAACCCTAACCCTAACCCTAACCCTAACCCTAACCCTAAACCCTAACCCTAACCCTAACCCTAACCCTAACCCTAACCTAACCCTAACCCTAACCCTAACCCTAACCCTAAACCCTAACCCTAACCCTAACCCTAACCCTAACCCTAACCCTAACCCTTTTTTATAACTTTTTCAAATCAACTAGGATTTTCATCAAACTATACAGCTATCTTAGTAATATATTGATCTTACTAAATCAGAGGTCATTATGTAGTTTGGTGTATTGCTGTCAAATTTAAGGATTAAATTAATCTAGGTCCAAAAAGCTTGAATTTGCAGTTCCGACTATATTCAGATAGTACACCTTAAATCTTTTTATAACTTTTTCAAATCAACTTGGATTTTCATCAAACTATACAGCTATCTTGGTAACATATTGATCTTACTGAATCAAAGGTCATTATGTAGTTTGGTGTATTGCTGTCAAATTTAATGAAGGTCAAAAAAGCTAGGATTTGCAATTTTGGACAAAATTCAGCATTTCAGATAGTACACTCACTTTAATTTTTTTTATAACTTTTTCAAATCAACTTGGATTTTCATCAAACTATGCAGCTATATTAGTAATATATTGATCTTACTCAATCACAGGTCATTATGTAGTTTGGTGTGTTGCTTACAAATTTCTAGGTAAAAAAAGATTGAATTTGCAGTTCGGACTATATTCAGATACCTAACCCTAATTTTTTTTATAACTTTTTCAAATCAACTAGGATTTTCATCAAACTATACAGCTATCTTAGTAATATATTGATCTTACTAAATCAGAGGTCATTATGTAGTTTGGTGTATTGCTGTCAAATTTAAGGATTAAATTAATCTAGGTCCAAAAAGCTTGAATTTGCAGTTCCGACTATATTCAGATAGTACACCTTAAATCTTTTTATAACTTTTTCAAATCAACTTGGATTTTCATCAAACTATACAGCTATCTTGGTAACATATTGATCCTACTGAATCAAAGGTCATTATGTAGTTTGGTGTATTGCTGTCAAATTTAATGAAGGTCAAAAAAGCTAGGATTTGCAATTTTGGACAAAATTCAGCATTTCAGATAGTACACTCACTTTAATTTTTTTTATAACTTTTTCAAATCAACTTGGATTTTCATCAAACTATGCAGCTATATTAGTAATATATTGATCTTACTCAATCACAGGTCATTATGTAGTTTGGTGTGTTGCTTACAAATTTCTAGGTAAAAAAAGATTGAATTTGCAGTTCGGACTATATTCAGATACCTAACCCTAATTTTTTTTATAACTTTTTCAAATCAACTAGGATTTTCATCAAACTATACAGCTATCTTAGTAATATATTGATCTTACTAAATCAGAGGTCATTATGTAGTTTGGTGTATTGCTGTCAAATTTAAGGATTAAATTAATCTAGGTCCAAAAAGCTTGAATTTGCAGTTCCGACTATATTCAGATAGTACACCTTAAATCTTTTTATAACTTTTTCAAATCAACTTGGATTTTCATCAAACTATACAGCTATCTTGGTAACATATTGATCTTACTGAATCAAAGGTCATTATGTAGTTTGGTGTATTGCTGTCAAATTTAATGAAGGTCAAAAAAGCTAGGATTTGCAATTTTGGACAAAATTCAGCATTTCAGATAGTACACTCACTTTAATTTTTTTTATAACTTTTTCAAATCAACTTGGATTTTCATCAAACTATGCAGCTATATTAGTAATATATTGATCTTACTCAATCACAGGTCATTATGTAGTTTGGTGTGTTGCTTACAAATTTCTAGGTAAAAAAAGATTGAATTTGCAGTTCGGACTATATTCAGATACCTAACCCTAATTTTTTTTATAACTTTTTCAAATCAACTAGGATTTTCATCAAACTATACAGCTATCTTAGTAATATATTGATCTTACTAAATCAGAGGTCATTATGTAGTTTGGTGTATTGCTGTCAAATTTAAGGATTAAATTAATCTAGGTCCAAAAAGCTTGAATTTGCAGTTCCGACTATATTCAGATAGTACACCTTAAATCTTTTTATAACTTTTTCAAATCAACTTGGATTTTCATCAAACTATACAGCTATCTTGGTAACATATTGATCTTACTGAATCAAAGGTCATTATGTAGTTTGGTGTATTGCTGTCAAATTTAATGAAGGTCAAAAAAGCTAGGATTTGCAATTTTGGACAAAATTCAGCATTTCAGATAGTACACTCACTTTAATTTTTTTTATAACTTTTTCAAATCAACTTGGATTTTCATCAAACTATGCAGCTATATTAGTAATATATTGATCTTACTCAATCACAGGTCATTATGTAGTTTGGTGTGTTGCTTACAAATTTCTAGGTAAAAAAAGATTGAATTTGCAGTTCGGACTATATTCAGATACCTAACCCTAATTTTTTTTATAACTTTTTCAAATCAACTAGGATTTTCATCAAACTATACAGCTATCTTAGTAATATATTGATCTTACTAAATCAGAGGTCATTATGTAGTTTGGTGTATTGCTGTCAAATTTAAGGATTAAATTAATCTAGGTCCAAAAAGCTTGAATTTGCAGTTCCGACTATATTCAGATAGTACACCTTAAATCTTTTTATAACTTTTTCAAATCAACTTGGATTTTCATCAAACTATACAGCTATCTTGGTAACATATTGATCTTACTGAATCAAAGGTCATTATGTAGTTTGGTGTATTGCTGTCAAATTTAATGAAGGTCAAAAAAGCTAGGATTTGCAATTTTGGACAAAATTCAGCATTTCAGATAGTACACTCACTTTAATTTTTTTTATAACTTTTTCAAATCAACTTGGATTTTCATCAAACTATGCAGCTATATTAGTAATATATTGATCTTACTCAATCACAGGTCATTATGTAGTTTGGTGTGTTGCTTACAAATTTCTAGGTAAAAAAAGATTGAATTTGCAGTTCGGACTATATTCAGATACCTAACCCTAATTTTTTTTATAACTTTTTCAAATCAACTAGGATTTTCATCAAACTATACAGCTATCTTAGTAATATATTGATCTTACTAAATCAGAGGTCATTATGTAGTTTGGTGTATTGCTGTCAAATTTAAGGATTAAATTAATCTAGGTCCAAAAAGCTTGAATTTGCAGTTCCGACTATATTCAGATAGTACACCTTAAATCTTTTTATAACTTTTTCAAATCAACTTGGATTTTCATCAAACTATACAGCTATCTTGGTAACATATTGATCTTACTGAATCAAAGGTCATTATGTAGTTTGGTGTATTGCTGTCAAATTTAATGAAGGTCAAAAAAGCTAGGATTTGCAATTTTGGACAAAATTCAGCATTTCAGATAGTACACTCACTTTAATTTTTTTTATAACTTTTTCAAATCAACTTGGATTTTCATCAAACTATGCAGCTATATTAGTAATATATTGATCTTACTCAATCACAGGTCATTATGTAGTTTGGTGTGTTGCTTACAAATTTCTAGGTAAAAAAAGATTGAATTTGCAGTTCGGACTATATTCAGATACCTAACCCTAATTTTTTTTATAACTTTTTCAAATCAACTAGGATTTTCATCAAACTATACAGCTATCTTAGTAATATATTGATCTTACTAAATCAGAGGTCATTATGTAGTTTGGTGTATTGCTGTCAAATTTAAGGATTAAATTAATCTAGGTCCAAAAAGCTTGAATTTGCAGTTCCGACTATATTCAGATAGTACACCTTAAATCTTTTTATAACTTTTTCAAATCAACTTGGATTTTCATCAAACTATACAGCTATCTTGGTAACATATTGATCTTACTGAATCAAAGGTCATTATGTAGTTTGGTGTATTGCTGTCAAATTTAATGAAGGTCAAAAAAGCTAGGATTTGCAATTTTGGACAAAATTCAGCATTTCAGATAGTACACTCACTTTAATTTTTTTTATAACTTTTTCAAATCAACTTGGATTTTCATCAAACTATGCAGCTATATTAGTAATATATTGATCTTACTCAATCACAGGTCATTATGTAGTTTGGTGTGTTGCTTACAAATTTCTAGGTAAAAAAAGATTGAATTTGCAGTTCGGACTATATTCAGATACCTAACCCTAATTTTTTTTATAACTTTTTCAAATCAACTAGGATTTTCATCAAACTATACAGCTATCTTAGTAATATATTGATCTTACTAAATCAGAGGTCATTATGTAGTTTGGTGTATTGCTGTCAAATTTAAGGATTAAATTAATCTAGGTCCAAAAAGCTTGAATTTGCAGTTCCGACTATATTCAGATAGTACACCTTAAATCTTTTTATAACTTTTTCAAATCAACTTGGATTTTCATCAAACTATACAGCTATCTTGGTAACATATTGATCTTACTGAATCAAAGGTCATTATGTAGTTTGGTGTATTGCTGTCAAATTTAATGAAGGTCAAAAAAGCTAGGATTTGCAATTTTGGACAAAATTCAGCATTTCAGATAGTACACTCACTTTAATTTTTTTTATAACTTTTTCAAATCAACTTGGATTTTCATCAAACTATGCAGCTATATTAGTAATATATTGATCTTACTCAATCACAGGTCATTATGTAGTTTGGTGTGTTGCTTACAAATTTCTAGGTAAAAAAAGATTGAATTTGCAGTTCGGACTATATTCAGATACCTAACCCTAATTTTTTTTATAACTTTTTCAAATCAACTAGGATTTTCATCAAACTATACAGCTATCTTAGTAATATATTGATCTTACTAAATCAGAGGTCATTATGTAGTTTGGTGTATTGCTGTCAAATTTAAGGATTAAATTAATCTAGGTCCAAAAAGCTTGAATTTGCAGTTCCGACTATATTCAGATAGTACACCTTAAATCTTTTTATAACTTTTTCAAATCAACTTGGATTTTCATCAAACTATACAGCTATCTTGGTAACATATTGATCTTACTGAATCAAAGGTCATTATGTAGTTTGGTGTATTGCTGTCAAATTTAATGAAGGTCAAAAAAGCTAGGATTTGCAATTTTGGACAAAATTCAGCATTTCAGATAGTACACTCACTTTAATTTTTTTTATAACTTTTTCAAATCAACTTGGATTTTCATCAAACTATGCAGCTATATTAGTAATATATTGATCTTACTCAATCACAGGTCATTATGTAGTTTGGTGTGTTGCTTACAAATTTCTAGGTAAAAAAAGATTGAATTTGCAGTTCGGACTATATTCAGATACCTAACCCTAATTTTTTTTATAACTTTTTCAAATCAACTAGGATTTTCATCAAACTATACAGCTATCTTAGTAATATATTGATCTTACTAAATCAGAGGTCATTATGTAGTTTGGTGTATTGCTGTCAAATTTAAGGATTAAATTAATCTAGGTCCAAAAAGCTTGAATTTGCAGTTCCGACTATATTCAGATAGTACACCTTAAATCTTTTTATAACTTTTTCAAATCAACTTGGATTTTCATCAAACTATACAGCTATCTTGGTAACATATTGATCTTACTGAATCAAAGGTCATTATGTAGTTTGGTGTATTGCTGTCAAATTTAATGAAGGTCAAAAAAGCTAGGATTTGCAATTTTGGACAAAATTCAGCATTTCAGATAGTACACTCACTTTAATTTTTTTTATAACTTTTTCAAATCAACTTGGATTTTCATCAAACTATGCAGCTATATTAGTAATATATTGATCTTACTCAATCACAGGTCATTATGTAGTTTGGTGTGTTGCTTACAAATTTCTAGGTAAAAAAAGATTGAATTTGCAGTTCGGACTATATTCAGATACCTAACCCTAATTTTTTTTATAACTTTTTCAAATCAACTAGGATTTTCATCAAACTATACAGCTATCTTAGTAATATATTGATCTTACTAAATCAGAGGTCATTATGTAGTTTGGTGTATTGCTGTCAAATTTAAGGATTAAATTAATCTAGGTCCAAAAAGCTTGAATTTGCAGTTCCGACTATATTCAGATAGTACACCTTAAATCTTTTTATAACTTTTTCAAATCAACTTGGATTTTCATCAAACTATACAGCTATCTTGGTAACATATTGATCTTACTGAATCAAAGGTCATTATGTAGTTTGGTGTATTGCTGTCAAATTTAATGAAGGTCAAAAAAGCTAGGATTTGCAATTTTGGACAAAATTCAGCATTTCAGATAGTACACTCACTTTAATTTTTTTTATAACTTTTTCAAATCAACTTGGATTTTCATCAAACTATGCAGCTATATTAGTAATATATTGATCTTACTCAATCACAGGTCATTATGTAGTTTGGTGTGTTGCTTACAAATTTCTAGGTAAAAAAAGATTGAATTTGCAGTTCGGACTATATTCAGATACCTAACCCTAATTTTTTTTATAACTTTTTCAAATCAACTAGGATTTTCATCAAACTATACAGCTATCTTAGTAATATATTGATCTTACTAAATCAGAGGTCATTATGTAGTTTGGTGTATTGCTGTCAAATTTAAGGATTAAATTAATCTAGGTCCAAAAAGCTTGAATTTGCAGTTCCGACTATATTCAGATAGTACACCTTAAATCTTTTTATAACTTTTTCAAATCAACTTGGATTTTCATCAAACTATACAGCTATCTTGGTAACATATTGATCTTACTGAATCAAAGGTCATTATGTAGTTTGGTGTATTGCTGTCAAATTTAATGAAGGTCAAAAAAGCTAGGATTTGCAATTTTGGACAAAATTCAGCATTTCAGATAGTACACTCACTTTAATTTTTTTTATAACTTTTTCAAATCAACTTGGATTTTCATCAAACTATGCAGCTATATTAGTAATATATTGATCTTACTCAATCACAGGTCATTATGTAGTTTGGTGTGTTGCTTACAAATTTCTAGGTAAAAAAAGATTGAATTTGCAGTTCGGACTATATTCAGATACCTAACCCTAATTTTTTTTATAACTTTTTCAAATCAACTAGGATTTTCATCAAACTATACAGCTATCTTAGTAATATATTGATCTTACTAAATCAGAGGTCATTATGTAGTTTGGTGTATTGCTGTCAAATTTAAGGATTAAATTAATCTAGGTCCAAAAAGCTTGAATTTGCAGTTCCGACTATATTCAGATAGTACACCTTAAATCTTTTTATAACTTTTTCAAATCAACTTGGATTTTCATCAAACTATACAGCTATCTTGGTAACATATTGATCTTACTGAATCAAAGGTCATTATGTAGTTTGGTGTATTGCTGTCAAATTTAATGAAGGTCAAAAAAGCTAGGATTTGCAATTTTGGACAAAATTCAGCATTTCAGATAGTACACTCACTTTAATTTTTTTTATAACTTTTTCAAATCAACTTGGATTTTCATCAAACTATGCAGCTATATTAGTAATATATTGATCTTACTCAATCACAGGTCATTATGTAGTTTGGTGTGTTGCTTACAAATTTCTAGGTAAAAAAAGATTGAATTTGCAGTTCGGACTATATTCAGATACCTAACCCTAATTTTTTTTATAACTTTTTCAAATCAACTAGGATTTTCATCAAACTATACAGCTATCTTAGTAATATATTGATCTTACTAAATCAGAGGTCATTATGTAGTTTGGTGTATTGCTGTCAAATTTAAGGATTAAATTAATCTAGGTCCAAAAAGCTTGAATTTGCAGTTCCGACTATATTCAGATAGTACACCTTAAATCTTTTTATAACTTTTTCAAATCAACTTGGATTTTCATCAAACTATACAGCTATCTTGGTAACATATTGATCTTACTGAATCAAAGGTCATTATGTAGTTTGGTGTATTGCTGTCAAATTTAATGAAGGTCAAAAAAGCTAGGATTTGCAATTTTGGACAAAATTCAGCATTTCAGATAGTACACTCACTTTAATTTTTTTTATAACTTTTTCAAATCAACTTGGATTTTCATCAAACTATGCAGCTATATTAGTAATATATTGATCTTACTCAATCACAGGTCATTATGTAGTTTGGTGTGTTGCTTACAAATTTCTAGGTAAAAAAAGATTGAATTTGCAGTTCGGACTATATTCAGATACCTAACCCTAATTTTTTTTATAACTTTTTCAAATCAACTAGGATTTTCATCAAACTATACAGCTATCTTAGTAATATATTGATCTTACTAAATCAGAGGTCATTATGTAGTTTGGTGTATTGCTGTCAAATTTAAGGATTAAATTAATCTAGGTCCAAAAAGCTTGAATTTGCAGTTCCGACTATATTCAGATAGTACACCTTAAATCTTTTTATAACTTTTTCAAATCAACTTGGATTTTCATCAAACTATACAGCTATCTTGGTAACATATTGATCTTACTGAATCAAAGGTCATTATGTAGTTTGGTGTATTGCTGTCAAATTTAATGAAGGTCAAAAAAGCTAGGATTTGCAATTTTGGACAAAATTCAGCATTTCAGATAGTACACTCACTTTAATTTTTTTTATAACTTTTTCAAATCAACTTGGATTTTCATCAAACTATGCAGCTATATTAGTAATATATTGATCTTACTCAATCACAGGTCATTATGTAGTTTGGTGTGTTGCTTACAAATTTCTAGGTAAAAAAAGATTGAATTTGCAGTTCGGACTATATTCAGATACCTAACCCTAATTTTTTTTATAACTTTTTCAAATCAACTAGGATTTTCATCAAACTATACAGCTATCTTAGTAATATATTGATCTTACTAAATCAGAGGTCATTATGTAGTTTGGTGTATTGCTGTCAAATTTAAGGATTAAATTAATCTAGGTCCAAAAAGCTTGAATTTGCAGTTCCGACTATATTCAGATAGTACACCTTAAATCTTTTTATAACTTTTTCAAATCAACTTGGATTTTCATCAAACTATACAGCTATCTTGGTAACATATTGATCTTACTGAATCAAAGGTCATTATGTAGTTTGGTGTATTGCTGTCAAATTTAATGAAGGTCAAAAAAGCTAGGATTTGCAATTTTGGACAAAATTCAGCATTTCAGATAGTACACTCACTTTAATTTTTTTTATAACTTTTTCAAATCAACTTGGATTTTCATCAAACTATGCAGCTATATTAGTAATATATTGATCTTACTCAATCACAGGTCATTATGTAGTTTGGTGTGTTGCTTACAAATTTCTAGGTAAAAAAAGATTGAATTTGCAGTTCGGACTATATTCAGATACCTAACCCTAATTTTTTTTATAACTTTTTCAAATCAACTAGGATTTTCATCAAACTATACAGCTATCTTAGTAATATATTGATCTTACTAAATCAGAGGTCATTATGTAGTTTGGTGTATTGCTGTCAAATTTAAGGATTAAATTAATCTAGGTCCAAAAAGCTTGAATTTGCAGTTCCGACTATATTCAGATAGTACACCTTAAATCTTTTTATAACTTTTTCAAATCAACTTGGATTTTCATCAAACTATACAGCTATCTTGGTAACATATTGATCTTACTGAATCAAAGGTCATTATGTAGTTTGGTGTATTGCTGTCAAATTTAATGAAGGTCAAAAAAGCTAGGATTTGCAATTTTGGACAAAATTCAGCATTTCAGATAGTACACTCACTTTAATTTTTTTTATAACTTTTTCAAATCAACTTGGATTTTCATCAAACTATGCAGCTATATTAGTAATATATTGATCTTACTCAATCACAGGTCATTATGTAGTTTGGTGTGTTGCTTACAAATTTCTAGGTAAAAAAAGATTGAATTTGCAGTTCGGACTATATTCAGATACCTAACCCTAATTTTTTTTATAACTTTTTCAAATCAACTAGGATTTTCATCAAACTATACAGCTATCTTAGTAATATATTGATCTTACTAAATCAGAGGTCATTATGTAGTTTGGTGTATTGCTGTCAAATTTAAGGATTAAATTAATCTAGGTCCAAAAAGCTTGAATTTGCAGTTCCGACTATATTCAGATAGTACACCTTAAATCTTTTTATAACTTTTTCAAATCAACTTGGATTTTCATCAAACTATACAGCTATCTTGGTAACATATTGATCTTACTGAATCAAAGGTCATTATGTAGTTTGGTGTATTGCTGTCAAATTTAATGAAGGTCAAAAAAGCTAGGATTTGCAATTTTGGACAAAATTCAGCATTTCAGATAGTACACTCACTTTAATTTTTTTTATAACTTTTTCAAATCAACTTGGATTTTCATCAAACTATGCAGCTATATTAGTAATATATTGATCTTACTCAATCACAGGTCATTATGTAGTTTGGTGTGTTGCTTACAAATTTCTAGGTAAAAAAAGATTGAATTTGCAGTTCGGACTATATTCAGATACCTAACCCTAATTTTTTTTATAACTTTTTCAAATCAACTAGGATTTTCATCAAACTATACAGCTATCTTAGTAATATATTGATCTTACTAAATCAGAGGTCATTATGTAGTTTGGTGTATTGCTGTCAAATTTAAGGATTAAATTAATCTAGGTCCAAAAAGCTTGAATTTGCAGTTCCGACTATATTCAGATAGTACACCTTAAATCTTTTTATAACTTTTTCAAATCAACTTGGATTTTCATCAAACTATACAGCTATCTTGGTAACATATTGATCTTACTGAATCAAAGGTCATTATGTAGTTTGGTGTATTGCTGTCAAATTTAATGAAGGTCAAAAAAGCTAGGATTTGCAATTTTGGACAAAATTCAGCATTTCAGATAGTACACTCACTTTAATTTTTTTTATAACTTTTTCAAATCAACTTGGATTTTCATCAAACTATGGAGCACTTGATTTCACTGTCGGTTTTCAGTGTAGTTCATGTTCTTTCGTATTTAATAATATTGTTCTAAATTTCCTTTGTTTACTCCTAGGTTTTGATTGTCTCATACCATAATATATTTCGATAAAGACGGGCGTAGAAAAATAAGATTTTATATGATTGCCGATGAAAACTCTCCATCTAACACCAAGTAGCAACTTGACAGTCAGAATATTCCCATCTGAATTGATGCATTTCAGTCTGATTATATTTTTATTTTTTTTAATTATCCATTTCATTGAATTAGATCAAACAAATTGTCATCTTATAGTCATCCCATAGTGAAACAGTGGCTCATATTGTAGGAAATTAATGCATGCTAATAAAAGAAAGAGGACAACAGACTACCTTTATTCATGAATTACAACATGCATGTCAGATGCCTTTTTGGAACTATATACATGAAATGTGAAATGAAATAAGTTGGAAAATATGTATTGTCACAACGTATATAAATAATGTATAAAATAAATAATGCACACAAAGAATAAGAGAAATAAAAGTTAAAATGTCACACTGTCAAACAGACAGGCATCATGATTGTCTTAATTCATGATTGTACAAAAACATATGTTTAAAAAGAAATGTTGAACGTAACAATGTTCAAATGTTTATGGCCAGCTGGATATCCGTGGACGTAATGGTCGTTCTTTTGGCGTTAATTGCTCACAAGTCACTGTCTGTAAACAATCCTACAAGGTAAGCTTCAGCATTGGCTTCCTAAAACAAATATGTAAAATGATAATGAGGAGTACAATTTGTGTTATATGTTAATAATGTACAGAATTAATCGTAAAATATAGAAATGTTTACGCTCATGTCTTATAACATTGTATGTCATTTTGCAACTGAAATGTAATAAACTCAAATGCTCTGTAAATGAAATAAAATGCTTAACAGGTCGCACCTTTAAACGACCACAGATGTCGAACATTGAACATTTGGGCCAAGCATAAACACTACATTCAAGCTTGATACAGCTTTAAATTTGAATTGTGATTACATATTTAACACACCATATGTATCTAACACAGAATGAATGTGGTCAAAGAACGCAACAAATTGAAATTGGACCTATTGGTCAATATATAAGTTCAAGACATAATGCAAACATTTACAGCTAAAATTAAAAAACTATATGAAAAGGTTATATACCGGGAAGGTCTTTCTTTCAATGAGGGGAGCCACGATAATAAACTGAAGAACTATTTATAATTTGTGAAGTTGATACGGAATATTTGTCAAGTAGGTATTGGTACCTTCCGGTAAACTTTATGAGAACAAAGACGAGACGTTCTTTGACTAAACCTTGTGTCATAAACTTGTAAGATTCTGTTCACACCAAAATTAACTTTCAGTAATCATGTTCACACCAGAAAATGATTTCAGCGTCATGTTCACACCAGAAACTGATTTCAGGGATTGTGTTATTGTGTACGGATAATACATCGGGGATAAACTTCGTAAAAAGGTAAGTTATATTGATCTGTTATAGCAAATTACTAGCCCATAGTTAGCGTATACGCCAATGAACATGAATTGTAATTAATTAATCTACAATATTACTGAATTAACTGTCATGGGGATTCAGTTTTTATGGGGACAAATACTGCTTTAAAAAATACGTTCTTCTTTTCCGTAACATAATGTATAGATCTTTGTAAGGATGGTCACTAATTGTATCAGTTATAGATAAATATAACGGCATTTTCTATTCCCTGATAACATGAAATTTGTTGTCATGTATTTTATATTTAACATTACATTTAGTAATTGGGTTTTCCTGAAAGCAATTTCGGTGTGAACATAAATACATTTTAAAACGATTATCTTTTTCCAGACTAAATTATATCAGAAAAAATATATTGACAGCCTATACAGACACGAATACTTTCAAATTATGTTGTTACAACAGTATTGAAGATAAGACTGACCTGTTTGTATGCTTTATTTTCCGTTATGTCTGTCACTGCTGAAATTAATTTCTGGTGTGAACATGATATGTCTGACTACCGGTAAGATCATTCTTTCAATGAGGGTAAGCACCATAATACATTGAAGAACTACTTCAATAATATTGATTGACTAGTAAATTAATCTAGGTCCAAAAAGCTTGAATTTGCAGTTCGGACTATATTCAGATAGTACACTTTAAATCTTTTTATAACTTTTTCAAATCAACTTGGATTTTCATCAAACTATACAGCTACCTTGGTAACATATTGATCTTACTGAATCAAAGGTCATTCTGTAGTTTGGTGTATTGCTGTCAAATTTAATCTAGGTCAAAAAAGCTAGGATTTGCAATTTTGGACAAAATTCAGCATTTCAGATAGTACACTTTAATTTTTTTTATAACTTTTTCAAATCAACTTGGATTTTCATCAAACTATGCAGCTATATTAGTAATATATTGGTCTTACTGAATCACAGGTCATTATGTAGTTTGGTGTGTTGCTTACAAATTTCTAGGTAAAAAAAGCTAGGATTTGCAGTTTGGGCAAAATAGAGATAGTACACTTTAATTTTTTGTTATAACTTTTTCAAATCAACTAGGATTTTCAATAATATTAAATAATAGCCAACATATGCTTAAATAAACCTTAAATCTACACGAAAAGTTAACTTTAACCTTAAATAATATGCAACATATGCTTGAATAAAGCTTAAGGTTAAACTAAAAAGTAACCTTAACCTTAACCTTAAACTTAACCTTAACCTTAACCTTAACCTTAACCCTAAACTTAACCGTAAGCTAAAATAATAGCCAACATATGCTTAAATAAACCTTAAATCTACACGAAAAGTTAACTTTAACCTTAAATAATAGCCAACATATGCTTGAATAAAGCTTAAGGTTAAACGAAAAAGTAACCTTAACCTTAACCTTAACCTTAACCTTAACCTTAACCTTAACCCTAAACTTAACCGTAACCTTAAATAATAGCCAACATATGCTTAAATAAACCTTAAGGTTACACGAAAAGTTAACTTTAACCTTAAATAATAGCCAACATATGCTTGAATAAAGCTTAAGGTTAAACGAAAAAGTAACCTTAACCTTAACCTTAACCTTAACCTTAACCGTAACTTTAAATAATAGCCAACATATCCTTCAATGAAACCTAAGGTTAAACTAAAAATTAGAATTAAAATTGACCTCAACCATAACCCTAACAACTAACTCCTACATGTACCTATCTCGATAACGATCAGTCATACCGTCACCTTAGACAGCCTTGAGTATTCCCCACGGCTACCACTGTTATGATATATCCAACGTATCTTTAAATAATGCCTAAGGTTAAACGAAAAATTAACCTTAACCTTAACCTTAACCTTAACCTTAACCTTAACCCTAAATTTAACCGTAACCTTAAATAATAGCCAACATATGCTTAAATAAACATTAAGTTTACACGAAAAGTTAACTTTAACCTTAAATAATAGTCAACATATGCTTGAATAAAGCTTAAGGTTAAACGAAAAAGTAACCTTAACCTTAACCTTAACCTTAACCTTAACCTTAACTTAACCGTAACCTTAAATAATAGCCAACATATGCTTAAATAAACCTTAAGTTTACACGAAAAGTTAACTTTAACCTTAAATAATAGCCAACATATGCTTGAATAAAGCTTAAGGTTAAACGAAAAAGTAACCTTAACCTTAACCTTAACCTTAACCTTAACCTTAACCCTAAACTTAACCGTAACCTTAAATAATAGCCAACATATGCTTAAATAAACCTTAAGTTTACACGAAAAGTTAACTTTAACCTTAAATAATATGCAACATATGCTTGAATAAAGCTTAAGGTTAAACGAAAAAGTAACCTTAACCTTAACCTTAACCTTAACATTAACCTTAACTTAACCGTAACCTTAAATAATAGCCAACATATGCTTAAATAAACCTTAAGGTTACACGAAAAGTTAACTTTAACTTTAAATAATAGCCAACATATGCTTGAATAAAGCTTAAGGTTAAACGAAAAAGTAACATTAACCTTAACCTTAACCTTAACCTTAACCGTAACTTTAAATAATAGTCAACATATCCTTCAATGAAACCTAAGGTTAAACTAAAAATTAGAATTAAAATTGACCTCAACCATAACCCTAACAACTAACTCCTACATGTACCTATCTCGATAACGATCAGTCATACCGTCACCTTAGACAGCCTTGAGTATTCCCCACGGCTACCACTGTTATGATATATCCAACGTATCTTTAAATAATGCTTAAGGTTAAACGAAAAATTAACCTTAACCTTAACCTTAACCTTAACCTTAACCTTAACCCTAAATTTAACCGTAACCTTAAATAATAGCCAACATATGCTTAAATAAACATTAAGTTTACACGAAAAGTTAACTTTAACCTTAAATAATAGTCAACATATGCTTGAATAAAGCTTAAGGTTAAACGAAAAAGTAACCTTAACCTTAACCTTAACCTTAACCTTAACCTTAACCCTAAACTTAACCGTAACCTTAAATAATAGCCAACATATGCTTAAATAAACCTTAAGTTTACACGAAAAGTTAACTTTAACCTTAAATAATATGCAACATATGCTTGAATAAAGCTTAAGGTTAAACTAAAAAGTAACCTTAACCTTAACCTTAACCTTAACCTTAACCTTAACCTTAACCTTAACCTTAACTTAACCGTAAGCTAAAATAATAGCCAACATATGCTTAAATAAACCTTAAATCTACACGAAAAGTTAACTTTAACCTTAAATAATAGCCAACATATGCTTGAATAAAGCTTAAGGTTAAACGAAAAAGTAACCTTAACCTTAACCTTAACCTTAACCTTAACCCTAAACTTAACCGTAACCTTAAATAATAGCCAACATATGCTTAAATAAACCTTAAGGTTACACGAAAAGTTAACTTTAACCTTAAATAATAGCCAACATATGCTTGAATAAAGCTTAAGGTTAAACGAAAAAGTAACCTTAACCTTAACCTTAACCTTAACCTTAACCGTAACTTTAAATAATAGCCAACATATCCTTCAATGAAACCTAAGGTTAAACTAAAAATTAGAATTAAAATTGACCTCAACCATAACCCTAACAACTAACTCCTACATGTACCTATCTCGATAACGATCAGTCATACCGTCACCTTAGACAGCCTTGAGTATTCCCCACGGCTACCACTGTTATGATATATCCAACGTATCTTTAAATAATGCCTAAGGTTAAACGAAAAATTAACCTTAACCTTAACCTTAACCTTAACCTTAACCTTAACCCTAAATTTAACCGTAACCTTAAATAATAGCCAACATATGCTTAAATAAACATTAAGTTTACACGAAAAGTTAACTTTAACCTTAAATAATAGTCAACATATGCTTGAATAAAGCTTAAGGTTAAACGAAAAAGTAACCTTAACCTTAACCTTAACCTTAACCTTAACCCTTAACTTAACCGTAACCTTAAATAATAGCCAACATATGCTTGAATAAAGCTTAAGGTTAAACGAAAAAGTAACCTTAACCTTAACCTTAACCTTAACCTTAACCTTAACCTTAACCCTAAACTTAACCGTAACCTTAAATAATAGCCAACATATGCTTAGATAAACCTTAAGTTTACACGAAAAGTTAACTTTAACCTTAAATAATATGCAACATATGCTTGAATAAAGCTTAAGGTTAAACGAAAAAGTAACCTTAACCTTAACCTTAACCTTAACCTTAACCTTAACCTTAACCCTAAACTTAACCGTAAGCTTAAATAATAGCCAACATATGCTTAAATAAACCTTAAATTTACACGAAAAGTTAACTTTAACCTTAAATAATAGCCAACATATGCTTGAATAAAGCTTAAGGTTAAACGAAAAAGTAACCTTAACCTTAACCTTAACCTTAACCTTAGCCTTAACCCTAAACTTAACCGTAAGCTTAAATAATAGCCAACATATGCTTAAATAAACCTTAAATTTACACGAAAAGTTAACTTTAACCTTAAGTAATAGCCAACATATGCTTGAATAAAGCTTAAGGTTAAACGAAAAAGTAACCTTAACCTTAACCTTAACCTTAACCTTAACCCTAAACTTAACCGTAACCTTAAATAATAGCCAACATATGCTTAAATAAACCTTAAGGTTACACGAAAAGTTAACTTTAACCTTAAATAATAGCCAACATATGCTTGAATAAAGCTTAAGGTTAAACGAAAAAGTAACCTTAACCTTAACCTTAACCTTAACCTTAACCTTAACCGTAACTTTAAATAATTGCCAACATATCCTTCAATAAAACCTCAGGTTAAACTAAAAATTAGAATTAAAATTAACCTCAACCATAACCCTAACACCTAACTCCTACATGTACCTATCTCAATAACGATCAGTCATGCCGTCACCTTAGACAGCCTTGAGTATTCCCCACGGCTACCACTGTTATGATATATCCAACGTATCTTTAAATAATGCTTAAGGTTAAACGAAAAATTAACTTTAACCTTAACCTTAACCTTAACCTTAACCTTAACCTTAACCCTAAACTTAACCGTAACCTTAAATAATAGCCAACATATGCTTAAATAAACATTAAGTTTACACGAAAAGTTAACTTTAACCTTAAATAATAGTCAACATATGCTTGAATAAAGCTTAAGGTTAAACGAAAAAGTAACCTTAACCTTAACCTTAACCTTAACCTTAACCTTAACTTAACCGTAACCTTAAATAATAGCCAACATATGCTTAAATAAACCTTAAGTTTACACGAAAAGTTAACTTTAACCTTAAATAATAGCCAACATATGCTTGAATAAAGCTTAAGGTTAAACGAAAAAGTAACCTTAACCTTAACCTTAACCTTAACCTTAACCTTAACCTTAACCCTAAACTTAACCGTAACCTTAAATAATAGCCAACATATGCTTAAATAAACCTTAAGTTTACACGAAAAGTTAACTTTAACCTTAAATAATATGCAACATATGCTTGAATAAAGCTTAAGGTTAAACTAAAAAGTAACCTTAACCTTAACCTTAACCTTAACCTTAACCTTAACCTTAACCTTAACCTTAACTTAACCGTAAGCTAAAATAATAGCCAACATATGCTTAAATAAACCTTAAATCTACACGAAAAGTTAACTGTAACCTTAAATAATAGCCAACATATGCTTGAATAAAGCTTAAGGTTAAACGAAAAAGTAACCTTAACCTTAACCTTAACCTTAACCTTAACCTTAACCTTAACCCTAAACTTAACCGTAACCTTAAATAATAGCAAACATATGCTTAAATAAACCTTAAGGTTACACGAAAAGTTAACTTTAACCTTAAATAATAGCCAACATATGCTTGAATAAAGCTTAAGGTTAAACGAAAAAGTAACCTTAACCTTAACCTTAACCTTAACCTTAACCGTAACTTTAAATAATAGCCAACATATCCTTCAATGAAACCTAAGGTTAAACTAAAAATTAGAATTAAAATTGACCTCAACCATAACCCTAACAACTAACTCCTACATGTACCTATCTCGATAACGATCAGTCATACCGTCACCTTAGACAGCCTTGAGTATTCCCCACGGCTACCACTGTTATGATATATCCAACGTATCTTTAAATAATGCCTAAGGTTAAACGAAAAATTAACCTTAACCTTAACCTTAACCTTAACCTTAACCTTAACCCTAAATTCAACCGTAACCTTAAATAATAGCCAACATATGCTTAAATAAACATTAAGTTTACACGAAAAGTTAACTTTAACCTTAAATAATAGTCAACATATGCTTGAATAAAGCTTAAGGTTAAACGAAAAAGTAACCTTAACCTTAACCTTAACCTTAACCTTAACCCTTAACTTAACCGTAACCTTAAATAATAGCCAACATATGCTTGAATAAAGCTTAAGGTTAAACGAAAAAGTAACCTTAACCTTAACCTTAACCTTAACCTTAACCTTAACCTTAACCCTAAACTTAACCGTAACCTTAAATAATAGCCAACATATGCTTAAATAAACCTTAAGTTTACACGAAAAGTTAACTTTAACCTTAAATAATATGCAACATATGCTTGAATAAAGCTTAAGGTTAAACGAAAAAGTAACCTTAACCTTAACCTTAACCTTAACATTAACCTTAACTTAACCGTAACCTTAAATAATAGCCAACATATGCTTAAATAAACCTTAAGGTTACACGAAAAGTTAACTTTAACTTTAAACAATAGCCAACATATGCTTGAATAAAGCTTAAGGTTAAACGAAAAAGTAACCTTAACCTTAACCTTAACCTTAACCTTAACCGTAACTTTAAATAAAAGCCAACATATCCTTCAATGAAACCTAAGGTTAAACTAAAAATTAGAATTAAAATTGACCTCAACCATAACCCTAACAACTAACTCCTACATGTACCTATCTCGATAACGATCAGTCATACCGTCACCTTAGACAGCCTTCAGTATTCCCCACGGCTACCACTGTTATGATATATCCAACGTATCTTTAAATAATGCTTAAGGTTAAACAAAAAATTAACCTTAACCTTAACCTTAACCTTAACCTTAACCTTAACCCTAAATTTAACCGTAACCTTAAATAATAGCCAACATATGCTTAAATAAACATTAAGTTTACACGAAAAGTTAACTTTAACCTTAAATAATAGTCAACATATGCTTGAATAAAGCTTAAGGTTAAACGAAAAAGTAACCTTAACCTTAACCTTAACCTTAACCTTAACCTTAACCTTAACCCTAAACTTAACCGTAACCTTAAATAATAGCCAACATATGCTTAAATAAACCTTAAGTTTACACGAAAAGTTAACTTTAACCTTAAATAATATGCAACATATGCTTGAATAAAGCTTAAGGTTAAACGAAAAAGTAACCTTAACCTTAACCTTAACCTTAACCTTAACCTTAACCTTAACCTTAACCCTAAACTTAACCGTAAGCTTAAATAATAGCCAACATATGCTTAAATAAACCTTAAATTTACACGAAAAGTTAACTTTAACCTTAAATAATAGCCAACATATGCTTGAATAAAGCTTAAGGTTAAACGAAAAAGTAACCTTAACCTTAACCTTAACCTTAACCTTAACCTTAACCCTAAACTTAACCGTAACCTTAAATAATAGCCAACATATGCTTAAATAAACCTTAAGGTTACACGAAAAGTTAACTTTAACCTTAAATAATAGCCAACATATGCTTGAATAAAGCTTAAGGTTAAACGAAAAAGTAACCTTAACCTTAACCTTAACCTTAACCTTAACCGTAACTTTAAATAATAGCCAACATATCCTTCAATGAAACCTAAGGTTAAACTAAAAATTAGAATTAAAATTGACCTCAACCATAACCCTAACAACTAACTCCTACATGTACCTATCTCGATAACGATCAGTCATACCGTCACCTTAGACAGCCTTCAGTATTCCCCACGGCTACCACTGTTATGATATATCCAACGTATCTTTAAATAATGCTTAAGGTTAAACAAAAAATTAACCTTAACCTTAACCTTAACCTTAACCTTAACCTTAACCCTAAATTTAACCGTAACCTTAAATAATAGCCAACATATGCTTAAATAAACATTAAGTTTACACGAAAAGTTAACTTTAACCTTAAATAATAGTCAACATATGCTTGAATAAATCTTAAGGTTAAACGAAAAAGTAACCTTAACCTTAACCTTAACCTTAACCTTAACCTTAACCTTAACCTTAACCCTAAACTTAACAGTAACCTTAAATAATAGCCAACATATGCTTAAATAAACCTTAAGTTTACACGAAAAGTTAACTTTAACCTTAAATAATATGCAACATATGCTTGAATAAAGCTTAAGGTTAAACGAAAAAGTAACCTTAACCTTAACCTTAACCTTAACCTTAACCTTAACCTTAACCTTAACCCTAAACTTAACCGTAAGCTTAAATAATAGCCAACATATGCTTAAATAAACCTTAAATTTACACGAAAAGTTAACTTTAACCTTAAATAATAGCCAACATATGCTTGAATAAAGCTTAAGGTTAAACGAAAAAGTAACCTTAACCTTAACCTTAACCTTAACCTTAACCTTAACCCTAAACTTAACCGTAACCTTAAATAATAGCCAACATATGCTTAAATAAACCTTAAGGTTACACGAAAAGTTAACTTTAACCTTAAATAATAGCCAACATATGCTTGAATAAAGCTTAAGGTTAAACGAAAAAGTAACCTTAACCTTAACCTTAACCTTAACCTTAACCGTAACTTTAAATAATAGCCAACATATCCTTCAATGAAACCTAAGGTTAAACTAAAAATTAGAATTAAAATTGACCTCAACCATAACCCTAACAACTAACTCCTACATGTACCTACCTCGATAACGATCAGTCATACCGTCACCTTAGACAGCCTTGAGTATTCCCCACGGCTACCACTGTTATGATATATCCAACATATCTTTAAATAATGCTTAAGGTTAAACGAAAAATTAACTTTAACCTTAACCTTAACCTTAACCTTAACCTTAACCCTAAACTTAACCGTAACCTTAAATAATAGCCAACATATGCTTAAATAAACCTTAAGTTTACACGAAAAGTTAACTTTAACCTTAAATAATAGCCAACATATGCTTGAATAAAGCTTAAGGTTAAACGAAAAAGTAACCTTAACCTTAACCTTAACCCTTAACTTAACCGTAACCTTAAATAATAGCCAACATATGCTTAAATAAACCTTAAGGTTACACGAAAAGTTAACTTTAACCTTAAATAATAGCCAACAGATGCTTGAAAAAAGCTTAAGGTAAAACGAAGAATTAACCTTTACTTTAACCTTAACCCTAACGCTAACCTTAACCGTAATCTTATATAACAGTCAACACTTGCTTAAATGAAGCTTCAGGTTAAATCAAAAGTGAACCTTAACCTTAAATTTAACCTTAACACTAAACTGAACCGTAACTTTAAATATAAGCCAACATATCCTCAAATAAAACATAAGGTTAAACTGAATAATAGAATTATAATTGACCCTAGCCTAAACACTAATATGTAACTACAACCTATCTTGATTGCAATCAGTCATACCGTCGTCCAAGACAATTTTTAAATCAAACTTAAGGTTAAACGAAAACTTAACCTCAACACCTGCACATGCTGATATCCAAAAGTATATTAGCCTATCCCCAACAATGACATTCTTTGACTGTGACGTTTACCTTCGCCCTATCGATGAATCCATATTGTCATAATATCTTAATAAGAAAATTAATTTTATGAAGACATGAGTTATTAATGTTATGTCAAATCAAACCGATCTGTAATAAAAGACAACCAAATATTTTACTATAAACTATTGCTTTATGCTTCTTGAAATATCACAAATATATGTTAAACTTTATATGCCAGATCTTTTATTTACTACCAAATGTGTCACGTGTCTCTTTTGTTTGACTTCATTGAGCATCATAACACTGATTCTCATCAATGTAGCATTCATTTAAGTCAGCAAATCGAACAATAAATGGTTCTTATGATTTCATCAAACGATGGTATTTTGATTTAAATGCAGAAAAAGAACGGTCTGCAATACGTCTGGATGTACATGCGGCCTTATAACGCATATATGCATCTTTCTCAGATTGTATTTTCAAAGATATAATAAAGTCTAGGATCTCAATTTCGTTACTACTCCATTTCATAGTTAGTCCGGCTGGTAAATGTCGTCTTCCGTCTTTCGTTATGTTCTCATGTTCGATTTTGGGAGGTTCTTCTGTACTAGAGTCATCTGAGTCATCCTTGTTTTCTGTGGATATTCTATTATCATCGTCTGTTAAATCGTCTTCTGATGAAACTGTGCTAATCTTAGTTACTGGTTCTGGTATAGATAATTCTAAAGATGAATGCAATCTAAAAATATGCAATCTATGAATTGAATTAAGCCTAAATCTGGAAAGAATTTCACGACTTTGAAGGACCGACTCGATTTTTGGAATGGTAGTTAATATTCTATTGTGAAGCTTTGAGAACTTACAATAATGAACATACCAACGATTTTGTAAAAGTCCTATACACGAAAGATATGATATTACCTGTAATAACACATCGTTTGTTGCAGAATAATCGGAGAGTTTTTCAAGTATGCTGCACATCCATGGAAACGTAAAATTTTCCTGTACTGACAAATATTCTCTAAACTTTGACATATGCACTAAACCTTCGTTTTCAAGAAACCAAATAACATCTGTTGAGAACTGACTTGCTTTAGCTAACACAGAGTTTTCATTGCTATACCCTGTTATTCGTACAACTCCGTTGTTAGGCCAGTGCATTTTGCTATTGTTTGCTCTATCAGTAAACCGAACATCCGGAAAGTAATTGAGTTTAAAATGATTAAATCCAATCTCTAAAACATCTACAGGTTTCATTTGCAGCATTTCGATGAATTCAATAGCTCGCCAAAAAACAAATGGTGGTTTATAGATTTTCTTTCTACAAAGTCTTCCACACAAATTACGTACAGTTATTTGTCCGGCTAGAACAGCCCAACATGGAAGGTCCTGTGTTCTTAGATCCGATAAAAGTGAGCGATCACATTTGGCTATACGGCTAGGATCTGTCTGTAAATCGTGTATCAAAAGAATCACTGACCGAATACCAACAGCTAGTATACCGCCATCCATCACACCGGAAAAATTTACAATTTTTTTAATGCTTTGCTTTTGGCATTCATTTAAAGCCCAAAATGTGAGAGGTGGCAAGGAACATTCATCAAATGCGCAGGCTGTAGCATCATCAAGGCATAAAAAGCCTTGTTCCCAAGTCGAACAACGACTTGGAAAACAACCTCCTGGTCCTAAGTTTATTCCAAAATTATTATCTGCTGCACTGTTAGGTCGACCTTTGAATAATATTTCACATGCAAGCTCGTACTGGTAACATTTCCAAACGTTTAAAAATCCACCCATTTTACAATTTTTGGCATAAAGATCCCTTAGAGATTCTAATAAATATGTTCCTACCATGCGAATAGATTTTGTGAAGCTAAAGTCTTCCTTGTATAAGTCATTAATAATTGGAACAATGATTGGATACTTTGTTAACAGGACTGATAGTGCACTTTTTGATATATAGCTTTCAGCACATAGCACATTCTCTTGTTTGGTTTCACACACTATTTCAAGCCTTGCGTTTGATATTCCTAATTTTAGTATATTTTCCTGTATTGACGTTAAATAATCAGATGCTCTGTTTTCAAGAGCTTTTTGAATATTACCATGTAATACACCACACGAAGCGATACATCCGAAGACGGGATGGATAGAAGATGAACTCATATGTGGCAAATCGGCATACATTTGCAAAAACCGCAATGTCTCAGGGCATGTGCACAACTGTCTTAAATCTCTAGAAATGTCAATACTTCTGCCGTCTAAATTTGTCTGGAAATTACAACAGGAGCGGAAACTTAGTGACGAATATAAAGATCCACGATCACCAATTATGTCCTGTATACCGCTTCGTGACCAAAACAGGTTTTGGTTCAAAATTGGGGATGACAATGTTACGGCCGCATGTATCGTTGTTGATGCGTTTGCAGTATCATATTCCGTAATTTTCATAGCATTGCTATTTCTGTCCCCAAAACGGTGGGCTATGATGATGAATTCAAAATTTTCGTCACGAGGTAGAGAGTTTTCCGTTTGGCATAAGAGATTTAAGACAAATTCCCTGTCATCTGGTAGGACATGCCAGGTTCTTATATCAATTATCTTGTTTTTCTTGAATGTATTTCTTGTAATATCTTGTTCTGGCAAAGCTTTGCATTTATTTGCTAATGATGTCCTAAAAGATTCGTAAAATTCAAATTGCAAGTTTTCGATTTGTTGGCGGCTGTAATTCTTAAATAATCTCATTGGTCCGGGTTTTGGTAACAAAGTAATCAAAAACTGAAAACCGTGGTCGCCTACAATTTGTATTCCTTGGCTCCATCTTAAGTATTGTAAAGCTTTTTTATTGTATACTTCCAGTTTTAAGTGTTTTCGTAATATATTGAATACTGGCATCATACTGTTTCTTCCACGCGGTAGTATATTCAAATAAGAAAACGGAACAAGGATGTCTTTCAAAGAGGAAAAAGTTGCGACAATACCATCTAAATCATATTTTTGATTCAACCAAAGTCGTTGCGCACACGCTGTAATTTGACAATCACGTAGAGTAAGATTTGAGTCTCGTTTTAATATTTCGCTAGGGGAAAAGTTTGATCCTAAACACAGTTCATATACAGAATCGGCGTTTTCAAGTCCAGTTTGAATTAAAAGTCCATTCAAATTAGATTCCATCTTCCATTCACTAAAGAAAAGAACATGACATATAACATTATTGTTAGATGAAAGGTACACACAAAGTAGTTAGCAACAGTCAGTAGCATTACTTAATGCATTTAATGTGCCTAGTTTGGCTTTTTAATGATAACACATCGTCTAGACATACATTTGGTGTTCAACGTTTGCTTCTATTTCTACAACTGGTACTAACTGTTAAAGACTGACATTGATTACTGCAAATGGCAAACACATATTTTCTTGTGACATTTTTATTTTAACTGATTAAAGTTTTTTGGGGGATTTTCTACATAAAAATATTAACTGACTAAAAGTTTTACAGAGCTGTTACTTATACATGTTGACGGTCAAACTATATTTGAAAACGATATGACAGGTAATTTTATAAAATTTCCAAATGTCATTAATTTGTTTTTTTGTTTTTTTTTAAAGGAAATTAAACAATTGTTAGTGTTTGAAATATAACAAATAATGTACCACAATATATCAAAGTTGAAATAATGTCAGGACTGAAAATATGTGTTCGTTATTTGTCTGAATCACATCACAATCTTAAAGGAAAATAACTGAACACATGTCACTTGTTTGTTTTATTTAATCAGGACATTAAGCGCAAAGCACTGTTTGAAAAATTTTCATCAAGCTAGTGTTCTTCTCGAATAATTTATACATTTAGTTAGCAGATGAATTTGCTCTATGCCTCCGAGGCCTATTTGTATTCTAAATCTTGAAATTTGCACCCTAATGTCAATTTTAGCTTAATTCATAATCTAAAGTAATAAGAAAGGATTAGACCATAAGTAGCTGAATTATACGATATCTCACAACAATTCATCAACTTGCATCACATTTTTTTTTAAATAATGAACAATAGGCTAAATAATGTCCTAAATGAACATTTCTTTAAGTTGTAACTTATTCAAGGGGAGTAAATTTCATATTGAAGAATGTGGTTACAATTAGTTTGGACAAATTGCTATGAGTTTCTTTGTTTTTCTGTTTGTTTGTTTGTTTGTTTTGGTTTGTTTTTTTGGTTTGACCTGTCATGTAATGTTGACATTTTAATGTTTTATTTAACATTGCCATAAAAGCGGAAGGTTCGGCTAGCCACAAAACCAGGTTCAATCCACCTTTTTTTTTTCTTTAAATAACCTGTACCAAGTCAGGAAAATTGTCATTGTTATATTGTGGTTCGTATCTGTGTGTGTTACTTTTTAGTGTTGTGTTTCTGTTGTGTTGTAGTTCTCCTCTTATATTTGATGTGGGTCCCTTAGTTTTAGTTTGTAACTCGGATTTGATTAATTTTTCGCATTCGATTTATGAATTTCGAATAGCGGTATACCTTAAACGTATTAAACATTTTTTAGAATGTTAGGTCCTCAGTGTCTTAAACTTTCTACTTTATATTTGACTTTTCAATGATGTTAATTTGAGAGTTTCTGATGAGTCTTATTACGTCAGTCGTAATATAAATCTCATCCTAGTACATGTATTGACAGTACCAAACTCCGATGCATACTCAAAAAGAGAAAAGCTCGACTATCTCAACCAAAGGAAGCACTAATTAATAACTGTCATTAATCATGTCAACAACCATTCCCTCATCGATGATGTCTTTTGAACTTAAATAATTGTTAGCAATCTCTATAATTAAGTTGTGTCATAGATTGTTTTTCCAACTAAATTGCATTATTTCTGATTATCAATTTGATTGTAGATTAAACAACATTTAAACACAGTCACGGTGATAATTCTTTAATATTTACTCATAATATTGGAAAGTCACCACTCTTTAACTGCACAATAACAATATTTCAAAAATGAAAATAAACTCGAAAGCAAGGCAGAACAATACAAATATAACAATTCACTTCAAGAAATAGTATGCAGTTGAAACAATATTTTAGTTATTTTTGATATAAAGTACATGGAGAAATACATTTCGGACAATATTTTTGACATAATAAAATGTAAGATTGCTGAAGTTCAACACGATTTTCAAACAAACAACAATATGGAAAAAATTGAATCACGCACACTTTAAAATGAATAATGTTTTATTGTTATCTCCTGATCAACAGTTTTATTATAGATTAAACAACATTAAAACACAGAAACAGTGAGAATTCCTTAATATTTAATCATAATATTTGAAAAGTCACCACTCTCTAACTGCACAATAACAATTTTTCAAAATTGACAATAAACTCGTAAGCAAGGCAGAACAATACAAATATTACAATTCAAATAGAACGTTATTGTTATCAACCAAATAATAAAAGAAAGGAATTTATAAGTAGACGATCTGTAATTCACTTCAGGGTTTGCTTGTGAAGATTGTCTATTTTAGTGCAAACTCTCACAAATGTATGGGTTGCCTCAATCCATAGACCTCTCTGAATCCCTTCCTTATAAACCTTAAGTTTAAAATCTTGGGCCCTTGAAAAGTCAGGTAGATCGATTCTACTTTCTAGAAACTCTAGGCCCGCTGGATTGCTCTTTTTCCAGGACCATCTTAACAATAACTTTTTTTTTGTTTTTTTCACTCCCTCATCAACTGCTCTCTTTTGTGATGTATCTTCAGCATGTTCAGTGATCAGGTTTGTTGACATCGAAACAGGGGTGGACATGATAGTCATCGGTTCGTCCACTGACTCATCAATATCGAATGAGTTGGTTGGCATGAAAGCTAATGTACCGCTGGTGATAATGTCTTCAATTATTTTTGGTATCCCAGCAGTTATATCGTTGAATTTACGATCTATATCTGTCACTTTTTTTTCCAATTCCTGTATCTTTCTTTTGCTGCCCTTGCTTTCTGTTTCGATTTGTGAAATGGTTGTTTCCATCGAGTTGACAGTTGCTGTTAAATCATTAAATCCAGTGTCACATCCCTGTGCATTCCTGTTAACCTCCTTCTTTACTTCATCGAGGTGGGCTCTTAGTTCCCCGATTGCATTATTACTATACTGTTTTCTGAATTCTGTTAACTCCTTGTGTATGTTGTTTTCTGATTTTTGTATCTCATACTTAACTAGGCAATCAATAGCCTCAAGGGTTACACCTAGAAATAAATAGACGCAAAGTGTGTTACAATAGGCTAGAAGAGCTTCCTTGATCTTATATGATAACTAGAACTGTAAGCAAAAATTACTAGATATAACCCCGCTGTTCTTACAAGTACCTACTTAACAAGTAGTTGTTCTCAATGGACGATGACATTATATTATGCTAAATGGCCAAATTTCAACGGCCTGGAGTAACATTGTTCATGAACATCTATATCTGATGATATAATATTATATATCAACTTCCACATGTATATAACAAACAAAGACTAAGGAGTTACAATGATGAAGTACATACTCGATAGGGTAAAACAATTTAAGTACAGAGGTCCATACCCCATGGAAAACTCAATTGACAAGAACGTCCTACCTTCATGCACACCTGAATATGTGAATCTAGCAATATACATACTTACATGTATATTTAACAAACCATGTCAGATACGTTGCTATGACAAGCATAGGGTCAACATTTCGATATCCAAAGGGCTATAACTCATGTAATAATATACCAGATCATCCTAAATATAGCGATTTTAACACATAACGGTTAGTGGGACAAGGGACAGACAGACGGACATACAATGTAAAACGTATAGAACTACATGTACATTAGAACGTGCGAATATAACAATGTACAAACTTTTATGTGTATCCAATAAGACTAGTCAGAGGAGTAGCGATGGCATATTTCATCATGGATAGTGTCAAAATTGCAATGTTTAAAAAGGCCATTACTCATGGAAACTCAATGAACCGGAACATTCCATCAACATGTACATATGAATATATATATCTAACAATATACCCACATGCATGTGTATCCAACAAACCGTGTCAGATGAGTTGCGATGACAAGCTGTTTACTTCAAAAGGGTCCACATTTCTTAGTCCGAAGGGCCATAACTGAAGAAGAACTCAATATACCGGAACATCCTACCTATAGTGATTTCAACACATCATGGTCAGTTATAAATATTTTCGAAGTCTGGACATAAGACATTGGAATTGGTCCGGATAATGTGACAGACAGGCGGACAGACAATGTAAAACCTATACAACCCTGTAACCTTGTTTGAGTGTGGGAATAACTAAGATCATGTGAGTCTGTATGACTTACCTGAAATAATCTATTATTTTGGAGATTGTGATGATGCTCAATATTTTTTTTATGCGTGGACGGGTCGGAACCATTTTGATTTAAAATAAGCGGTTCTGCTAGTTTTTGGGTGTTTTTTTTTAAAGTAACAGCACCCACCATCGATCAAGGAGAATTTTGCAAGACATCTTTTTGAAAGGGAACATATGTAGACCATTCACTCAAAGTTTAGATTGAACCGGTTGATACCAAGTTGCTCAAGACAATTATATCTTCAAATATAGTGATTTACTATATGCTAATATTTGAATGGTTCTACACTAGTAATCTTTTTGGTGGGGTCAGGAGGGGATTTCTATATGCTAATGTTTGAATGGTTTTACACTAGTAATCTTTTTTGGTGGGATCAGGAGGGGATTTCTATATGCTAATGTTTGAATGGTTTTACACTAGTCATCTTTTTGGTGGGGTCAGGAGGGGATTTCTATATGCTAAGGTTTGAATAGTTTTACACTAGTCATCTTTTTTGGTGGAGTCAGGAGGGAGATTTCTATATGCTAATGTTTGAATGGTTTTACACTAGTCATCTTATTTGGTAGAGTCAGCTTGCTCTACGGTGTGAGTCAAGGCTCCGTGTTGAAGACCATGAGTTAAACTGTAATGGTTTACTTTTACAAATTGTGACTTGGATGGAGATTTGTCTCATTGGCACTCATACGATATCTGCTTATATCTATGATATTCTAGTTTTTGCCCCGCTCGTGTAAATGCACTCGACTCCTATCTTAAATAACAAGGATTGCTAGTTTACCTAACGAAGTTAGATGGTTTTTCCCCGAGCACTCCGGCTTTCTCCGCTAATAAAAACTGGCAGCCAGGAAACAGCCAAAATGCGATGCTTCAAAGTGGCGTTAAAACACCACAAATCAAATCAAAACATTATGATCAGCTGTAATGCACCTAGTAACAAACGTTAATGTGTACTAATTACTTCCGTTAATTGAACAATTTCGAGATTGCAAGTGTTCTTTTTTTCTGTAGGACATACACTGTATTAGAAAACAATCCACTTCTTCTTTTTAAGACAACTGCACACGATAAAATAATTTCAAAGGTCAAGGCAAAGAACATTATTTGATGACCAAGGTCAAGGTCATAAAGTTGTAATAAGAGAAAGAGATAAAAATGGTTTGAGGCTTACCTTCCTCTAGATCTTCAGGGTCACTCTCTGCTACGTGCTAAAATATAAATTTCAACTGTATAGTTTGAAAATAAAATCATTCTAACTAATTCAATTTCAATAAAACTGAACAATATACACATAGTAGACATGTGAAGACATGATTCACACTAATAAGTGGTTTCATCTTTGAATGGCAATTGTAAAATATACAGATACAACAAGTGACGATATTTGACAATTTCAAACATCAAAAACATGACCAAACACAAACAAGTTGGAGCAAACACAAACACGAATATGGGCATAACAACAACACCTTAACTTATCTCTGTAAAGCACAAACTCGTCAATCGCATTGTAATATATATATATACAAGTCTCAATTAAAAACTACGTTCAAACCTATGAAAAACCGCCGATTTTATACGTGAGCATATAAAACAAATTTCGTTGTAGGAGGGTCTAAATACAGCACAAACTACCTAAAATTTACATTAATGAAACTTTCGGTGGCCGGGTGTTACCTTTCCTCGTAATTTTTTATCTAGCTTCGTAACACAGTACACGATATATAAGGCATAAGGATGTAATTTTTACAGATCAGCTTAATCATCTGTCTTACAGGAATTTACTAACTAATGTTTGATGCTGTCATAAAAATAGTTCTATTATAAGAACGTTTGAACCAGAAACAACTTGTGCAAACATATTATATATATACAGTTAAGTTCTAGCCAAACTCTCACGGTTCTATCTGGTTACTTTTAGTGTGTTTGAAGAAGTGGTACCATTAATGCATTCCGTATTTGTTATATTTCTTATCAGTTTTGTAAAACTAAAAAGGCAGTATAGTATTACTGACATACCTCAGTTTCTCTGCTTCTGTCATTTGTGATATCCATATTCTGGAAAAAAAATGATAGAACTCATATCATCGACGAAAAGCTACTGTTCTTTTCAAAGTAGATATCAAATTAGATTGTTTGCGGTATAAAGCAAAAATTTAGAATAAATAAAGTAAGGAACAAAAGTTGCATATTTTTTTCAACATTTAATTCCAAATTATCTTACTTATCACTCCCCCCCTCTCCAGTTTTAGTTGGTTACGTGTTTCATAGTTTTTAATTATTCATGCTGTGTCGTGTGTATTATTATTATTTGTCTGTTTGTTGTTTTTTTTTTTTTCGTTTTTTGCCATGGTGTTGCCAGTTTATTTTCGGTCTATGAGTTTGAATTTCTCTTTGGCATAGTTCGGCCCTCTTCAATCGGTCTGTCGATACAGAGCACAAACAGAAAAATTCCCCTTCTGTTTAATTATAGATATGAATTGTATCAAGTAGCTTAATTTCTTTTTTTATTCTAAGACAATTCATAGGGTTCAGCCTATTGAAAGCATAAAACATACAATATAAAAAAGTATATGTGGTATTAATACCAATGAAACAACTCTCCACCGAAATTATCAGTTATAGGTAACTACAGGGCCTTCAACAATGAGTAAAGCCCATACCGCATAGTCAGCTATAAAAGGCCCCGTAATGACAATGTAAAACAATTCAATCGAGAAAACTAACGGCCTTATTTATATAAAAAAAATGAACGAAAAACAAATATGTAACACATAAACGACAACCACTGAATTACAGGCTCCTGACTTAGGACAGGCACATACATACAAGTTTGTTTTCGCAGTGAAAAGAAAGATAGACAAAGGCAGACCAATAATCAACTAGTATCATCTGTTTGATATTTTTTTATTGTAGACTTACCACTGGTCTCCCTTCTTCTATATTTCCTTCCTATATAAACCAAAGAGAACGAGTAAATCAAAAGACGAATGAAAATTGTCACTTAATGTCACAAGTAATTATTTAGTTAATGATGTAATAAAGATCATCAATAAACAGACCTATTTCCAACTAGTATCATCAGTTTGATACCTTTTAATTTCAGACTCTAAGTTTACATGTGCATGCCATATTAGGCTAAATGTTACTATGCTATCGTAAACAACGTTACTTAGCCGCGTGGACAAAGGCATCTATCAAATAGTTCCGATCTACGACGCTTTAAAGGTTTTTGATTTGTTTATGTATCCATATAGAATAGAACATCAGGTCTCCATGCTGTCGTTGACACTTGAATCGAAGTGTGGTTACACCGTGAGGTTGCCACATGAACCAAGGCAGACCGACGACCAAACAGTCCCCGTCTGCGACCCGAAATTTGATGCTACATGATATTCTGTTTTCTTTTTATATTCATATTATAATAAGAATCTGTTTTCTATGTAGTAGTTGATATATTAATAAAGTGATATGGGGTAAAAACCAAAGAGACAACCACAAACTCCTCGTGAAAATACTTGAATGGTGAGCACCAACACAGAAACTGGAGATATAGGCTAAATGATTGCTCGTCAAATAGGTCTTTTTATTTTTTTACTTTACAATTGTTTTTGCACGAAAACGTCACAAAAAAAACCCTGTCTTACATCTTTCAATAAAGTTATGGAAATGAAAATGAATTGTTCTAATTAACCATTGTACTCAAATAGCAAAAACGTTACTTACCACTAAATTTGGAAAATACGTCTTAACCCTTTAAATTCTAAAACCGAAATGAAATGTATATTATTCAGCATATGGGAAATGCTACTCTTTTATTGTCGTTGATATGATTTTTTTGCAATTTTTTTTGATAGTTTGACTATTGTCTTTTCAGAAGTATATAACTTTTTCTTTGCAATTTAGCAACAACACAAACACTGGGAAATAAAAGTTAAATTATCGTCTTTAAAATTTGTTAATTTTATTCTTCACTTTTAACAATCATTTTTGCAATAAACGTAGATATATACATGCTTTACAATTTTGTTAGTAAATTTACTCAAATGAGAATGAACAAATCTTGTTTAACTGTTGTATAAAGTTTTTTACATATTTTTTACTAATAATTGAATGTGACTTACCACTGGACTCTCTTCTTCTGTGTTTCCCTGCTGTAAAAATCCAAGTGAGACGAATAAAGGTAATTTTTTAGTCAATGTTGTAATAAAGATCACCAATACCTTTCGAAAAAGAAGTAAACAGAAAATACGATCAAATACTTTGAATGTCTACACTGGAATGAAAATTTAAGCATTGAGCCTATGGGAGGTACTTCTATATTATCGTCGTTGATATGATTTTTTGCATTTTTCTATCGGCTGACCCTTTATCTTTTGAGAAGTATATAACTTTTTTTCTTTGCAAATAAGCAACAACACAGATACTGGGGAAATATAAGTTCAATGGTTGCTCTTCATAATTTGGTTAAATTTATTCTTCACTTTTAACAATCAAGTTTTGCAAAAAACGTAAATAAAAATATGCTTTATACTTTTTTAGTAAATTTGCTGAAATGAGAATGACATTGTTTTTTAACTGACGTATTATGTTATTAACACATTTGTTTCCAATAATTAAATGTGACTTACCACTGGTCTCTCTTCTTCTATGTTTCCTTCCTGTATAAATCCAAGAGAACGATTTAATCAAAAGACGAATAAAAATTGTCACTAAATATCACAAGTAATTATTTTGTCGATGATGTAATAAAGATCATCAATTACTTTTGAAAAAGAAGTAAACAGACCTATTACCAACTAGCATCATCAGTTTGATACCTTTTAATTTCAGACTCTAAGTTTACATGTGCATGCCATATTAGGCTAAATGTTACTATGCTATCGTAAACAACGTTACTTAGCCGCGTGGACAAAGGCATCTATCAAATAGTTCCGATCTACGACGCTTTAAAGGTTTTTGATTTGTTTATGTATCCATATAGAATAAAACATCAGGTCTCCATGCTGTCGTTGACACTTGAATCGAAGTGTGGTTACACCGTGAGGTTGCCACATGAACCAAGGCAGACCGACGACCAAACAGTCCCCGTCTGCGACCCGAAATTTGATGCTACATGATATTCTGTTTTCTTTTTATATTCATATTATAATAAGAATCTGTTTTCTATGTAGTAGTTGATATATTAATAAAGTGATATGGGGTAAAAACCAAAGAGACAACCACAAACTCCTCGTGAAAATACTTGAATGGTGAGCACCAACACAGAAACTGGAGATATAGGCTAAATGATTGCTCGTCAAATAGGTCTTTTTATTTTTTTACTTTACAATTGTTTTTGCACGAAAACGTCACAAAAAAACCCTGTCTTACATCTTTCAATAAAGTTATGGAAATGAAAATGAATTGTTCTTATTAACCATTGTATTCAAATAGCAAAAACGTTACTTACCACTAAATTTGGAAAATACGTCTTAACCCTCTAAATTCTAAAACCGGAATGAAATGTATATTATTCAGCATATGGGAAATGCTACTCTTTTATTGTCGTTGATATGATTTTTTTGCTATTTTTTTTGATAGTTTGACTATTGTCTTTTCAGAAGTATATAACTTTTTCTTCGCAATTTAGCAACAACACAAACACTGGGAAATAAAAGTTAAATTATCGTCTTTAAAATTTGTTAACTTTATTCTTCACTTTTAACAATCATTTTTGCAATAAATGTAGATATATACATGCTTTACAATTTTGTTAGTAAATTTACTCAAATGAGAATGAACAAATCTTGTTTAACTGTTGTATAAAGTTTTTTACATATTTTTTACTAATAATTAAATGTGACTCACCACTGGACTCTCTTCTTCTGTGTTTCCTGCCTGTAAAAATCCAAGTGAGACGAATAAAGGTAATTTTTTAGTCAATGTTGTAATAAAGATCACCAATACCTTTCGAAAAAAAAGTAAACAGAAAATACGTCCAAATACTTTGAATGTCTACACTGGAATGACAATTTAAGCATTGAGCCTATGGGAGGTACTACTATATTATCGTCGTTGATATGATTTATTGCATTTTTCTATCGGCTGACCCTTTATCTTTTGAGAAGTATATAACTTTTTTTCTTTGCAAATAAGCAACAACACAGATACTGGGGAAATATAAGTTCAATGGTTGCTCTTCATAATTGGTTAAATTTATTCTTTACTAATATGCTTTACAATTGTTTAGTAAATTTACTGAAATGAGAATGACATTGTTTTTTAACTGACGTATAATGTTGTTAACACATTTGTTTCCAATAATTAAATGTGACTTACCACTGGTCTCTCTTCTTCTATTTTCCCTTCCTGTATAAATCCAAGAAAACGATTTAATCAAAAGACGAATACAAATTGTCACTAAATGTCACAAGTAATTATTTTGTCGATGATGTAATAAAGATCATCAATTACTTTTGAAAAAGAAGTAAACAGACCTATTACCAACTAGTATCATCAGTTTGATACCTTTTAATTTCAGACTCTAAGTTTACATGTGCATGCCATATTAGGCTAAATGTTACTATGCTATCGTAAACAACGTTACTTAGCCGCGTGGACAAAGGCATCTATCAAATAGTTCCGATCTACGACGCTTTAAAGGTTTTTGATTTGTTTATGTATCCATATAGAATAAAACATCAGGTCTCCATGCTGTCGTTGACACTTGAATCGAAGTGTGGTTACACCGTGAGGTTGCCACATGAACCAAGGCAGACCGACGACCAAACAGTCCCCGTCTGCGACCCGAAATTTGATGCTACATGATATTCTGTTTTCTTTTTATATTCATATTATAATAAGAATCTGTTTTCTATGTAGTAGTTGATATATTTATAAAGTGATATGGGGTAAAAACCAAAGAGACAACCACAAACTCCTCGTGAAAATACTTGAATGGTGAGCACCAACACAGAAACTGGAGATATAGGCTAAATGATTGCTCGTCAAATAGGTCTTTTTATTTTTTTACTTTACAATTGTTTTTACACGAAAACGTCACAAAAAAAACCCTGTCTTACATCTTTCAATAAAGTTATGGAAATGAAAATGAATTGTTCTTATTAACCATTGTACTCAAATAGCAAAAACGTTACTTACCACTAAATTTGGAAAATACGTCTTAACCCTCTAAATTCTAAAACCGGAATGAAATGTATATTATTCAGCATATGGGAAATGCTACTCTTTTATTGTCGTTGATATGATTTTTTTTGCAATTTTTTTTGATAGTTTGACTATTGTCTTTTCAGAAGTATATAACTTTTTCTTCGCAATTTAGCAACAACACAAACACTGGGAAATAAAAGTTAAATTATCGTCTTTAAAATTTGTTAACTTTATTCTTCACTTTTAACAATCATTTTTGCAATAAACGTAGATATATACATGCTTTACAATTTTGTTAGTAAATTTACTCAAATGAGAATGAACAAATCTTGTTTAACTGTTGTATAAAGTTTTTTACATATTTTTTACTAATAATTAAATGTGACTCACCACTGGACTCTCTTCTTCTGTGTTTCCTTCCTGTAAAAATCCAAGTGAGACGAATAAAGGTAATTGTTTAGTCAATGTTGTAATAAAGATCACCAATACCTTTCGAAAAAAAAGTAAACAGAAAATACGTCCAAATACTTTGAATGTCTACACTGGAATGACAATTTAAGCATTGAGCCTATGGGAGGTACTACTATATTATCGTCGTTGATATGATTTATTGCATTTTTCTATCGGCTGACCCTTTATCTTTTGAGAAGTATATAACTTTTTTTCTTTGCAAATAAGCAACAACACAGATACTGGGGAAATATAAGTTCAATGGTTGCTCTTCATAATTGGTTAAATTTATTCTTTACTAATATGCTTTACAATTGTTTAGTAAATTTACTGAAATGAGAATGACATTGTTTTTTAACTGACGTATAATGTTGTTAACACATTTGTTTCCAATAATTAAATGTGACTTACCACTGGTCTCTCTTCTTCTATTTTCCCTTCCTGTGTAAATCCAAGAAAACGATTTAATCAAAAGACGAATACAAATTGTCACTAAATGTCACAAGTAATTATTTTTTTAATGTTTTCATGAATACCTTTTGAAAAAGAAGCAAACCGAAAATTCGTCCAAACACTTGTAATTCCTACAATGGAATGAAAATTTCAACATTGAGCCTATGGGAGGTACTACTATATTATCGTTGTTGATATGATTTTTTGCAATTTTAAATCGGCAAATCTTTTCAGAAGTTTATACCTTTCTTTGTCTTTGCAATTTATCAACAACACAGAAATTATGGATAATAGTAAAATGATTGCTTTTCAAAATTCAATCATGTTTGCACAAAAATCCTTTCTAATTCGTAAATAAAGGACAAGGTCAATAAAGACGAACTTGTTTGGCCCCAAAATACAGCAGTTTTACAAAATACTTTTAGCTATGTATTGGAAAGTAGAATACCTTTGTTTTATAAGTGTTGTCTTTTTTGGACAAAGCAAACACACATGTATCGGGTACAAGCATGATAGAGTCCTATATAAAGTCATATATACTGCATCTGTGCTAATTGCATTGACCGTATATTCAAATGTGCCTCGCTCTCTACCTGTTTCTAAAACTTGCACAAATAACATTGATATTTTGAGACAATGCATGGTTATTCTATATATGCAATTACTGAAATCTTCAGAATTTTAGCATCTTTGTTAATTTCATAACGGTTTTAGTCTAAAATATGAGTTGTCGCATTAGTGCTCATTCTTAATAATTTAATGTAATTTGTATTTGATGATGATACATAACATATATATATATATAGGTGAAGAAGGAAAACGGATGCGGCTACTGTCATTTTTGACAAAACACATCTGAAAAGTGACATATTATGGCATATTTGATACTTTTTCTTTATTTTATCTTATTTGAGCGTCTTGAATGACAAAATCAGTTCTAATCTTCCACAAAAACTAATATAATCGACTAACGTAGGTACTTAAGTGTTTTAAATGTGTCCAACCTCTTTCATCCGATGTAGCTGAACTTTTTGGCCAAAATCGTACCTTACCGGATAATCTCCTTTAATGAAATGAAAAAAAGTTTGAAATGTTCGTATTTTGTTTTATAGTTAAATGTTACTTACCACTTGTCTTCCTTCTTTTTTATTTCCTTCCTGTATATATCAAACAGAAAAACTAAATCAAAAGACGAATACAAATTGTCACTTAAGGCTGTATGGGAGTCTAAAGCAAGAACGATAGAATTTGTTCATACTTTGCCTGGCGTAGTATATATTGATATATTTTCAAAAATATAATAAAAAAGATGGGTCACCGTGTATTCTCTCAATCTACAGGAAGTGACAAAATGACACATTTTGTACGGATTATACAGGAAAAAACATCATTATGTGATTAGAAGTTAAACTAAATAATAGAATTGTAAAAAAAATACGAAAAGATAGAAAATGCGTTTAGAATATCAAAAGAAAAAGATAGGACCACCGTGCGTTTTTTCCGGCTAAAATGCAAAATAGCAAAATTAAGTGTAGATTCCTTCACAAAATGCACTATTTCAGAGTGTATACATCCCCTTAACATGCCAAAATAAAAACATTAGAAATGAAGCAAAAAATATTAAAATTTATAAGTTATAATCTTATTAATTTGTTCTTTTAGGTGCAAATCAATATTAGTTCCATCATCAAATTTTGCTAACTTGATTCAAATCTAGACCTTAGATTCTCTGTTGTTTACAATCCGAAATGGCAAAGACACCCAAACCATTTCAATGTCACAGATAATTATTTAATCAATGTATTACACAAATCACTTATACCTTATGAAAAAGAAAAAAAAAAAAGTCAGGATAAACTATTAAAAATTCGAATAGACGTAACATTTGAATTAAATTATCAATAAAGGTATACTACCACGCAAGGCCTTCATTCACTATCGACTGCATGTAGAAAAAAGACGAAAATAAAAGCCAAAAATATTCTTGAATATAACTTAAGGTTAAACGAAAAATTAACGTTAACCTTAACCTTAACCGTAATTTTAACTCTAATATAAACCGTAACTTTAAATAATAGCCAACATATCCTTCAATGAAAATTAAGGTAAAACAAAACATTTGATTCAAAATTGACCTTTTACTTTAAACCTAACATCTACCTCCAATATGTACCTATCTCGATAACGGTCAGTCATTACTTCATCTTAGACAACCTTGAGTATTCCCCACGGCTACCACTTTTATGATATAGCCAACGTATTTTTGAACGTAAAATTAACCTTAACCTTAACCTTGACCTTAACCTTAACCGTTACCTAAAGAAATAGCCAACATATGCTTGAATAAAGCTTAAGGTTACACGAAGAAATAACATTACCCTTAAACTTGTCCTTAACCTTAACCCTTACCATAACCTTTACCTTAAATAATAGCCAACATATTTTTAAATACACATTAAAGTGACACGAAAAAATAACCTTAACCTTAACCTTAATCTTCAGTAATAGCCAACTTACGCTGCAATAAAGCTTAAGGTTAAACGAAAAATAAACCTTAACCTTAAACTTAACCCTAAAATTGACCGTTACATGAAATAATAGCCAATATATCCATCAATAGAATATAAGGTTAAACTAAAAATTAGACTTAACCTTAACCTCAACTATAAATCTAATATTTAACTCCTACATGTACCTATCTCGATAACGATCAGTCATACCTTCATCTTAGACAACCTTGATTATTCCCCACGGCTACCACTGTTATGATATAGCTAACGTATTTTTGACTGACAAATTAACCATAACCTTAACCTTGACCTTTACCTTAACCGTTACCTAAAGAAATAGCCAGCATTTGCTTGAATAAAGCTTCAGGTTACACGAAGAAATAATCTTAACCTTAAATTTGTCCTTAACCTTTACCCTAACATTAACCCTAACCTTAAATAATAGCCAACATATGCTTAAATACACATTAAAGTGACACGAAAAAATAACCTTAACCTTAACCTTATCCTTCAATAATAGCCAACATACGCTGAAATAAAGCTTAAGGTAAAACGAAAAATAAAACTTAGTCTTAACCTTAACCCGTAAATTGACCGTTACTTAAAATAATAGCCAATATATCCTGCAATGGAATATAAGGTTAAACTAAAAATTAGACTTAACCTTAACATCAACTATAAACCTAATATTTAACTCCTACATGTACATATCTCGATAACGATCAGTCATACCTTCATCTTAGACAACCTTGAGTATTCCCCACTGTTATGATATAGTCAACGTATCTTTAAATTATGCTTAAGGATAAACGAAAAATTAACTTTAACCTTAATCTTTACCTTAACCTTAAGATCAACCTTAATTTTAACCTTAACCTAACAAAATAGCCAACATATGCTTGAATAAAGCTTAAGGTTACCAGAAAAAATAACCTTAACCTTAACCTCAACTTTAAATGATAGCCATCATATGCTTGAATATAACTTAAGGTTAAACGAAAAATAAACCTTAACCTTAACCTTAACTTAACTTTAACAGTACCCTTAACCCAAACATTAACCGTAATTTTAAGAAATAGCCAACATATCCTACAATACAAAATATGGTTAAACTTTAGACTTAAAATTGACCTCAACTTTAAACCTAACATCTAACTTCTACATGTACCTATCTCAATAACGATCAGTCATACCGTCACTTTAGACAACCTTGAGCATTCCCCAAGGTTACCACTATTATGATAGAGTCAACGTATCTTAAAATAATGCTTAAGGTGAAACGAAAAATTTACATTAACCTAAACCCTAACCGTAACTTAAAATAATAGCCAACATATGCCTAAATAAATCTTAAGGTTACATTAAAAAAATAATCTCAACCTTAACCTTAACCCTAACCTTAAATAATAGCCAGCATATGCTTGAATAAAGCTTCAGGTTAAACGCGAATTTAACCTTAACCTTAACCATAACACTAACCTTAACCGTCACTTTAACTTTAAATAAAAGCCAACACATCCTTTAATAAACCTTTAGTTAAACTAAAAATTTGAATAAAAATTGACGTGAACTATCAACTCCTCAATGTACCTATCTAGATAATGATCAGACATACCGTCACCTTAGACAACCTTGAGTATTCCCTCACGGCTAGATCTGTTATGATATAGCCAACGTATATTTAAATAATGCTTATGGTTAAACAAAAACTGAACCTAAACCCTAACCTTAACCTTAACCTTAACCTTAAGAAAAAGAAAACATATGCTTAAATAAACATTAAGGTTACACTAAAAATAATCTTAACCTTAACGTTGACCTTAAATAATAGCAAACATATGCTTCAATAAAGCTTCAGGTTAAACGTAAAATTAATCTTAACTTTAACCTTAACCTTCACTTTAACCTTAAACCAAACCTTAACCCTAACCTTACATGATAGCCGACATATCCCTCAATAGAACACAAGGTTAAACTAAAATTTAGAGTTAAAATTGACCTCAACTATTAACCTAACATCTAACTACTACATTGAACTTTCTCGATAACGATCCGCCATACCGTCACTTTAAACAACCTTGAGCATTCCCCAAGGTTACCACTATTATGATAGAGTCAACGTATCTTAAAATAATGCTTAAGGTGAAACGAAAAATTAACATTAACCTAAACCTTAACCGTAACTTAAAATAATAGCCAACATATGCCTAAATAAATCTTAAGGTTACATTAAAAAAATAATCTCAACCTTAACCTTAACCCTAACCTTAAATAATAGCCAGCATATGCTTGAATAAAGCTTCAGGTTAAACGCGAATTTAACCTTAACCTTAACCATAACACTAACCTTAACCGTCACTTTAACTTTAAATAAAAGCCAACACATCCTTTAATAAACCTTTAGTTAAACTAAAAATTTGAATAAAAATTGACGTTAACTATCAACTCCTCAATGTACCTATCTAGATAATGATCAGACATACCGTCACCTTAGACAACCTTGAGTATTCCCTCACGGCTAGATCTGTTATGATATAGCCAACGTATATTTAAATAATGCTTATGGTTAAACAAAAACTGAACCTAAACCTTAACCTTAACCTTAACCTTAACCTTAAGAAAAAGAAAACATATGCTTAAATAAACATTAAGGTTACACTAAAAATAATCTTAACCTTAACCTTGACCTTAAATAATAGCAAACATATGCTTCAATAAAGCTTCAGGTTAAACGTAAAATTAATCTTAACTTTAACCTTAACCTTCACTTTAACCTTAAACCAAACCTTAACCCTAACCTTACATGATAGCCGACATATCCCTCAATAGAACACAAGGTTAAACTAAAATTTAGAGTTAAAATTGACCTCAACTATTAACCTAACATCTAACTACTACATTGAACTTTCTCGATAACGATCCGACATACGGTCGACCTACCATCAATCTTATTCAAAAAACGTCATCAATCTTATTCAAAAAACCTTTCTTCTTTAAATAAACATGTCAAAAGTCATGTTCTGTATACCTTAACCCACGCAAGGCCTACATTCACTATCGACTGCATGTAGACAAAAGATGATTTGAACTATATGTAAACACAGATTATCAATGTGAATGTAAGTGTGTTTAGTTTACGTGTGAAATACACTTATAAAAGAACAGAGTTTAGGTCAATGTGAGCACATCCTTAGGTTTTAGTTTTCTATGTTGTTTCTTGTGTACTATTATTTGTCTGTTTGACCTTTTCCTTTATAGTCATGACATTGTCAGTTGTTGTTTTCTTCGATCTGTTAATCTAACTGTCTCTCTGGTATATTTCGCCTCTCTTTTAATGTTAATTGTCATTCTTTTTTTAATAATGAAATGTTACTTACCACTGGTCTTTCTTCCACTGTATTTCCTTCCTGTATAAATCCAAGAGAAAGATTTATTCAAAAGAGGGGATAAATGTCACTAAATGTCACAAGGTAGCATTAATTCAATATCATCATGATACTAACTGATACTTTTCGAATAAGAAGTAACGGAAATACGTCCAAACACTCTGAGTTCTCAAACTGGAATGAAAAGGTTAACCTTGAGTTTATAGGATGTACTACAAGGGTATCGTCGTTGATATGAAGTTTTTTTCAAGTTTATATTGGCTGACCCTTATGTCTTCATAAGCATATTTATTTTTTCTTTGCAATTTACAAATAACAAAGAAACTGGGAATCAAGCTAAATGGTTGCTCTTTAGATGGGTGTTATTTATTCTTTACTTTTTACAATAATTTTTGCGCGAAAAAAAAATTGTCTTTCTTTTTTTCAGCTAGATTAATGGAAATGACGTTTAATGTTAATATTATTTTTATCTAAAAAAAAAGTCAAAGTTACTCACCACTTGTCTTTCTTCTTCGGTATGTCCCTTCTGTATAAAAGAGAAATATTAAATCAAAATAGGAATGCAAATTATCCATAGATGTCGCAAGTTAGTACTAAGTCAATGTTATTATGAAGATCACTAAAACCTTTCATGAAAGAAGTAATTGAAAATACGTCCAAGCATTATGAATTCTCAAACTGGAATGACATTTTTAACATTGAGCCTAAAATAGGAACTACTATATTATCGTAGTTGGTATGTTTTTTTGCAATTTTTATCGGCTGACCTTTATTTCTTTTCAGAAGTATACGATTCTGGTTTTTTTTATTCTAAATATAGCAACAATACAGAAACTGGGGATATAAGTTAAATGATTGCTCTTCAACATTGAGTTGATTTATTCTTTACTTTTAACAATATTTTTTACCCAAAACTTAAAAAAAAACATGCTATACAAATTGAGGCAAATCTACAGAAATTAAAATAAGTTTTTTTTTTTAACTGACGTTTACTATTATTTCCTGTTTCTTTTGATAATAGCAAGTTACTAACAGCAACAACAAAAGACTGGCGATGTAGACTAAATGGTGGCTCTTCAATTAAGGTTTAATTTATTCTTTACTTTTAACAATCATGTTTGCACAAAAACGCCAGAAAAGGACAAGTCTTACAATTTTAAGCAAATTTCGGCAATTGACAATGCAAGGGTCTTTTAGAACTGGTGTTTAATGTTGATACCCGTAATTTTTTTATATATATTAAAACGTTATTTACCACTGGTCTTTCTTCTTCTGTATTCCCTTTCTGTATAAATCCAAGAGGAATATATAATCAAAATACGAATAAAAATGTTTACTTAATATGAGGAGTTATAACATTAAAATCACTACTGTCTTCCGAAAAAGAAGGAACAGAAATGCGTCCAAACAATCTGAATTCTCAATCTATAATGAAAAGTTTAACATTTAGCCTACGAGAGGAGCTACAGTTTCGTCATGGTTGGTGTAAGTTTTTTTTTCAATTTTTGATAGGCTGACCTTTTAAGTCTTTACAAATGTTTTACTTTTTTTCTTTGCAATTTGGCAACAACTAAAACAAAGCTGGAGATATAGGCTTAACAATTATTTTTGCACGAAAACACAGAAAAAGACATGGCTTACAACTTTTTGCAAGCTGACGGTTTAGAAAAAAAATGTTTTTGAACTGACGTTTAATTATATTTACATATTGTTTTAATAATAGCATAACATTACTTACCACAGGTCTTATTTCATCTGTTTTTCCTTCCTGTATAAAACCAAGAGGAATATGTATTCCAAAGACGCACCAAATAATTTCACACAAGTTATTATCAAGTCAATGTTTTCATGAAGATCAGTAATACCTTTCGAACGAGAAGTAACAGAAAATACGTCCAAGCACTCTGAATTTCAAAACTAGAATGAACTGCATAACATTGAGCCTATGGGAGGTACTACTAATTTATCGTCGTTGATATGACATGCTAGCCAGTTTTTTATCGGCCTACCTGTTATATCTTCAGAAGTATCTAATGGGAATTTCAGCTAACACATCATTGACATTAAAAGCCATTTATTTAAAGATTTATGGTTATAAACAGTTATTAATTGTGGAGATTGATAAATTCAAACACAATTTATAATTTTTGGAGGTTGTAAAACTTGAACAAAGTAGGAAGTTTCTTCTGATTACATCAGTGTCGATAAAAGTTTAATCCTATAAAGTTTAAGAACTAATGGTCATTTGAATTACAACCAATCAGTTTTACACTTAATTAAATTAGGCTATATATTTCAATCCCGGACAGTTCTAAAACGGTGTTTCTTTCACGATTTTATTATTTTCCGAAAATACTATGGAAAATAAATGAAATGAGCCGTTCCTGAAAATTTTGGTGTAACATTTTTCAATTATTAAAGTTTTGTATCCTTATAATCTTAAAACTCATTTCAAAAAATTATCTTAATTGACACCATTAAAATAACAAATTACAAGTATAATTGCTGCATTTACTTCAATAAAATAAGATATATTTGTAATTTTAAACAATGCGAACAACATTTTTTATATTTTTTTTTTATATTCTTTAACCGTATTTAAAAATAAATAATCATTAACTTCATTAAGTACAACAATACAATGGTGATCAATGATTTTGATTAAAATAAAGAAATAATTGCATTCTTATTTAAAAAAAAACAAAAGTTTATGCATATGTATCCTTCAATTGTTTTCATTTTATTCAAAATTAATTATCAAAAGACATTTATAAAGAATGATTGCAATTGAGCATATTTTATGAAAAAAAAAAAACAATCCTGAAGTACAAATAAAAACTGAAATCTTATGTTGGCTTCTGATTTGTATTAACAATAACTGCATTCTTGTTCCACTGAAACAAAATTTTAAGTATTTAAATTCTGATTATATTTTAATTCTAAAGAAAGACTTATATTGAAGCCTTAAAAAATATTCGTACAAATAAAAAACCTTCATCTTTTATCAAAAGAAGAATAATTTTGCTAAATCTAAACAAAGCAAACAACATTTAAGTATATTTTCTCTGATAATCTTTTAATTTTATGGGAAAAAAACCTAAACAATAAAAAATACAAACATCCAATGGCAGTTAATAATTTCCATTAACATGAAACAAATCATTGTATTCTTGTTCAACAAAAACAACACTTTATGCATATCTATCCTTCAAAAATTAACATTTTATACAAAATAACGTATGAAAAGGCATGTTACACGACTCATTGCAATTGAGGTTGCATTATTTGAATTATAAAAGAAATATTTGCATTTCAGGCAATGCGTACAACAATTTAGTATCATTTCTCTAAGATTCAGCCTATTCAATGGAAAACAACCAATCCTGATGTGCAAAAAGTACTGAAATCTTATGGTATTTTATAATTTTTATTAAAATAAAGCAATAACTGAATTCTTTTTCAACAAAAACCAAACCTTAAGTATTTTAATTCTGATTATATCTAAATTCTTTAAGAGACTTATATAAAGGCTTTTGAAATAACTAATTCCAAATAATAAAGCATAATTTTTTTTTCAAAATTTACACAATGCAAACAACATTTTAGTATATTTTCTCTGATATTCTTTTAATTTTATGAAAAAACAACCAATCCTAAACAAAATAAAGTGCAAAAATCCAATAGTGGTCAATAGTTTTTCATGAAAATAAAGAAGTGATTGCATTCTTGTTCAACAAAAACAAAAGTTTAAGCATAACTATCCTTCCAAAATTAACATTTTATACAAAAAATAATAAAAGGTATATTAAAGGCTGATTGCAATTAAAATTGCATTATTTTTAAAATTAGAAGAAATATTTGCATTTTAGGCAACGCATAAAAAAATTTAGTATCTTTTCCCTTAAATTCAGCCTATTTTATGAAAAACAACCAATCCTGATGTGCAAAAAGTATTTAAATCTTATGGCAGTTTATAATGTGTATTAAAATAAAGCAATAACTGCATTGTTTTTCAGCAAAAACCAAACTTTGAGTATTTTAATTCTGATGAGATCTAAATTCTTAAAGAAGACTTATATGAAGGCTTTTAGAATAACTAATTCCAAATAAAATAGCATCATTTTTTATCAAAAGAAGACTAATTTTAGTAAATTTGAACAATGCAAACAACATTTAAGTATATTTTCTCTGATATTCTTTTAATTTTATGAAAAATCAACCAATCCTTAACAATATAAAGTACAAAAATCCAATGGTGGTCAATAGTTTCCATGAAAATGAAAAAATGATTGCATTCTTGTTCAACAAAAACAAAAGTTTAAGCATATCTATCCTTCAAAAATTCACATTTTATTCAAAATAACTTATCAAAAGGCATATTTAAAGGCTGATTGCAATTAAAGTTGCATTATTTGAAAAATGAGAAGAAATATTTGCATTTTAGGCAACACGTACAAAAATTTAGTGTCTTTTCCCTTAAATTCAGCCTATTCAATGGAAAACAACCAATCCTGATGTGCAAAAAGTACTGAAATCTTATGGTATTTTATAATTTTTATTAAAATAAAGCAATAACTGAATTCTTTTTCAACAAAAACCAAACCTTAAGTATTTTAATTCTGATTATATCTAAATTCTTTAAGAGACTTATATAAAGGCTTTTGAAATAACTAATTCCAAATAATAAAGCATAATTTTTTTTTCAAAATTTACACAATGCAAACAACATTTTAGTATATTTTCTCTGATATTCTTTTAATTTTATGAAAAAACAACCAATCCTAAACAAAATAAAGTGCAAAAATCCAATAGTGGTCAATAGTTTTTCATGAAAATAAAGAAGTGATTGCATTCTTGTTCAACAAAAACAAAAGTTTAAGCATAACTATCCTTCCAAAATTAACATTTTATACAAAAAATAATAAAAGGTATATTAAAGGCTGATTGCAATTAAAATTGCATTATTTTTAAAATTAGAAGAAATATTTGCATTTTAGGCAACGCATAAAAAAATTTAGTATCTTTTCCCTTAAATTCAGCCTATTTAATGAAAAACAACCAATCCTGATGTGCAAAAAGTATTTAAATCTTATGGCAGTTTATAATGTGTATTAAAATAAAGCAATAACTGCATTGTTTTTCAGCAAAAACCAAACTTTGAGTATTTTAATTCTGATGAGATCTAAATTCTTAAAGAAGACTTATATGAAGGCTTTTAGAATAACTAATTCCAAATAAAATAGCATCATTTTTTATCAAAAGAAGACTAATTTTAGTAAATTTGAACAATGCAAACAACATTTAAGTATATTTTCTCTGATATTCTTTTAATTTTATGAAAAATCAACCAATCCTTAACAATATAAAGTACAAAAATCCAATGGTGGTCAATAGTTTCCATGAAAATGAAAAAATGATTGCATTCTTGTTCAACAAAAACAAAAGTTTAAGCATATCTATCCTTCAAAAATTAACATTTTATTCAAAATAACTTATCAAAAGGCATATTTAAAGGCTGATTGCAATTAAAGTTGCATTATTTGAAAAATGAGAAGAAATATTTGCATTTTAGGCAACACGTACAAAAATTTAGTGTCTTTTCCCTTAAATTCAGCCTATTTAATGAAAAACAACCAATCCTGATGTTCAAAAAGTACTGAAATCTTATGGCAGTTTATAATGTGTATTAAAATAAAGCAATAACTGCATTCTTTTTCAACAAAAACCAAACTTTGAGTATTTTAATTCTGATGAGATCTAAGTTCTTACATAAGACTTATATGAAGGCTTTTGAAATAACTAATTCCAAATAAAATAGCATAATTTTTTATCAAAAGAAGAATAGTTTTGGTAAATTTGAACAATGCAAGCAATATTTTAGTATATTTTCTCTGATATTCTTTAAATTTTATGAAAAATTAACCAACCCTAAACAATATATAGTACAAAAATCCAATGGTGGTCAATAGTTTCCATGAAAATGAAGAAATGATTGCATTCTTGTTCAACAAAAACAAAAATTTAAGCATATCTATCCTTCAAAAAATAACATTTTATTCAAAATAACTATAACTTATCAACAGGCATATTTTAATTCTGATTGCAATTAAAGTTGCATTATTTGAAAAATGAGAAGAAATATTTGCATTTTAGGCAACGCATACACAAATTTAGTGTCTTTTCCCTTAAATTCAGCCTATTTAATGAAAAACAACCAATCCTGATGTTCAAAAAGTACTGAAATCTTATGGCAGTTTATAATAAGTATTTAAATAAAGCAATAACTGCATTCTTTTTCAACAAAAACCAAACTTTGAGTATTTTAATTCTGATGAGATCTAAGTTCTTAAAGAAGACTTATATGAAGGCTTTTAAAATAACTAATTCCAAATAAAATAGCATCATTTTTTATCAAAAGAAGAATAGTTTTGGTAAATTTGAACAATGCAAGCAATATTTTAGTATATTTTCTCTGATATTCTTTAAATTTTATGAAAAATTAACCAACCCTAAACAATATATAGTACAAAAATCCAATGGTGGTCAATAGTTTCCATGAAAATGAAGAAATGATTGCATTCTTGTTCAACAAAAACAAAAATTTAAGCATATCTATCCTTCAAAAAATAACATTTTATTCAAAATAACTATAACTTATCAACAGGCATATTTAAAGGCTGATTGCAATTAAAGTTGCATTATTTGAAAAATGAGAAGAAATATTTGCATTTTAGGCAACGCATACACAAATTTAGTGTCTTTTCCCTTAAATTCAGCCTATTTAATGAAAAACAACCAATCCTGATGTTCAAAAAGTACTGAAATCTTATGGCAGTTTATAATAAGTATTTAAATAAAGCAATAACTGCATTCTTTTTCAACAAAAACCAAACTTTGAGTATTTTAATTCTGATGAGATCTAAGTTCTTAAAGAAGACTTATATGAAGGCTTTTAAAATAACTAATTCCAAATAAAATAGCATCATTTTTTATCAAAAGAAGAATAATTTTGGTAAATTTGAACAATGCAAACAACATTTAAGTATATTTTCTCTGATATTCTTTTAATTTTATGAAAAATCAACCATACTTTAACAATATAAAGTACAAAAATCCAATGGTGGTCAATAGTTTCCATGAAAATGAAGAAATGATTGCATTCTTGTTCAACAAAAACAAAAGTTTAAGCATATCTATCCTTCAAAAATTAACATTTTATTCAAAATAACTTATCAGAAGGCATATTTAAAGGCTGATTGCAATTAAAGTTGCATTATTTGAAAAATGAGAAGAAATATTTGCATTTTAGGCAACGCGTATACAAATTTAGTGTCTTTTCCCTTAAATTCAGCCTATTTAATGAAAAACAACCAATCCTGATGTTCAAAAAGTACTGAAATCTTATGGCAGTTTATAATGTGTATTACAATAAAGCAATAACTGCATTCTTTTTCAACAAAAACCAAACTTTGAGTATTTTAATTCTGATGAGATCTAAGTTCTCACATAAGACTTATATGAAGGCTTTTGAAATAACTAATTCCAAATAAAATAGCATATTTTTTTATCAAAAGAAGAATAGTTTTGGTAAATTTGAACAATGCAAGCAATATTTTAGTATATTTTCTCTGATATTCTTTAAATTTTATGAAAAATCAACCAATCCTAAACAATATATAGTACGAAAATCCAATGGTGGTCAAAAGTTTCCATGAAAATGAAAAAAATGATTGCATTCTTGTTCAACAAAAACAAAAATTTAAGCATATCTATCCTTCAAAAAATAACATTTTATTCAAAATAACTTATCAACAGGCATATTTAAAGGCTGATTGCAATTAAAGTTGCATTATTTGAAAAATGAGAAGAAATATTTGCATTTAAGGCAACACGTACAAAAATTTAGTATCTTTTCCCTTAAATTCAGCCTATTTAATGAAAAACAACCAATCCTGATGTTCAAAAAGTACTGAAATTTTATGGCAGTTTATAATAAGTATTTAAATAAAGCAATAACTGCATTCTTTTTCAACAAAAACCAAACTTTGAGTATTTTAATTCTGATGAGATCTAAATTCGTAAATAAGACTTATATAAATGCTTTTGAAATAACTAATTCCAAATAAAATGGCATCATTTTTTATCAAAAGAAGAATACTTTGGTTAATTTGAACAATGCAAACACCATTTTAGTATATTTTCTTTGATAATCTTTTAATTTTATGAAAAAAACAACCAATCCAAAACTGTTAAAAGTACAAAAATCCAATGGCAGTCAATAATTTCCATTGAAAAGGCAGAAATGATTGCATTCTTGATCCAATAAAACAAAAGTTTGACATATGTATCCTTCAAAAAATCAAATCTTATACAGAATTACTTATCAAAAGACATTTTAAAGACTATTTGCAATTGATGTTGAATCATTATAAATATGAGATGAAATATTTGCATTAAATTGTGTATCATTTCCCTAATATTCAGTCTATTTTTTTCTGAAGAACAACCAATCCTGATGTAGAAAAAGTATTGAAATCTTTTGACAGTTTATAATTTGTATTAAAATAAAGCAATAACTGCATTCTTATTCTACAAAAACAAAATTTTTATTTTTTTTTATTTCTGATTAGCTTTTAATTCAAAGAAAACACTTATCTCGAGAACATTACAATACATAATTATAAATAAGATTACATTACTTTTTATCAAATGAAGAAATTAAAGTAATTCAAAACAATAGTTAAAACAACACTTTTAATCAAGACAAACAAAGCTCTGAGCTTCTTTAATGTTATACTATTTTTACTTTTATCATCTAGTGACATGAATTGCTAGATATAGTACATATTTTAAATGATTACATTTTATCGCTTATGAGTGGTACATAAGCATATCGTTAGTCTGCACTTATTTAATTTTTTAGCTAAAATTTAAATTAAAGAATATGAAGATATACACATGATGTGTGAAAAGTAATTCATATTTATTTTTTTTTTTTGTTATTGCAATTAAGTTTATTACAACTAAACGAGTAAAGGTGTCTTCGTGGAGGTCAGTGTTCATCGAATGTAAACACTGTGGAGTTCGGTTTACATAAGAATTTTAAACATATACGTATCCGTCAGATCCGTGCATAAGATAAATCTACTGATCGATCGCTGACCGTTGTAACGGTAACTCTCACATAGCTTATTTGGCTTATCTGACGAATTCTATAGGTCACCGAGCAACGACTACTCATGGATCAGTCAAACATTCACGACAAACAGTAACATCCAAGGTTGCAAGTAATGTACAACAGACCATTTTTTTACAAAAAAAATAAGTTATTATTTGTCACGGTTATTAAATTTCGACATATGAAGGGAATTTCGGTTATTTCTAAAGATTAATTGTCAAATTGTATACAACAGACCGATATGAGACAAAATAAGAAGTAAGGGTGAGAGCAAGTTAGGGAAATTGTGTCACTCCTAACTTATCATTCATGTAAAGAGAGAAAAAAGTTTCTAGTGCGGTGTTGTAGTCCACTTGTATTTTTGTTCATCTGATGATTTATGCCTATTTTAACTGATTTGTATAGGTTTTTCATATGTTGTACTTTAAAACCACTGTCCCAGGTTCGGGGGAGGAATGGGATCCTGCTAACATGTTTAACCCCACCCCATTATGTATGTAAGTGCCTGTCCTAAGTCAAGAGCCTGTAATTCAGTGGTTGTCGTTTGTTGCTGTGTTACATATTTGATTTTCGTATACTTTTTGTACATATATAAGACCGTTAGTTTTCACGTTTGAATTGTTTTACATTGTCATTTCGGGGTCTTGTATAGCGTACTACGCGGTATCGGTTTTGCTCATTGTCGAAAGCCGTACGGTGACCTATAGTTGTTAATTACTGTTTCATTTTGGTCTGCAGTGGAGAGTTGTCTCATTAATAATCATACCACATCTTCTTTTTTTATTTACGAGAAGTGTTTTTATAAATATGAGTGTGATAATTGACCACGCTATGATATTGATATGTAAATGTATACTGAAGTATTGGTTTCAGAAATGATAAAAGTTTAACATTAACTATGATATAATGTTTTCGTAAATTAAACTTCAAGGATTAACCTTTAGTTTTCATAAGATTTACTATGTGTGCTTAATCAAATCAATGGACAAAGGCGTCGTTTTAAACAATTCTTAGAATGATTCTGATATAAAGGAGTAAATGCTTACCTTTCATGAAAATTTCTCCACAATGGTATTATAATTCAATCACAAGAAAAACACTTATCCGACGATCAACTAACCTTTAACAGAAGCGTTCTGTTAACTGCACATGCGCATACATAATTTGAATGTCAACAGCAACCTTTACCTAACATTCATTATAACCTTAACTTTTGGATTTTATCTTAACCTTTTAATAAAACCATCACCTTAACCTTAAATTTTAACCTTTAAACTTGAACAAGACTCGCTATCTGTATGCATTCACAAATTGTGTCATTAACAAATCCTGAAGTACATAATACTTACCTTTAACCGCCAAGGAAACTGGTCATATTCTCCTTGAAAATATGTGAATGTTACTTCTTCACCTTCGCTGATTGTTCTTGTAGCAAAGAAACAAAGATGGGGAAGACCACCGACAATTATTCTCTTAACAATAGAGTTACTATCATTCTCGTCATCGTTTACGAGCCTTCCCAAGGATTTGTCGTCATTAGATGCATCGATCCTAGATGGAAAGAACAACTTACTGTTAAACTGTAGCTTACTGATGGGAAGGTATCAAATTATTTAAGGTAAGGATTCTAGTGAATGGTAAAAGCTATAGGATTTAAGGTTATGGTCTAATGATAAGGTTAAAGATTAATGTTACAAGTAACTGGAAAGGTTAAAGATTAAGGTTAAAATTAACTGTTAAGGTTACAGATTAAGGTTAGAAGTAAATGTGAGGGTTAACGTCAATAGTAAATGTTAAGATTAAAGGTAAAAGTTCAGTTTGAAGTTTGCTGTAAGTTAAAGGTAAACAAAAAAGTTATTGATCAGTGATAATTAACAGTCGGTGAAAGGTTTGAGGTAATTTTCGATATATTAATATACATCAATGTGGGAATCAGGCCAGAACTGGTTTTATTTCTGGTATCCTTGATTTTGATAAATGATGAGTTATAAATCAACTTAAAGAAATATATCTAAATAGCGTGATATTAATATAAAAGATCTGGAGCAATTTTACTAAAAAGGATCATTTATAAAGTCGACTCTATACGGAAAAAGAAATTGTGTGATAGAAAGGGGCAGATAATTGCAATTGAAATATCGAAGATTTTTGCAATTGCATGATTACCAAAATTCAAAAAAATGAATAATCAATAAAAAAAAACAACGTATTGAATTCCTTAAGGTGGTATGGGAGTCTAAAATGAAAGGATAAAATTCGCTCACTTTGCCAAAACCTATTGTATATTAATATCTGTTCCAAACTATACTAAAAACGATAGGTCACCGTGCAATTTATCAAGCTACAGGTTGTGGCACATTGTGTATGGCGTATACGGGTAATAACATCAGTATGCAATTAGAAGCTACACTACTTGATAGAATTGTAAAATAAAACACAAAAAGATAGCATCAAGACAATGATTTGAGAATATCAAAAGAAGGGATAAAGTCACCGTACGTTTTTTTTCGGCTAAAATACGAAATAGGAAAATTCCATGTAGATTCCTTCAGAAAAGTGCACTTTTTCCAGAGTTACCTTCCATTCAAATGGCATTTGTTAAACCAAAATTAATCTACACTTGCAAAAGTGTTAATACTTATAATCATTATCTTATAAACGGTTTTATTTTCAAATAACAGTTCACATTTAGTTATCCGCATTTTTGCATCAAATTTTGTTAACTTAATTAATAGAAACTAGACATTAGGTTCACTGATTTTTTACAATCCAAGATGGCGAAATACGCCCATACCACCTGTATGTCATTTACGTGTTCTAACCGCTACTATATGGTTTTGAAGAACATTTTTCATCTAGCATAAAAAGTTTTAAACTTACCAACATTTTCTTGAATTCCAAATAAACTCGAATGCGTACTCGTTGAAGCCTGGATCAACTGTTGTTAAATTTCCGCGATATTCGAACATAAACTCGCCTTTTTCAAACTGTTTTGTCGTAAACACACCTCTTCCTTTTATAAAGTTAAACGACAAATATACACATCAAACAGCTCAAAACATTTTAAACTACATAACGATGATTGATTGATTAAGTAAAATATAATATTAATAAATATGTTGTTAGTAAACTATATTTTTTTCGAAAAAGAAACCATTTTAGAAAATATTTTCATCACAAATACTTAAATACTAATACTAGTGAACATGTATAATTTGAAATTTATTGTTTTCAAAATTTTTAACAAAGTATGAAGAAAAAAATATTCACCGCATGTTTATGAATTTAATGCATATTAAAATAAAAAAATAACCTTTTTTTAAAGACCAAATTGAGAAAACAAAACTTGAAATACAATGCATGCTTGTAAAAGGTACCGCAAATAAAGATAGATTGAAGATACAAAAATCATTCGTAAGTAAACTTTTCTAAAACACCTATCCAGGTATTACAATGAAACAACATATTAACACACTGAAAAAACAGAATAACTTGTACTTACCTTTTATGTCGTCAATCTTTCTTACCAAAAACCCTTCTCGATCTGATTTACTATTTATGTAATCTTCAATTTTTAATATTCTTCTATTTGATCTTCGCAAATCTACAAATTTCAGAATTATTCCAATAATGCACTCATTCAAGTTGTTTAAATAAGACATTTTAGATAGTCGTCACGGTGCTTGGACTCTTAACATATATTATTATATTATTACGCCTGTTATTTAAGTTTGATACATTCATTGCCAAGGTGTATACATCGTGTACATAATACTTGTATCTTAATTTCAAAAATTGACACTCTGAGTTTCACATTTCTGATAAAAGAAGGACGAAAGATACCAAAGGGTATCAACTAAAAACAAACTGACAACGCCATGTCTAAAATAAATAGACGAATACACAAAAATATAGTACAGAATTAAGCGTTGATAAGCGTTGTACAGAATTCTTTAAAAAGAATGATAACTACATTCAATTCAGGTAATGTAGAACACCACAGAGACCAGACAATCTATCTATGCTCAAGCGAAAAGTCGGCTAATTCGGAGTTAGTTAAATAATAATATCTTTCGTTGGCACAGATAACGTGCCCTATTTATCCGGAATGTCGACTGAAAAGTGTTTAAAACAAAACATTTTCATACAAAATTTGGTCTCAATTTGTGAATAAAAATACCAAATGCCTGCGTCTACTAATTTGATATCCATTAGTAAGACATACGAATGTTACTTACCTGGTTTAACTAATTTATAATCCATAACACAAAATATATAGAAGTGTTCTTTCTACTAATAACTTCCTAAAATTCGACAGTTTGCACACGCACCCTTACCAGGTGTACATGCGCAAAGATGAAAGTTTGATTTCAAGCTTAATCTTGTCTTAAACTTAACTGTAACCATAATGTTTACCTTTGACCTTATTCACAACCCTAACCCTTTACCGTACAAAAATTGTCCTTCAATCAACCTTAAAATTAAACTACTATGATATACCCTAAAATTGACATTAACCTTAACCTTTTCCTTACCTTTAACCTTAACCTTAACCTAAACATAAACCTTCACTTTCTCTAACCTTGAATTAACATTAATAGATATAAGAAGATGTGGTATGTGGTTAACATTAAGGCTACCTCAACTATGAACATTAAGGTTAAAACATACCTTCACTTTAACCTTTACCTTAAGCTTAACATTACCATTATTGTTAAAAAAGAGAGACGAACGATATCAGAGGGACAGCCAAACTAATAGATCGAAATTGAATTGAAAACGATATGGCAAAATAAGAAAAACACCAACAGACCAATAATAGTTCACATAAGGGTACTTCCACCTTTAATCTGAATTTATAACTATTAATGAATCCTCAATAAATCATGAGGTTAAAACATACCTTAACCTTTACTTAAACAATAAACTTAACTGAAACTTTGACATTTTGTAACCTTCAATTAACTTAAAGGCTTCCTCAATCTTAAAACTCAATTTCAATCGTTAATCTAAATTTTCAACTACCAATCATCCTTCAGCGGGGTTCGGACAAACCTTCAATTTAACCTTAAACTAAATTTTAACTTCAACTATAATCTTAACTTTTACATTAACCTTAACCTTAACCTTAACCTACACCTTAACCTTATCTATCATTGAATTAACCTCAAGGCTACCGCAACCTTTCATCTGAATTTTCAACTACCAATTAACCATCTATGAACATTTAGGTTAAAAATCACCTTCAATCTTATCTTAACCTTAACCGGAACTTAATTTTTTAACCTTGAATTTACCTGTACCTTAAATATGAATTGTCAACAAACCAACTAACCATCAATCAACGTTAAGGTTAAACAATAACTTAATATCTTAACCTGAACAGTAACCTTATCTTAAAATTACCCCTTGCAAATGAAATTCCAAAGGCCATGACTAGTATTCCCAAAGTACTTGACCAGTGATAAGCCAGAAAAAAACGATAAACCAACTTCAATAGCCAGAAAATCACCCTATGGCAAATTACCCAAAAGAGTTTGATATTCTGTGAGCATCACGCAGGGATGCCAAAAATGTATGCTATTGCTTATTATAAAGCTAAGGTACCCGGTTACCTTCCTACATCCATTATTTGGACGATCGTAAGGCAAAACACTATTTTTTCGACTGCTACCCTTATATCTAGGTGCAAAACGCTAGTATTTTACATATTGACCCAGGACCTTTTAACCCTATAGACTAAGTTTATTTTGTTATAGGTTCAAACAAGGTGTAAATATCATGGCAAAGGTCGTTCTAGCTAGTAAAACCAGTTTTAGAAGTCCTGGTCTCGTGTTAAGACAGAAAATTACGATGAAACAATACCAAAGCCAAGAAAATTATTATATAAGCAACAACCAATAAGGGTTTATATCATTCCTCGAGCACCCCGCGGACATGGCATATCAGTATATCAAATATCTTTACAACGCCAACGGTCCAAATTGCCTGCCTGAATCCTAGTAACCATAAGTTTTACAATCGTAAAGCAAGACATCATTTCATTTCTACACCAAGAACTAAATCGAGTACCCAGCCGCAAACAATGACAATACCGACCCCGAATTTTTTCACTATATATACCACGTCGGCCATTTTATATGGGTATATAATAGCTCATACGAACGCTGATAAGGTTCATGTTGCCTACATACTTCCTTAGTTGTCAATACTTGTACGAGCATAAGACAAAAAAGCTATTAATTCGACCCATGTTTGGATGTCTGCTATCCAACCGCAAATATTGTCATAACCGATGCCGGATCTATACCATACAGATCAAGCCGAGCCTATTTTAAATAAAACAAGGTGCAAATACAATCCCTCAGACCTTGGCTAACTATATAAAGTTTTTTTTACAAAAGATTCAACTACCATCACAAGGCAGGAAAACACGATGAAGTAACCCCAAAGTCCAGAAAATCATCCTGTAAGCATATACAGGGAATAATACACCCATTTCACCCCTTAGGCATGTAATATAAGTATATCAGAGTTCATTACAAGCCCAAGTTTCCCGGCTACCTGTCTTTGTCATTAGTTATTGTTAGTTGTACAATGGTATGACAAAAAAACAAATCTATATTTCACCCCTTCCCCTTAATCGGGCAGCCAACCGCTAGTATTTACCATACTGACCTTGGATATTTTCACTACAGACTTAACGGAGTGTGTTATAGTTCTAAAAGATGTGTCACTATCATTGCACCGGTGTCGGCTGAATACTGATAGTATAGTCTGAAGCATCCCGGCCTTTTCCTAAGAAAGGAAATACAAATATCATATCCAAAAGGCAAGACAATCACTTTGTGGCCAGTTACCCATTACAGGTATAATATTTACCAATCACCACTTAGGCAAACCAATGAGGCATTTCATAGATAAGGAAATCTGATAATTGGATGTGTCGTCTGTTTACGTTAATATATCGATGATAAGGAAACAAACTACTTAATTCGACCACTACTCCACTATCGGATCACCAACCGCTTATATTGACCATATCAGCATGAATCTTTTCATCGTAAAAACCTAGCAGGACATGCTATAGGGGTATATTATGGCTCATACAACGCTTAGGGTCCCTGCTACATGCCTGTTACCTTAGTTATCGTTTGTTGTACAATGACAAGGCAAACTTTTTTTTTTATTCTTACCCTACCAGTCTATCTAAAGAAGAATAAAATGAAAATGAGTTGGTTTCTTGTTTCTGTTGCAAAACATAGCTAAACAAATACACGTTTGCGAAGACGTGTTACTTTAGTAAATATACCTTAAAGATGAGCACTAGTTGCAATGTTAACAACACGTGTTTTTTTTGGGGTCTAAATGTGTAGGAAAATATTTTTTGGACGAACGAAATCAACTTTTTTCGAGGAGTGAAACTCAATAACCGGATGTCAATATCCCTGCAAATATTGGTGATATGATCTTCTATGACCTTTCCTGCTTTACAAATTTTCACATTGCAGCCATCGCAACGTTAACACCGATATTCAGTCCGCAACCCCGTGTGTGGTATGAAGGATTAGAGATCACTATTTTGAAAGGGATGATGGGCTCATAATTACGCATAATATAACTACTAGCATTCTATACAATAAAAACATTAGGCGATGATCATAAGTAGGATCGAGATGACAATATCCAATCTTTCCTTTTGATGGCATCATAGGATCACACTAGATTTTGCGTCTCACAGGGTTTTCACGAATTCCTGACTGTGTGCATGTATGTATATATGTTTGTATGTTTGTATGTTTGTTTGTTTGTATGTTTTTATGTTTATGTGTTTACATTTATTTGTATGTGTGCATTTTATATGCATGTATGTATGTTTATCATATACTTATAAAAAATAATGGTATAAGTGTTCCCCATGATAACACTAATTTGTTCATATATTTATTCATCAAATTTGAAGAATTGCCTTACCCGTGTGATATGACTTTTGTTATCAACTGCCTACTGCTTATATAAACTGCTTCCGTTTTAAATCAGCTGCTTCCGCTTATAATCGCATGCGTTGCTGTAACGTATCGCATGACAATTTGACGTCATTCGGCAAATTCCGGTAAATATACCTCCATGGTACATTTTTGTGTGTAAAACATAACAAAGTTGAACAAAAAGAAAATATTAGGTATCAGGAAAGTATATTATTAAAAAATGCAAACGTATATTACAACAAAAGCATTTTAAGAATAGTCTTTGTCTGTATGTCTCTTGTTGACGTATATGATAAAAAGAACAACATGTCATTTTTCATATCAGACTCCCTATCAGTCCATCCGGGTCTCAGGCTGATATCATGACCTAAGGCTGATAAGAGGTCTGATATGAAAAATGCCGAGTTATAATCAATATCTATATGCATATATGTTAGTATGTGTGCAGTTCCAAAAACTATTTTACGTCGTTCAATGTCATGCAGCTAACAAATCTGGTTTCACTCTGGTTTTCACAAACACATGAACACATCAATAAAAAAAGTAAAAATTTCGATCCAATGTTCATACCTGACTCAGATCGTTTAAAGCATATATACACTTCATATTAACCAAATGATATGAATGCGCATAAGCAGTAACTCTGTGTAACTCCATCACTACACAATGTCCTCCAGACCTAAAGAATATACAGTATGAAAAGATATCATTAACGCTTTCAAAATGGTGGCTCTGTACATCCCACTTCTTAATTACTGCATCTTTGTATGCACCGCTTGCCTTGAACGTACCACCACCCCACCATATGTCCTCCAGACCTCATAAATGTATAGTGCACATACATCTTATAAACCATTTTAGAATGTAGCTCTGCTTTTTGTTTACATATATTTATACCATATATTATGCAAATAACATGAATGCGCATTATCATCTCCTCTGTATATGCGTTGGTCGCTCTGCGCATGTATGTATGTATGTATGTATGTATGCATGTATGTTTGTATGTATGTATGTATGTATGTATGTATGTATGTATGTATGTATGTATGTATATATGTATGTACGTATGTATGTATGTAATTTCTGATATTATCGTTACGTCCTATGACGTCATGCAGCTTACAAATCATGTCGCCATTATTCCATCAAAATTCAGGCACATGCGCAAATACAACAAAGTCACTGGAATTTTATTTTCTAAATTCGTTTCATATCAGCAAAGTCTGTACTAAAAACAAATTATCTCCCTTAGTGCAACTCAGTTGCAGTCTAGTAAAAACCCCCTAACCCTAACCCTAACCCTAAACCCTAACCCTAACCCTAACCCTAACCCTAACCCTAACCCTAACCCTAACCCTAACCCTAACCCTAACCCTAACCCTAAACCCTAACCCTAACCCTAACCCTAACCCTAACCCTAACCCTAACCCTAACCCTAACCCTAACCCTAACCCTAACCCTAACCCTAACCCTAACCCTAACCCTAACCCTAACCCTAACCCTAACCCTAACCCTAACCCTAACCCTAACCCTAACCCTAACCCTAACCCTAACCCTAACCCTAACCCTAACCCTAACCCTAACCCTAACCCTAACCCTAACCCTAACCCTAAACGCATGCGCAGTCACAAAAAAGGTCAGACATGCGCAGAAGTAAAAAAGGTCACCTCACTAACCCTCGCCAAAGTCCACTACCATCCTTCAAGTCCACTACCCTGACCCTTACCCTTACACTAACCCTGACCCTAACCCTAACCCTGACCCTAACCCAAACCCTGACCCTAACCCAAACCCAAACCCTGACCCTAACCCTGACCCAAACCCTGACCCTAACCCTGACCCTAACCCTGACCCAAACCCTGACCCTAACCCTAACCCAAACACTAACCCAAACCAAAACCCCAAATGTGTTAAAATCGTTGTTTTGAAGGCCTTACTTTATCTTGGAACGGGTAAGTCTAGGGGGTTAACCGATTAGATTTTCGTATTAAGTTTTTTCACGAACTTCTCAAAAATCACAGTTTTGGAGGGGTGGGGGGTCAGGTTGTGGTTTTTGGTACTTTTCAAAGTCGATCTTTTCAAAGTCTCAACATGATCCTATGCTTCGATTGGCTTGAAATTAATAAATCGACCCCGTTAGGGGCAGTACTTTGCGAGAATTAAGCCTATGATGAAAACCGCAAGTCTTTATCTTTTGTAGTTTCGGAGTTGGGGTTAATGTCGGGATTAGGCTTCACTCTCACACAAACGTTTCTTCAGTGAGGTCGGAAAGTGCGGCCGTACACTTCATTGATACCAATAAGTTTTCATGCTCTAGATCGCCTTTTCATCTTTTCGGAACAGTTAACTTTAAGAAAATATCTCTATTCAAATCCATTCTACACCTGTTTGAAGATTGAAGTCAAAGGCACTTTTCATACTCTGTACTTAGAAATATTTTTGGAAATTTCTCACGCATGCGCAGTCACAAAAAAGGTCAGACATGCGCAGAAGTAAAAAAGGTCACCTCACTAACCCTCGCCAAAGTCCACTACCATCCTTCAAGTCCACTACCCTGACCCTTACCCTTACACTAACCCTGACCCTAACCCTAACCCTGACCCTAACCCAAACCCTGACCCTAACCCAAACCCAAACCCTGACCCTAACCCTGACCCAAACCCTGACCCTAACCCTGACCCTAACCCTGACCCAAACCCTGACCCTAACCCTAACCCAAACACTAACCCAAACCAAAACCCCAAATGTGTTAAAATCGTTGTTTTGAAGGCCTTACTTTATCTTGGAACGGGTAAGTCTAGGGGGTTAACCGATTAGATTTTCGTATTAAGTTTTTTCACGAACTTCTCAAAAATCACAGTTTTGGAGGGGTGGGGGGTCAGGTTGTGGTTTTTGGTACTTTTCAAAGTCGATCTTTTCAAAGTCTCAACATGATCCTATGCTTCGATTGGCTTGAAATTAATAAATCGACCCCGTTAGGGGCAGTACTTTGCGAGAATTAAGCCTATGATGAAAACCGCAAGTCTTTATCTTTTGTAGTTTCGGAGTTGGGGTTAATGTCGGGATTAGGCTTCACTCTCACACAAACGTTTCTTCAGTGAGGTCGGAAAGTGCGGCCGTACACTTCATTGATACCAATAAGTTTTCATGCTCTAGATCGCCTTTTCATCTTTTCGGAACAGTTAACTTTAAGAAAATATCTCTATTCAAATCCATTCTACACCTGTTTGAAGATTGAAGTCAAAGGCACTTTTCATACTCTGTACTTAGAAATATTTTTGGAAATTTCTCACGCATGCGCAGTCACAAAAAAGGTCAGACATGCGCAGAAGTAAAAAAGGTCACCTCACTAACCCTCGCCAAAGTCCACTACCATCCTTCAAGTCCACTACCCTGACCCTTACCCTTACACTAACCCTGACCCTAACCCTAACCCTGACCCTAACCCAAACCCTGACCCTAACCCAAACCCAAACCCTGACCCTAACCCTGACCCAAACCCTGACCCTAACCCTGACCCTAACCCTGACCCAAACCCTGACCCTAACCCTAACCCAAACACTAACCCAAACCAAAACCCCAAATGTGTTAAAATCGTTGTTTTGAAGGCCTTACTTTATCTTGGAACGGGTAAGTCTAGGGGGTTAACCGATTAGATTTTCGTATTAAGTTTTTTCACGAACTTCTCAAAAATCACAGTTTTGGAGGGGTGGGGGGTCAGGTTGTGGTTTTTGGTACTTTTCAAAGTCGATCTTTTCAAAGTCTCAACATGATCCTATGCTTCGATTGGCTTGAAATTAATAAATCGACCCCGTTAGGGGCAGTACTTTGCGAGAATTAAGCCTATGATGAAAACCGCAAGTCTTTATCTTTTGTAGTTTCGGAGTTGGGGTTAATGTCGGGATTAGGCTTCACTCTCACACAAACGTTTCTTCAGTGAGGTCGGAAAGTGCGGCCGTACACTTCATTGATACCAATAAGTTTTCATGCTCTAGATCGCCTTTTCATCTTTTCGGAACAGTTAACTTTAAGAAAATATCTCTATTCAAATCCATTCTACACCTGTTTGAAGATTGAAGTCAAAGGCACTTTTCATACTCTGTACTTAGAAATATTTTTGGAAATTTCTCACGCATGCGCAGTCACAAAAAAGGTCAGACATGCGCAGAAGTAAAAAAGGTCACCTCACTAACCCTCGCCAAAGTCCACTACCATCCTTCAAGTCCACTACCCTGACCCTTACCCTTACACTAACCCTGACCCTAACCCTAACCCTGACCCTAACCCAAACCCTGACCCTAACCCAAACCCAAACCCTGACCCTAACCCTGACCCAAACCCTGACCCTAACCCTGACCCTAACCCTGACCCAAACCCTGACCCTAACCCTAACCCAAACACTAACCCAAACCAAAACCCCAAATGTGTTAAAATCGTTGTTTTGAAGGCCTTACTTTATCTTGGAACGGGTAAGTCTAGGGGGTTAACCGATTAGATTTTCGTATTAAGTTTTTTCACGAACTTCTCAAAAATCACAGTTTTGGAGGGGTGGGGGGTCAGGTTGTGGTTTTTGGTACTTTTCAAAGTCGATCTTTTCAAAGTCTCAACATGATCCTATGCTTCGATTGGCTTGAAATTAATAAATCGACTCCGTTAGGGGCAGTACTTTGCGAGAATTAAGCCTATGATGAAAACCGCAAGTCTTTATCTTTTGTAGTTTCGGAGTTGGGGTTAATGTCGGGATTAGGCTTCACTCTCACACAAACGTTTCTTCAGTGAGGTCGGAAAGTGCGGCCGTACACTTCATTGATACCAATAAGTTTTCATGCTCTAGATCGCCTTTTCATCTTTTCGGAACAGTTAACTTTAAGAAAATATCTCTATTCAAATCCATTCTACACCTGTTTGAAGATTGAAGTCAAAGGCACTTTTCATACTCTGTACTTAGAAATATTTTTGGAAATTTCTCACGCATGCGCAGTCACAAAAAAGGTCAGACATGCGCAGAAGTAAAAAAGGTCACCTCACTAACCCTCGCCAAAGTCCACTACCATCCTTCAAGTCCACTACCCTGACCCTTACCCTTACACTAACCCTGACCCTAACCCTAACCCTGACCCTAACCCAAACCCTGACCCTAACCCAAACCCAAACCCTGACCCTAACCCTGACCCAAACCCTGACCCTAACCCTGACCCTAACCCTGACCCAAACCCTGACCCTAACCCTAACCCAAACACTAACCCAAACCAAAACCCCAAATGTGTTAAAATCGTTGTTTTGAAGGCCTTACTTTATCTTGGAACGGGTAAGTCTAGGGGGTTAACCGATTAGATTTTCGTATTAAGTTTTTTCACGAACTTCTCAAAAATCACAGTTTTGGAGGGGTGGGGGGTCAGGTTGTGGTTTTTGGTACTTTTCAAAGTCGATCTTTTCAAAGTCTCAACATGATCCTATGCTTCGATTGGCTTGAAATTAATAAATCGACCCCGTTAGGGGCAGTACTTTGCGAGAATTAAGCCTATGATGAAAACCGCAAGTCTTTATCTTTTGTAGTTTCGGAGTTGGGGTTAATGTCGGGATTAGGCTTCACTCTCACACAAACGTTTCTTCAGTGAGGTCGGAAAGTGCGGCCGTACACTTCATTGATACCAATAAGTTTTCATGCTCTAGATCGCCTTTTCATCTTTTCGGAACAGTTAACTTTAAGAAAATATCTCTATTCAAATCCATTCTACACCTGTTTGAAGATTGAAGTCAAAGGCACTTTTCATACTCTGTACTTAGAAATATTTTTGGAAATTTCTCACGCATGCGCAGTCACAAAAAAGGTCAGACATGCGCAGAAGTAAAAAAGGTCACCTCACTAACCCTCGCCAAAGTCCACTACCATCCTTCAAGTCCACTACCCTGACCCTTACCCTTACACTAACCCTGACCCTAACCCTAACCCTGACCCTAACCCAAACCCTGACCCTAACCCAAACCCAAACCCTGACCCTAACCCTGACCCAAACCCTGACCCTAACCCTGACCCTAACCCTGACCCAAACCCTGACCCTAACCCTAACCCAAACACTAACCCAAACCAAAACCCCAAATGTGTTAAAATCGTTGTTTTGAAGGCCTTACTTTATCTTGGAACGGGTAAGTCTAGGGGGTTAACCGATTAGATTTTCGTATTAAGTTTTTTCACGAACTTCTCAAAAATCACAGTTTTGGAGGGGTGGGGGGTCAGGTTGTGGTTTTTGGTACTTTTCAAAGTCGATCTTTTCAAAGTCTCAACATGATCCTATGCTTCGATTGGCTTGAAATTAATAAATCGACCCCGTTAGGGGCAGTACTTTGCGAGAATTAAGCCTATGATGAAAACCGCAAGTCTTTATCTTTTGTAGTTTCGGAGTTGGGGTTAATGTCGGGATTAGGCTTCACTCTCACACAAACGTTTCTTCAGTGAGGTCGGAAAGTGCGGCCGTACACTTCATTGATACCAATAAGTTTTCATGCTCTAGATCGCCTTTTCATCTTTTCGGAACAGTTAACTTTAAGAAAATATCTCTATTCAAATCCATTCTACACCTGTTTGAAGATTGAAGTCAAAGGCACTTTTCATACTCTGTACTTAGAAATATTTTTGGAAATTTCTCACGCATGCGCAGTCACAAAAAAGGTCAGACATGCGCAGAAGTAAAAAAGGTCACCTCACTAACCCTCGCCAAAGTCCACTACCATCCTTCAAGTCCACTACCCTGACCCTTACCCTTACACTAACCCTGACCCTAACCCTAACCCTGACCCTAACCCAAACCCTGACCCTAACCCAAACCCAAACCCTGACCCTAACCCTGACCCAAACCCTGACCCTAACCCTGACCCTAACCCTGACCCAAACCCTGACCCTAACCCTAACCCAAACACTAACCCAAACCAAAACCCCAAATGTGTTAAAATCGTTGTTTTGAAGGCCTTACTTTATCTTGGAACGGGTAAGTCTAGGGGGTTAACCGATTAGATTTTCGTATTAAGTTTTTTCACGAACTTCTCAAAAATCACAGTTTTGGAGGGGTGGGGGGTCAGGTTGTGGTTTTTGGTACTTTTCAAAGTCGATCTTTTCAAAGTCTCAACATGATCCTATGCTTCGATTGGCTTGAAATTAATAAATCGACCCCGTTAGGGGCAGTACTTTGCGAGAATTAAGCCTATGATGAAAACCGCAAGTCTTTATCTTTTGTAGTTTCGGAGTTGGGGTTAATGTCGGGATTAGGCTTCACTCTCACACAAACGTTTCTTCAGTGAGGTCGGAAAGTGCGGCCGTACACTTCATTGATACCAATAAGTTTTCATGCTCTAGATCGCCTTTTCATCTTTTCGGAACAGTTAACTTTAAGAAAATATCTCTATTCAAATCCATTCTACACCTGTTTGAAGATTGAAGTCAAAGGCACTTTTCATACTCTGTACTTAGAAATATTTTTGGAAATTTCTCACGCATGCGCAGTCACAAAAAAGGTCAGACATGCGCAGAAGTAAAAAAGGTCACCTCACTAACCCTCGCCAAAGTCCACTACCATCCTTCAAGTCCACTACCCTGACCCTTACCCTTACACTAACCCTGACCCTAACCCTAACCCTGACCCTAACCCAAACCCTGACCCTAACCCAAACCCAAACCCTGACCCTAACCCTGACCCAAACCCTGACCCTAACCCTGACCCTAACCCTGACCCAAACCCTGACCCTAACCCTAACCCAAACACTAACCCAAACCAAAACCCCAAATGTGTTAAAATCGTTGTTTTGAAGGCCTTACTTTATCTTGGAACGGGTAAGTCTAGGGGGTTAACCGATTAGATTTTCGTATTAAGTTTTTTCACGAACTTCTCAAAAATCACAGTTTTGGAGGGGTGGGGGGTCAGGTTGTGGTTTTTGGTACTTTTCAAAGTCGATCTTTTCAAAGTCTCAACATGATCCTATGCTTCGATTGGCTTGAAATTAATAAATCGACCCCATTAGGGGCAGTACTTTGCGAGAATTAAGCCTATGATGAAAACCGCAAGTCTTTATCTTTTGTAGTTTCGGAGTTGGGGTTAATGTCGGGATTAGGCTTCACTCTCACACAAACGTTTCTTCAGTGAGGTCGGAAAGTGCGGCCGTACACTTCATTGATACCAATAAGTTTTCATGCTCTAGATCGCCTTTTCATCTTTTCGGAACAGTTAACTTTAAGAAAATATCTCTATTCAAATCCATTCTACACCTGTTTGAAGATTGAAGTCAAAGGCACTTTTCATACTCTGTACTTAGAAATATTTTTGGAAATTTCTCACGCATGCGCAGTCACAAAAAAGGTCAGACATGCGCAGAAGTAAAAAAGGTCACCTCACTAACCCTCGCCAAAGTCCACTACCATCCTTCAAGTCCACTACCCTGACCCTTACCCTTACACTAACCCTGACCCTAACCCTAACCCTGACCCTAACCCAAACCCTGACCCTAACCCAAACCCAAACCCTGACCCTAACCCTGACCCAAACCCTGACCCTAACCCTGACCCTAACCCTGACCCAAACCCTGACCCTAACCCTAACCCAAACACTAACCCAAACCAAAACCCCAAATGTGTTAAAATCGTTGTTTTGAAGGCCTTACTTTATCTTGGAACGGGTAAGTCTAGGGGGTTAACCGATTAGATTTTCGTATTAAGTTTTTTCACGAACTTCTCAAAAATCACAGTTTTGGAGGGGTGGGGGGTCAGGTTGTGGTTTTTGGTACTTTTCAAAGTCGATCTTTTCAAAGTCTCAACATGATCCTATGCTTCGATTGGCTTGAAATTAATAAATCGACCCCGTTAGGGGCAGTACTTTGCGAGAATTAAGCCTATGATGAAAACCGCAAGTCTTTATCTTTTGTAGTTTCGGAGTTGGGGTTAATGTCGGGATTAGGCTTCACTCTCACACAAACGTTTCTTCAGTGAGGTCGGAAAGTGCGGCCGTACACTTCATTGATACCAATAAGTTTTCATGCTCTAGATCGCCTTTTCATCTTTTCGGAACAGTTAACTTTAAGAAAATATCTCTATTCAAATCCATTCTACACCTGTTTGAAGATTGAAGTCAAAGGCACTTTTCATACTCTGTACTTAGAAATATTTTTGGAAATTTCTCACGCATGCGCAGTCACAAAAAAGGTCAGACATGCGCAGAAGTAAAAAAGGTCACCTCACTAACCCTCGCCAAAGTCCACTACCATCCTTCAAGTCCACTACCCTGACCCTTACCCTTACACTAACCCTGACCCTAACCCTAACCCTGACCCTAACCCAAACCCTGACCCTAACCCAAACCCAAACCCTGACCCTAACCCTGACCCAAACCCTGACCCTAACCCTGACCCTAACCCTGACCCAAACCCTGACCCTAACCCTAACCCAAACACTAACCCAAACCAAAACCCCAAATGTGTTAAAATCGTTGTTTTGAAGGCCTTACTTTATCTTGGAACGGGTAAGTCTAGGGGGTTAACCGATTAGATTTTCGTATTAAGTTTTTTCACGAACTTCTCAAAAATCACAGTTTTGGAGGGGTGGGGGGTCAGGTTGTGGTTTTTGGTACTTTTCAAAGTCGATCTTTTCAAAGTCTCAACATGATCCTATGCTTCGATTGGCTTGAAATTAATAAATCGACCCCGTTAGGGGCAGTACTTTGCGAGAATTAAGCCTATGATGAAAACCGCAAGTCTTTATCTTTTGTAGTTTCGGAGTTGGGGTTAATGTCGGGATTAGGCTTCACTCTCACACAAACGTTTCTTCAGTGAGGTCGGAAAGTGCGGCCGTACACTTCATTGATACCAATAAGTTTTCATGCTCTAGATCGCCTTTTCATCTTTTCGGAACAGTTAACTTTAAGAAAATATCTCTATTCAAATCCATTCTACACCTGTTTGAAGATTGAAGTCAAAGGCACTTTTCATACTCTGTACTTAGAAATATTTTTGGAAATTTCTCACGCATGCGCAGTCACAAAAAAGGTCAGACATGCGCAGAAGTAAAAAAGGTCACCTCACTAACCCTCGCCAAAGTCCACTACCATCCTTCAAGTCCACTACCCTGACCCTTACCCTTACACTAACCCTGACCCTAACCCTAACCCTGACCCTAACCCAAACCCTGACCCTAACCCAAACCCAAACCCTGACCCTAACCCTGACCCAAACCCTGACCCTAACCCTGACCCTAACCCTGACCCAAACCCTGACCCTAACCCTAACCCAAACACTAACCCAAACCAAAACCCCAAATGTGTTAAAATCGTTGTTTTGAAGGCCTTACTTTATCTTGGAACGGGTAAGTCTAGGGGGTTAACCGATTAGATTTTCGTATTAAGTTTTTTCACGAACTTCTCAAAAATCACAGTTTTGGAGGGGTGGGGGGTCAGGTTGTGGTTTTTGGTACTTTTCAAAGTCGATCTTTTCAAAGTCTCAACATGATCCTATGCTTCGATTGGCTTGAAATTAATAAATCGACCCCGTTAGGGGCAGTACTTTGCGAGAATTAAGCCTATGATGAAAACCGCAAGTCTTTATCTTTTGTAGTTTCGGAGTTGGGGTTAATGTCGGGATTAGGCTTCACTCTCACACAAACGTTTCTTCAGTGAGGTCGGAAAGTGCGGCCGTACACTTCATTGATACCAATAAGTTTTCATGCTCTAGATCGCCTTTTCATCTTTTCGGAACAGTTAACTTTAAGAAAATATCTCTATTCAAATCCATTCTACACCTGTTTGAAGATTGAAGTCAAAGGCACTTTTCATACTCTGTACTTAGAAATATTTTTGGAAATTTCTCACGCATGCGCAGTCACAAAAAAGGTCAGACATGCGCAGAAGTAAAAAAGGTCACCTCACTAACCCTCGCCAAAGTCCACTACCATCCTTCAAGTCCACTACCCTGACCCTTACCCTTACACTAACCCTGACCCTAACCCTAACCCTGACCCTAACCCAAACCCTGACCCTAACCCAAACCCAAACCCTGACCCTAACCCTGACCCAAACCCTGACCCTAACCCTGACCCTAACCCTGACCCAAACCCTGACCCTAACCCTAACCCAAACACTAACCCAAACCAAAACCCCAAATGTGTTAAAATCGTTGTTTTGAAGGCCTTACTTTATCTTGGAACGGGTAAGTCTAGGGGGTTAACCGATTAGATTTTCGTATTAAGTTTTTTCACGAACTTCTCAAAAATCACAGTTTTGGAGGGGTGGGGGGTCAGGTTGTGGTTTTTGGTACTTTTCAAAGTCGATCTTTTCAAAGTCTCAACATGATCCTATGCTTCGATTGGCTTGAAATTAATAAATCGACCCCGTTAGGGGCAGTACTTTGCGAGAATTAAGCCTATGATGAAAACCGCAAGTCTTTATCTTTTGTAGTTTCGGAGTTGGGGTTAATGTCGGGATTAGGCTTCACTCTCACACAAACGTTTCTTCAGTGAGGTCGGAAAGTGCGGCCGTACACTTCATTGATACCAATAAGTTTTCATGCTCTAGATCGCCTTTTCATCTTTTCGGAACAGTTAACTTTAAGAAAATATCTCTATTCAAATCCATTCTACACCTGTTTGAAGATTGAAGTCAAAGGCACTTTTCATACTCTGTACTTAGAAATATTTTTGGAAATTTCTCACGCATGCGCAGTCACAAAAAAGGTCAGACATGCGCAGAAGTAAAAAAGGTCACCTCACTAACCCTCGCCAAAGTCCACTACCATCCTTCAAGTCCACTACCCTGACCCTTACCCTTACACTAACCCTGACCCTAACCCTAACCCTGACCCTAACCCAAACCCTGACCCTAACCCAAACCCAAACCCTGACCCTAACCCTGACCCAAACCCTGACCCTAACCCTGACCCTAACCCTGACCCAAACCCTGACCCTAACCCTAACCCAAACACTAACCCAAACCAAAACCCCAAATGTGTTAAAATCGTTGTTTTGAAGGCCTTACTTTATCTTGGAACGGGTAAGTCTAGGGGGTTAACCGATTAGATTTTCGTATTAAGTTTTTTCACGAACTTCTCAAAAATCACAGTTTTGGAGGGGTGGGGGGTCAGGTTGTGGTTTTTGGTACTTTTCAAAGTCGATCTTTTCAAAGTCTCAACATGATCCTATGCTTCGATTGGCTTGAAATTAATAAATCGACCCCGTTAGGGGCAGTACTTTGCGAGAATTAAGCCTATGATGAAAACCGCAAGTCTTTATCTTTTGTAGTTTCGGAGTTGGGGTTAATGTCGGGATTAGGCTTCACTCTCACACAAACGTTTCTTCAGTGAGGTCGGAAAGTGCGGCCGTACACTTCATTGATACCAATAAGTTTTCATGCTCTAGATCGCCTTTTCATCTTTTCGGAACAGTTAACTTTAAGAAAATATCTCTATTCAAATCCATTCTACACCTGTTTGAAGATTGAAGTCAAAGGCACTTTTCATACTCTGTACTTAGAAATATTTTTGGAAATTTCTCACGCATGCGCAGTCACAAAAAAGGTCAGACATGCGCAGAAGTAAAAAAGGTCACCTCACTAACCCTCGCCAAAGTCCACTACCATCCTTCAAGTCCACTACCCTGACCCTTACCCTTACACTAACCCTGACCCTAACCCTAACCCTGACCCTAACCCAAACCCTGACCCTAACCCAAACCCAAACCCTGACCCTAACCCTGACCCAAACCCTGACCCTAACCCTGACCCTAACCCTGACCCAAACCCTGACCCTAACCCTAACCCAAACACTAACCCAAACCAAAACCCCAAATGTGTTAAAATCGTTGTTTTGAAGGCCTTACTTTATCTTGGAACGGGTAAGTCTAGGGGGTTAACCGATTAGATTTTCGTATTAAGTTTTTTCACGAACTTCTCAAAAATCACAGTTTTGGAGGGGTGGGGGGTCAGGTTGTGGTTTTTGGTACTTTTCAAAGTCGATCTTTTCAAAGTCTCAACATGATCCTATGCTTCGATTGGCTTGAAATTAATAAATCGACCCCATTAGGGGCAGTACTTTGCGAGAATTAAGCCTATGATGAAAACCGCAAGTCTTTATCTTTTGTAGTTTCGGAGTTGGGGTTAATGTCGGGATTAGGCTTCACTCTCACACAAACGTTTCTTCAGTGAGGTCGGAAAGTGCGGCCGTACACTTCATTGATACCAATAAGTTTTCATGCTCTAGATCGCCTTTTCATCTTTTCGGAACAGTTAACTTTAAGAAAATATCTCTATTCAAATCCATTCTACACCTGTTTGAAGATTGAAGTCAAAGGCACTTTTCATACTCTGTACTTAGAAATATTTTTGGAAATTTCTCACGCATGCGCAGTCACAAAAAAGGTCAGACATGCGCAGAAGTAAAAAAGGTCACCTCACTAACCCTCGCCAAAGTCCACTACCCTAACCCTAACCCTAACCTAAACCCTAACCCTAACCCTAACCCTAACCCTAACCCTAACCCTAACCCTAACCCTAAACCCTAACCCTAACCCTAACCCTAACCCTAACCCTAACCCTAACCCTAACCCTAACCCTAACCCTAACCCTAACCCTAACCCTAACCCTAACCCTAACCCTAACCCTAACCCTAACCCTAACCCTAACCCTAACCTAACCCTAACCCTAACCCTAACCCTAACCCTAACCCTAACCCTAACCCTAACCCTAACCCTAACCCTAACCCTAACCCTAACCCTAACCCTAACCCTAACCCTAACCTAACCCTAACCCTAACCCTAACCCTAACCCTAACCCTAACCCTAACCCTAACCCTAACCCTAACCCTAACCCTAACCCTAACCCTAACCCTAACCCTAACCCTAACCCTAACCCTAACCCTAACCCTAACCCTAACCCTAACCCTAAACCCTAACCCAAACCCTGACCCTAACCCAAACCCAAACCCTGACCCTAACCCTGACCCAAACCCTGACCCTAACCCTGACCCTAACCCTGACCCAAACCCTGACCCTAACCCTAACCCAAACACTAACCCAAACCAAAACCCCAAATGTGTTAAAATCGTTGTTTTGAAGGCCTTACTTTATCTTGGAACGGGTAAGTCTAGGGGGTTAACCGATTAGATTTTCGTATTAAGTTTTTTCACGAACTTCTCAAAAATCACAGTTTTGGAGGGGTGGGGGGTCAGGTTGTGGTTTTTGGTACTTTTCAAAGTCGATCTTTTCAAAGTCTCAACATGATCCTATGCTTCGATTGGCTTGAAATTAATAAATCGACCCCGTTAGGGGCAGTACTTTGCGAGAATTAAGCCTATGATGAAAACCGCAAGTCTTTATCTTTTGTAGTTTCGGAGTTGGGGTTAATGTCGGGATTAGGCTTCACTCTCACACAAACGTTTCTTCAGTGAGGTCGGAAAGTGCGGCCGTACACTTCATTGATACCAATAAGTTTTCATGATCTAGATCGCCTTTTCATCTTTTCGGAACAGTTAACTTTAAGAAAATATCTCTATTCAAATCCATTCTACACCTGTTTGAAGATTGAAGTCAAAGGCACTTTTCATACTCTGTACTTAGAAATATTTTTGGAAATTTATCACGCATGCGCAGTCACAAAAAAGGTCAGACATGCGCAGAAGTAAAAAAGGTCACCTCACTAACCCTCGCCAAAGTCCACTACCCTAACCCTAACCCTAACCCTAACCCTAACCCTAACCCTAACCCTAACCCTAACCCTAACCCTAACCCTAACCCTAACCCTAACCCTAACCCTAACCCTAACCCTAACCCTAACCCTAACCCTAACCCTAACCCTAACCCTAACCCTAACCTAACCCTAACCCTAACCCTAACCCTAACCCTAACCCTAACCCTAACCCTAACCCTAACCCTAACCCTAACCCTAACCCTAACCCTAACCCTAACCCTAACCCTAACCCTAACCCTAACCTAACCCTAACCCTAACCCTAACCCTAACCCTAACCCTAACCCTAACCCTAACCCTAACCCTAACCCTAACCCTAACCCTAACCCTAACCCTAACCCTAACCCTAACCCTAACCCTAACCCTAACCCTAACCCTAACCCTAAACCCTAACCCAAACCCTGACCCTAACCCAAACCCAAACCCTGACCCTAACCCTGACCCAAACCCTGACCCTAACCCTGACCCTAACCCTGACCCAAACCCTGACCCTAACCCTAACCCAAACACTAACCCAAACCAAAACCCCAAATGTGTTAAAATCGTTGTTTTGAAGGCCTTACTTTATCTTGGAACGGGTAAGTCTAGGGGGTTAACCGATTAGATTTTCGTATTAAGTTTTTTCACGAACTTCTCAAAAATCACAGTTTTGGAGGGGTGGGGGGTCAGGTTGTGGTTTTTGGTACTTTTCAAAGTCGATCTTTTCAAAGTCTCAACATGATCCTATGCTTCGATTGGCTTGAAATTAATAAATCGACCCCGTTAGGGGCAGTACTTTGCGAGAATTAAGCCTATGATGAAAACCGCAAGTCTTTATCTTTTGTAGTTTCGGAGTTGGGGTTAATGTCGGGATTAGGCTTCACTCTCACACAAACGTTTCTTCAGTGAGGTCGGAAAGTGCGGCCGTACACTTCATTGATACCAATAAGTTTTCATGATCTAGATCGCCTTTTCATCTTTTCGGAACAGTTAACTTTAAGAAAATATCTCTATTCAAATCCATTCTACACCTGTTTGAAGATTGAAGTCAAAGGCACTTTTCATACTCTGTACTTAGAAATATTTTTGGAAATTTATCACGCATGCGCAGTCACAAAAAAGGTCAGACATGCGCAGAAGTAAAAAAGGTCACCTCACTAACCCTCGCCAAAGTCCACTACCATCCTTCAAGTCCACTACCCTGACCCTTACCCTAACACTAACCCTGACCCTAACCCTAACCCTGACCCTAACCCAAACCCTGACCCTAACCCAAACCCAAACCCTGACCCTAACCCTAACCCAAACACTAACCCAAACCAAAACCCCAAATGTGTTAAAATCGTTGTTTTGAAGGCCTTACTTTATCTTGGAACGGGTAAGTCTAGGGGGTTAACCGATTAGATTTTCGTATTAAGTTTTTTCACGAACTTCTCAAAAATCACATGTTGGAGGGGTGGGGGGTCAGGTTGTGGTTTTTGGTACTTTTCAAAGTCGATCTTTTCAAAGTCTCAACATGATCCTATGCTTCGATTGGCTTGAAATTAATAAATCGACCCCGTTAGGGGCAGTACTTTGCGAGAATTAAGCCTATGATGAAAACCGCAAGTCTTTATCTTTTGTAGTTTCGGAGTTGGGGTTAATGTCGGGATTAGGCTTCACTCTCACACAAACGTTTCTTCAGTGAGGTCGGAAAGTGCGGCCGTACACTTCATTGATACCAATAAGTTTTCATGCTCTAGATCGCCTTTTCATCTTTTCGGAACAGTTAACTTTAAGAAAATATCTCTATTCAAATCCATTCTACACCTGTTTGAAGATTGAAGTCAAAGGCACTTTTCATACTCTGTACTTAGAAATATTTTTGGAAATTTATCACGCATGCGCAGTCACAAAAAAGGTCAGACATGCGCAGAAGTAAAAAAGGTCACCTCACTAACCCTCGCCAAAGTCCACTACCATCCTTCAAGTCCACTACCCTGACCCTTACCCTAACACTAACCCTGACCCTAACCCTAACCCTGACCCTAACCCAAACCCTGACCCTAACCCAAACCCAAACCCTGACCCTAACCCTGACCCAAACCCTGACCCTAACCCTGACCCTAACCCTGACCCAAACCCTGACCCTAACCCTAACCCAAACACTAACCCAAACCAAAACCCCAAATGTGTTAAAATCGTTGTTTTGAAGGCCTTACTTTATCTTGGAACGGGTAAGTCTAGGGGGTTAACCGATTAGATTTTCGTATTAAGTTTTTTCACGAACTTCTCAAAAATCACAGTTTTGGAGGGGTGGGGGGTCAGGTTGTGGTTTTTGGTACTTTTCAAAGTCGATCTTTTCAAAGTCTCAACATGATCCTATGCTTCGATTGGCTTGAAATTAATAAATCGACCCCGTTAGGGGCAGTACTTTGCGAGAATTAAGCCTATGATGAAAACCGCAAGTCTTTATCTTTTGTAGTTTCGGAGTTGGGGTTAATGTCGGGATTAGGCTTCACTCTCACACAAACGTTTCTTCAGTGAGGTCGGAAAGTGCGGCCGTACACTTCATTGATACCAATAAGTTTTCATGCTCTAGATCGCCTTTTCATCTTTTCGGAACAGTTAACTTTAAGAAAATATCTCTATTCAAATCCATTCTACACCTGTTTGAAGATTGAAGTCAAAGGCACTTTTCATACTCTGTACTTAGAAATATTTTTGGAAATTTATCACGCATGCGCAGTCACAAAAAAGGTCAGACATGCGCAGAAGTAAAAAAGGTCACCTCACTAACCCTCGCCAAAGTCCACTACCCTAACCCTAACCCTAACCCTAACCCTAACCCTAACCCTAACCCTAACCCTAACCCTGACCTAACCCTAACCCTAACCCTAACCCTAACCCTAACCCTAACCCTAACCCTAACCCTAACCCTAACCTAACCCTAACCCTAACCCTAACCCTAACCCTAACCCTAACCCTAACCCTAACCCTAACCTAACCCTAACCCTAACCCTAACCCTAACCCTAACCTAACCCTAACCCTAACCCTAACCCTAACCTAACCCTAACCCTAACCCTAACCCTAACCCTAACCCTAACCTAACCCTAACCCTAACCCTAACCCTAACCCTAACCCTAACCCTAACCCTAACCCTGAAATTAATAAATCGACCCCGTTAGGGGCAGTACTTTGCGAGAATTAAGCCTATGATGAAAACCGCAAGTCTTTATCTTTTGTAGTTTCGGAGTTGGGGTTAATGTCGGGATTAGGCTTCACTCTCACACAAACGTTTCTTCAGTGAGGTCGGAAAGTGCGGCCGTACACTTCATTGATACCAATAAGTTTTCATGCTCTAGATCGCCTTTTCATCTTTTCGGAACAGTTAACTTTAAGAAAATATCTCTATTCAAATCCATTCTACACCTATTTGAAGATTGAAGTCAAAGGCACTTTTCATACTCTGTACTTAGAAATATTTTTGGAAATTTCTGACGCATGCGCAGTCACAAAAAAGGGCAGACATGCGCAGAAGTGAAAAAGGGCACCTCACTAACCCTCGTCAAAGTCCACTACCATACGCAAACCCTGACCCTAACCCTAACTTAAACCCTGACCCTGACCCTAACCCTGACCCAAACCCTGACCCTAACCCTGACCCAAACCCTGACCCTAACCCTGACCCTAACCCTGACCCAAACCCTGACCCTAACCCTGACCCTAACCCTGACCCAAACCCTGACCCTAACCCTAACCCAAACACTAACCCAAACCAAAACCCCAAATGTGTTAAAATCGTTGTTTTGAAGGCCTTACTTTATCTTGGAACGGGTAAGTCTAGGGGGTTAACCGATTAGATTTTCGTATTAAGTTTTTTCACGAACTTCTCAAAAATCACAGTTTTGGAGGGGTGGGGGGTCAGGTTGTGGTTTTTGGTACTTTTCAAAGTCGATCTTTTCAAAGTCTCAACATGATCCTATGCTTCGATTGGCTTGAAATTAATAAATCGACCCCGTTAGGGGCAGTACTTTGCGAGAATTAAGCCTATGATGAAAACCGCAAGTCTTTATCTTTTGTAGTTTCGGAGTTGGGGTTAATGTCGGGATTAGGCTTCACTCTCACACAAACGTTTCTTCAGTGAGGTCGGAAAGTGCGGCCGTACACTTCATTGATACCAATAAGTTTTCATGCTCTAGATCGCCTTTTCATCTTTTCGGAACAGTTAACTTTAAGAAAATATCTCTATTCAAATCCATTCTACACCTATTTGAAGATTGAAGTCAAAGGCACTTTTCATACTCTGTACTTAGAAATATTTTTGGAAATTTCTGACGCATGCGCAGTCACAAAAAAGGGCAGACATGCGCAGAAGTGAAAAAGGGCACCTCACTAACCCTCGTCAAAGTCCACTACCATACGCAAACCCTGACCCTAACCCTAACTTAAACCCTGACCCTGACCCTAACCCTGACCCAAACCCTGACCCTAACCCTGACCCAAACCCTGACCCTAACCCTGACCCTAACCCTGACCCAAACCCTGACCCTAACCCTGACCCTAACCCTGACCCAAACCCTGACCCTAACCCTAACCCAAACACTAACCCAAACCAAAACCCCAAATGTGTTAAAATCGTTGTTTTGAAGGCCTTACTTTATCTTGGAACGGGTAAGTCTAGGGGGTTAACCGATTAGATTTTCGTATTAAGTTTTTTCACGAACTTCTCAAAAATCACAGTTTTGGAGGGGTGGGGGGTCAGGTTGTGGTTTTTGGTACTTTTCAAAGTCGATCTTTTCAAAGTCTCAACATGATCCTATGCTTCGATTGGCTTGAAATTAATAAATCGACCCCGTTAGGGGCAGTACTTTGCGAGAATTAAGCCTATGATGAAAACCGCAAGTCTTTATCTTTTGTAGTTTCGGAGTTGGGGTTAATGTCGGGATTAGGCTTCACTCTCACACAAACGTTTCTTCAGTGAGGTCGGAAAGTGCGGCCGTACACTTCATTGATACCAATAAGTTTTCATGCTCTAGATCGCCTTTTCATCTTTTCGGAACAGTTAACTTTAAGAAAATATCTCTATTCAAATCCATTCTACACCTATTTGAAGATTGAAGTCAAAGGCACTTTTCATACTCTGTACTTAGAAATATTTTTGGAAATTTCTGACGCATGCGCAGTCACAAAAAAGGGCAGACATGCGCAGAAGTGAAAAAGGGCACCTCACTAACCCTCGTCAAAGTCCACTACCATACGCAAACCCTGACCCTAACCCTAACTTAAACCCTGACCCTGACCCTAACCCTGACCCAAACCCTGACCCTAACCCTGACCCAAACCCTGACCCTAACCCTGACCCTAACCCTGACCCAAACCCTGACCCTAACCCTGACCCTAACCCTGACCCAAACCCTGACCCTAACCCTAACCCAAACACTAATCCAAACCAAAACCCCAAATGTGTTAAAATCGTTGTTTTGAAGGCCTTACTTTATCTTGGAACGGGTAAGTCTAGGGGGTTAACCGATTAGATTTTCGTATTAAGTTTTTTCACGAACTTCTCAAAAATCACAGTTTTGGAGGGGTGGGGGGTCAGGTTGTGGTTTTTGGTACTTTTCAAAGTCGATCTTTTCAAAGTCTCAACATGATCCTATGCTTCGATTGGCTTGAAATTAATAAATCGACCCCGTTAGGGGCAGTACTTTGCGAGAATTAAGCCTATGATGAAAACCGCAAGTCTTTATCTTTTGTAGTTTCGGAGTTGGGGTTAATGTCGGGATTAGGCTTCACTCTCACACAAACGTTTCTTCAGTGAGGTCGGAAAGTGCGGCCGTACACTTCATTGATACCAATAAGTTTTCATGCTCTAGATCGCCTTTTCATCTTTTCGGAACAGTTAACTTTAAGAAAATATCTCTATTCAAATCCATTCTACACCTATTTGAAGATTGAAGTCAAAGGCACTTTTCATACTCTGTACTTAGAAATATTTTTGGAAATTTCTGACGCATGCGCAGTCACAAAAAAGGGCAGACATGCGCAGAAGTGAAAAAGGGCACCTCACTAACCCTCGTCAAAGTCCACTACCATACGCAAACCCTGACCCTAACCCTAACTTAAACCCTGACCCTGACCCTAACCCTGACCCAAACCCTGACCCTAACCCTGACCCAAACCCTGACCCTAACCCTGACCCTAACCCTGACCCAAACCCTGACCCTAACCCTGACCCTAACCCTGACCCAAACCCTGACCCTAACCCTAACCCAAACACTAACCCAAACCAAAACCCCAAATGTGTTAAAATCGTTGTTTTGAAGGCCTTACTTTATCTTGGAACGGGTAAGTCTAGGGGGTTAACCGATTAGATTTTCGTATTAAGTTTTTTCACGAACTTCTCAAAAATCACAGTTTTGGAGGGGTGGGGGGTCAGGTTGTGGTTTTTGGTACTTTTCAAAGTCGATCTTTTCAAAGTCTCAACATGATCCTATGCTTCGATTGGCTTGAAATTAATAAATCGACCCCGTTAGGGGCAGTACTTTGCGAGAATTAAGCCTATGATGAAAACCGCAAGTCTTTATCTTTTGTAGTTTCGGAGTTGGGGTTAATGTCGGGATTAGGCTTCACTCTCACACAAACGTTTCTTCAGTGAGGTCGGAAAGTGCGGCCGTACACTTCATTGATACCAATAAGTTTTCATGCTCTAGATCGCCTTTTCATCTTTTCGGAACAGTTAACTTTAAGAAAATATCTCTATTCAAATCCATTCTACACCTATTTGAAGATTGAAGTCAAAGGCACTTTTCATACTCTGTACTTAGAAATATTTTTGGAAATTTCTGACGCATGCGCAGTCACAAAAAAGGGCAGACATGCGCAGAAGTGAAAAAGGGCACCTCACTAACCCTCGTCAAAGTCCACTACCCTAACCCTAACCCTAACCCTAACCCTAACCCTAACCCTAACCCTAACCCTAACCCTAACCCTAACCCTAACCCTAACCCTAACCCTAACCCTAACCCTAACCCTAACCCTAACCCTAACCCTAACCCTAACCCTAACCCTAACCCTAACCCTAACCCTAACCCTAACCCTAACCCTAACCCTAACCCTAACCCTAACCCTAAACCCTAACCCTAACCCTAACCCTAACCCTAACCCTAACCCTAACCCTAACCCTAACCCTAACCCTAACCCTAACCTAACCCTAACCCTAACCCTAACCCTAACCCTAACCCTAACCCTAACCCTAACCCTAACCCTAACCCTAACCCTAACCCTAACCCTAACCCTAACCCTAACCCTAACCCTAACCCTAACCCTAACCCTAACCTAACCCTAACCCTAACCCTAACCCTAACCCTAACCCTAACCCTAACCCTAACCCTAACGCTATCTTAGTAATATATTGATCTTACTAAATCATAGGTCATTATGTAGTTTTGTGTATTGCTGTCAAATTTAAGGATTAAATTAATCTAGGTCCAAAAAGCTTGAATTTGCAGTTCCGACTATATTCAGATAGTACACCTTAAATCTTTTTATAACTTTTTCAAATCAACTTGGATTTTCATCAAACTATACAGCTATCTTGGTAACATATTGATCTTACTGAATCAAAGGTCATTATGTAGTTTTGTGTATTGCTGTCAAATTTAATGAAGGTCAAAAAAGCTAGGATTTGCAATTTTGGACAAAATTCAGCATTTCAGATAGTACACTCACCTTAATTTTTTTTATAACTTTTTCAAATCAACTTGGATTTTCATCAAACTATGCAGCTATATTAGTAATATATTGATCTTACTCAATCACAGGTCATTATGTAGTTTGGTGTGTTGCTTACAAATTTCTAGGTAAAAAAAGATTGAATTTGCAGTTCGGACTATATTCAGATACCTAACCCTAATTTTTTTTATAACTTTTTCAAATCAACTAGGATTTTCATCAAACTATACAGCTATCTTAGTAATATATTGATCTTACTAAATCATAGGTCATTATGTAGTTTGGTGTATTGCTGTCAAATTTAAGGATTAAATTAATCTAGGTCCAAAAAGCTTGAATTTGCAGTTCCGACTATATTCAGATAGTACACCTTAAATCTTTTTATAACTTTTTCAAATCAACTTGGATTTTCATCAAACTATACAGCTATCTTGGTAACATATTGATCTTACTGAATCAAAGGTCATTATGTAGTTTTGTGTATTGCTGTCAAATTTAATGAAGGTCAAAAAAGCTAGGATTTGCAATTTTGGACAAAATTCAGCATTTCAGATAGTACACTCACCTTAATTTTTTTTATAACTTTTTCAAATCAACTTGGATTTTCATCAAACTATGCAGCTATATTAGTAATATATTGATCTTACTCAATCACAGGTCATTATGTAGTTTGGTGTGTTGCTTACAAATTTCTAGGTAAAAAAAGATTGAATTTGCAGTTCGGACTATATTCAGATACCTAACCCTAATTTTTTTTATAACTTTTTCAAATCAACTAGGATTTTCATCAAACTATACAGCTATCTTAGTAATATATTGATCTTACTAAATCATAGGTCATTATGTAGTTTGGTGTATTGCTGTCAAATTTAAGGATTAAATTAATCTAGGTCCAAAAAGCTTGAATTTGCAGTTCCGACTATATTCAGATAGTACACCTTAAATCTTTTTATAACTTTTTCAAATCAACTTGGATTTTCATCAAACTATACAGCTATCTTGGTAACATATTGATCTTACTGAATCAAAGGTCATTATGTAGTTTGGTGTATTGCTGTCAAATTTAATGAAGGTCAAAAAAGCTAGGATTTGCAATTTTGGACAAAATTCAGCATTTCAGATAGTACACTCACCTTAATTTTTTTTATAACTTTTTCAAATCAACTTGGATTTTCATCAAACTATGCAGCTATATTAGTAATATATTGATCTTACTCAATCACAGGTCATTATGTAGTTTGGTGTGTTGCTTACAAATTTCTAGGTAAAAAAAGATTGAATTTGCAGTTCGGACTATATTCAGATACCTAACCCTAATTTTTTTTATAACTTTTTCAAATCAACTAGGATTTTCATCAAACTATACAGCTATCTTAGTAATATATTGATCTTACTAAATCATAGGTCATTATGTAGTTTGGTGTATTGCTGTCAAATTTAAGGATTAAATTAATCTAGGTCCAAAAAGCTTGAATTTGCAGTTCCGACTATATTCAGATAGTACACCTTAAATCTTTTTATAACTTTTTCAAATCAACTTGGATTTTCATCAAACTATACAGCTATCTTGGTAACATATTGATCTTACTGAATCAAAGGTCATTATGTAGTTTTGTGTATTGCTGTCAAATTTAATGAAGGTCAAAAAAGCTAGGATTTGCAATTTTGGACAAAATTCAGCATTTCAGATAGTACACTCACCTTAATTTTTTTTATAACTTTTTCAAATCAACTTGGATTTTCATCAAACTATGCAGCTATATTAGTAATATATTGATCTTACTCAATCACAGGTCATTATGTAGTTTGGTGTGTTGCTTACAAATTTCTAGGTAAAAAAAGATTGAATTTGCAGTTCGGACTATATTCAGATACCTAACCCTAATTTTTTTTATAACTTTTTCAAATCAACTAGGATTTTCATCAAACTATACAGCTATCTTAGTAATATATTGATCTTACTAAATCATAGGTCATTATGTAGTTTGGTGTATTGCTGTCAAATTTAAGGATTAAATTAATCTAGGTCCAAAAAGCTTGAATTTGCAGTTCCGACTATATTCAGATAGTACACCTTAAATCTTTTTATAACTTTTTCAAATCAACTTGGATTTTCATCAAACTATACAGCTATCTTGGTAACATATTGATCTTACTGAATCAAAGGTCATTATGTAGTTTTGTGTATTGCTGTCAAATTTAATGAAGGTCAAAAAAGCTAGGATTTGCAATTTTGGACAAAATTCAGCATTTCAGATAGTACACTCACCTTAATTTTTTTTATAACTTTTTCAAATCAACTTGGATTTTCATCAAACTATGCAGCTATATTAGTAATATATTGATCTTACTCAATCACAGGTCATTATGTAGTTTGGTGTGTTGCTTACAAATTTCTAGGTAAAAAAAGATTGAATTTGCAGTTCGGACTATATTCAGATACCTAACCCTAATTTTTTTTATAACTTTTTCAAATCAACTAGGATTTTCATCAAACTATACAGCTATCTTAGTAATATATTGATCTTACTAAATCATAGGTCATTATGTAGTTTGGTGTATTGCTGTCAAATTTAAGGATTAAATTAATCTAGGTCCAAAAAGCTTGAATTTGCAGTTCCGACTATATTCAGATAGTACACCTTAAATCTTTTTATAACTTTTTCAAATCAACTTGGATTTTCATCAAACTATACAGCTATCTTGGTAACATATTGATCTTACTGAATCAAAGGTCATTATGTAGTTTGGTGTATTGCTGTCAAATTTAATGAAGGTCAAAAAAGCTAGGATTTGCAATTTTGGACAAAATTCAGCATTTCAGATAGTACACTCACCTTAATTTTTTTTATAACTTTTTCAAATCAACTTGGATTTTCATCAAACTATGCAGCTATATTAGTAATATATTGATCTTACTCAATCACAGGTCATTATGTAGTTTGGTGTGTTGCTTACAAATTTCTAGGTAAAAAAAGATTGAATTTGCAGTTCGGACTATATTCAGATACCTAACCCTAATTTTTTTTATAACTTTTTCAAATCAACTAGGATTTTCATCAAACTATACAGCTATCTTAGTAATATATTGATCTTACTAAATCATAGGTCATTATGTAGTTTGGTGTATTGCTGTCAAATTTAAGGATTAAATTAATCTAGGTCCAAAAAGCTTGAATTTGCAGTTCCGACTATATTCAGATAGTACACCTTAAATCTTTTTATAACTTTTTCAAATCAACTTGGATTTTCATCAAACTATACAGCTATCTTGGTAACATATTGATCTTACTGAATCAAAGGTCATTATGTAGTTTGGTGTATTGCTGTCAAATTTAATGAAGGTCAAAAAAGCTAGGATTTGCAATTTTGGACAAAATTCAGCATTTCAGATAGTACACTCACCTTAATTTTTTTTATAACTTTTTCAAATCAACTTGGATTTTCATCAAACTATGCAGCTATATTAGTAATATATTGATCTTACTCAATCACAGGTCATTATGTAGTTTGGTGTGTTGCTTACAAATTTCTAGGTAAAAAAAGATTGAATTTGCAGTTCCGACTATATTCAGATACCTAACCCTAATTTTTTTTATAACTTTTTCAAATCAACTAGGATTTTCATCAAACTATACAGCTATCTTAGTAATATATTGATCTTACTAAATCATAGGTCATTATGTAGTTTGGTGTATTGCTGTCAAATTTAAGGATTAAATTAATCTAGGTCCAAAAAGCTTGAATTTGCAGTTCCGACTATATTCAGATAGTACACCTTAAATCTTTTTATAACTTTTTCAAATCAACTTGGATTTTCATCAAACTATACAGCTATCTTGGTAACATATTGATCTTACTGAATCAAAGGTCATTATGTAGTTTGGTGTATTGCTGTCAAATTTAATGAAGGTCAAAAAAGCTAGGATTTGCAATTTTGGATAAAATTCAGCATTTCAGATAGTACACTCACCTTAATTTTTTTTATAACTTTTTCAAATCAACTTGGATTTTCATCAAACTATGCAGCTATATTAGTAATATATTGATCTTACTCAATCACAGGTCATTATGTAGTTTGGTGTGTTGCTTACAAATTTCTAGGTAAAAAAAGATTGAATTTGCAGTTCGGACTATATTCAGATACCTAACCCTAATTTTTTTTATAACTTTTTCAAATCAACTAGGATTTTCATCAAACTATACAGCTATCTTAGTAATATATTGATCTTACTAAATCATAGGTCATTATGTAGTTTGGTGTATTGCTGTCAAATTTAAGGATTAAATTAATCTAGGTCCAAAAAGCTTGAATTTGCAGTTCCGACTATATTCAGATAGTACACCTTAAATCTTTTTATAACTTTTTCAAATCAACTTGGATTTTCATCAAACTATACAGCTATCTTGGTAACATATTGATCTTACTGAATCAAAGGTCATTATGTAGTTTGGTGTATTGCTGTCAAATTTAATGAAGGTCAAAAAAGCTAGGATTTGCAATTTTGGACAAAATTCAGCATTTCAGATAGTACACTCACCTTAATTTTTTTTATAACTTTTTCAAATCAACTTGGATTTTCATCAAACTATGCAGCTATATTAGTAATATATTGATCTTACTCAATCACAGGTCATTATGTAGTTTGGTGTGTTGCTTACAAATTTCTAGGTAAAAAAAGATTGAATTTGCAGTTCGGACTATATTCAGATACCTAACCCTAATTTTTTTTATAACTTTTTCAAATCAACTAGGATTTTCATCAAACTATACAGCTATCTTAGTAATATATTGATCTTACTAAATCATAGGTCATTATGTAGTTTGGTGTATTGCTGTCAAATTTAAGGATTAAATTAATCTAGGTCCAAAAAGCTTGAATTTGCAGTTCCGACTATATTCAGATAGTACACCTTAAATCTTTTTATAACTTTTTCAAATCAACTTGGATTTTCATCAAACTATACAGCTATCTTGGTAACATATTGATCTTACTGAATCAAAGGTCATTATGTAGTTTGGTGTATTGTTGTCAAATTTAATGAAGGTCAAAAAAGCTAGGATTTGCAATTTTGGACAAAATTCAGCATTTCAGATAGTACACTCACTTTAATTTTTTTTATAACTTTTTCAAATCAACTTGGATTTTCATCAAACTATGCAGCTATATTAGTAATAAATTGATCTTACTCAATCACAGGTCATTATGTAGTTTGGTGTGTTGCTTACAAATTTCTAGGTAAAAAAAGATTGAATTTGCAGTTCGGACTATATTCAGATACCTAACCCTAATTTTTTTTATAACTTTTTCAAATCAACTAGGATTTTCATCAACCTATACAGCTATTTTAGTAATATATTGATCTTACTAAATCATAGGTCATTATGTAGTTTGGTGTATTGCTGTCAAATTTAAGGATTAAATTAATACATCCTGACATTTTGCTATATGAGTCAGCCTGGGGTATCAAAACTACTTAAATTTTGTTACGTATCAATATATTGAACAAAAGGAGGACATGCTGGCACTCTTAATTTATGCGGACAAAAATTTGTAGTTGTTGTGTTCCAATATTGCTGTCATTTGTATTCTACATTAAATCCTGACATAAAAATAATTGCTGATTTACCATGCGGCTATATAGATTTACAAAATAAAGTGCAAATATGGTCAGTTTTGGTTGATGCAGTCAAATAATTTTGTTATAGGAGTCAGCCTGAGGTATCAAAACTACTGAAATTTTGTTGCTAGACAATATTTTGATTAAAAAGAGGACATGCTGGCAATCTATATTTATACGGAGAAAATTGTGTATTCACATTATGTTCCAATACTACTGTCATTTGTATAAAACATTCATTCTTGACATAAAATTATTACTGAATTATTATGCGGCTATATAGATTTACATAATAATGTGCAAATATGGTCAGTTTAAGTTGATGCTGTCAAATATTTTTGCAAACGGTAGGTTTTAATTGACAAGTCAAAACAGCTTAAATTTTCAGTGCGCAATAAATTCAGATAGTCAACCTTAAACATTTCTGTAACTTTTTCAAATCGACTTGGATTTTCAAAAACCTTGACAGCTATTTCCAATATACCCTGTTCTTACATAGGACAGAGTCATTTGGCATTTGGGTTGATTACTGGTAAATGGTATGTTTTAATTGAGAAGTCAAAACAGCTTAAATTTTCAGTGCGCAATAAATTCAGATAGTCAACCTTAAACATTTCTGTCACTTTTTCAAATCGACTTGGATTTTTATAAAACATGACAGCTGTCTCAATTATATACTGTTCTTACCAATTGCAAAGTCATTTGCCATTTCATTAACCTTCCTGTCAAATTGTAGGTTTATTTCATAGGTGAAAAAGGCTAAGATTTTCACTTCTGACTACATTCAGATAGTCACCTTTAAGAATTTCTACAACTTTCTCAAATCAACTGGGATTTTAAGGTTAAATAGACAGCTATCTCAATTATATACTATTCTTACAAAATGCAAAGTAGCAGTTTGCCATTTTCATTCATTCCTGTCAAATTGTATGTTTAATTGAGTAACTGTAGACTGACAAACTGTGTAAATCTATCAAACCTGAGCTACCACAAGTATAAAATGTTTATGCCGGTAAGGAATAATCAAGAAAAAGGTCAATTTTATTCATGAATACAACAAATATACCAATTTGACACTTAAACTCCTTCACACGACAGGTCAGTCCTATCGTGTCCTAAATATTTATGCGGAGCACATTGAATTGTTGTACCAGCAATTTAATTCCTGCCACAGAAGCCTAAACCAACTAACTGCTGATTCAGTAAAGTATGTTTAGGTGCAAATTAACCCTTTTTAACAGCCTTTGCAAGTCCCTAGAAAAACATTCGCATTCCTCAACACAGATTGCTATTTACACATGGAGCACTCCAAAATGTTGTACCAAGGAGTATAATTCCATATGAGGCATATGCTTTGGTATTCTCAGAGTGTTCTTTACATACACCTGTGCTGTCTCCTCTTATAAATGTCGGTTAAAAATAGGCAGTGCCATTCTATGTTGCATAGTAAGGTGGAGCACCTGCTAATGTTGTACCAGGAATAAGCATGTTACAGTTATTAGTTGGCTTTTTTATCGACCTATAACTTTTGAATGCCTGAGCTGATGTTCCAAAACCAGACTGCACAATTTGCCCAATTGAATGCCCATTCCAAAACGTTAAACATTTTGGAAATCGAACGGTAAACAACGGAGCTATGATTTTTCAAAGTTTGCCATGTACACTTCCGTGTTCCATACTACGTCTAATATGTAAACAAATACCCATGTGTTCTTTATCGACCTATAACTTTTGAATGCCTGACCTGATCTTCCAAACCTAGACTGCACAATTTGCCCAATTGAATGTCCTTTCCAAAACGTTAAACATTTTGTAAATCAAACGGTTAAAAACGGAGCTATGACTTTTTCAAAGTTTGCCATATAGCCTCCCGTATTCCTTACTACGTCTGATATGTCAACAAATACCCAAGTCTTCTTTAACGGCTATACACATTTTATTTTCACTATCAAGTCAGCACAATTTCCGCAGTTAAATGTCTCTTCCAAAACACTAAACAGTTTATACATCGGACCGCAAACAACGGAGCTACGATTTTTCAAACTTTGCCTATATTCCTAATTGGATTATCTTCCCTGAATTCAAATTTTGTGTCACACCTTGTTTGAGGAAATTATTACACAAAGCCTACTATATAAAGCACTCAGTACACATATGCTAATGGGGGAAACCCTTGTATCCAAGGCATGTCGCGCATGCGCACTCAGACTTTATAAATAAATAAATAAAAATTTTAACTATAATTTAACTCTAACACTCCAGCATTTATCAGACCAGTTAAAAAAAAAAAAAAAAAAAATAATAAATATAATTTAACTCAAACAGTCCAGCATGAGGCATAAAAGTACTTAAATATCATATAAAAGAAGAAATATTGGCACTTTTTATATCTGTCGACAAAGTTTTTAGTCTTCATACACTGAAAACTATAAACCAAAAAGAATAAAATAGGTTGCCGGTATGGAATAACCTTGAAAAAGGTCAATGTTGACACCCTATATTGATGAGTACAACACATATAGCAATTTGAAACTTAAAATCCTTCAGTCTAATGTCTAACAATCAATTTTGAGGTACAAAAAGTACTCAATTACAAAGCCGGTACAAGAATATCAATAAAAAGAAAGAAATATTGTCGCCTTTTATTGTTATCGACACAAATAAAAGTAACCGTAGACTTATACAGTGTCAAATTATCCATCCTAAGAATGAAATGTTTATACCGGCACAGAAGTATCATCAAAAAGAAAGAAATATTGTCGCCTTTTATTGTTATCGACACAAATAAAAGTAACCGTAGCCTTATACAGTGTCAAATTATCCATCAAAAGAATAAAATGTTCATGCTGGCACACAAGTATCATCAAAAGGATAGATATTGGCACCATTTATAGATGCAGACAACAAATACAGCAACCTGAAACATTCATTTCTTCACTTTTGTGTCTGAGAATACATCTAAACTCATAAATATTATACAACATATGAAGTATTGTCACTTTTAGTTGGTATCGACATAAATATCAGTAACCGTACACTTATAAATCTCTCAATTGTTGTCAAATTATGCCTTCTTATAGTTGTCGACAAATGTTTTAGTAACCGTAGACTCCAAACCTGTGTAAAACTATCAATCCTCAGGTACCGAAAGGATAAAATGTTAATGCCGGTAAGTAATAACCAAGAAAATGGTCAATATTGGCACCCTATATTGCTGAATGCAACAAATATAGCACTTCAAAACATTTATTCTTTCACTTTTATGTCTGACAATCCATTTGAATGTATCAAATGTCCTCTATTACCAGGCCGGTACAAGAATATTATAACAAAGATGAAATAGTGTCGCTTTTAATTGTTTCGCGACATAAATATTAGTAACCGTACACTTATAAATCTCTCAATTTGTGTCAAACCATTCATTCTTAGATTCAAATAATGATGCCGGACCAGAAAAATCAGGAAGAAGGGAAGATATTGGCACCTTTTGTTGATACCGACAACAAATTTTGTTATTTAAACTTGTTTTCATTCCCATTTAATGTCAAACAACCCATCAGGATGTATTTAAAAGTGCTCAATTATAAGGCCAGTACCAGAATATCATTCAAAAGAAGAAATATTGGCTCTTTTTATTCTTGTCGACAAAAGTTTTAGTATAACCGTAGACTTAGGAAGCGCTTAATTTTTGAAAAAAATTTCATCGCGAGGTACATAAAGAATAAAATTATTATGCCGGTCGACAATATTCAAGGAAAAGGGTAAATATTGGCCCAAGATATTGATGAATACAACAAATATAGCAGCTTGACACTTAAACTCCTTCATGAAAGGCTATCATTTCTTAACATTTAGGTGGAGCACATTGGATCTTTGTACCACAGTTTCTGACACGTTTTCTTCGGCGACCTATAACTTTTGAATGCCCCGATACATTTTCAATATCAAGACACCAAAATGTGCGCAATTGACTGCCCATTATAAAACGTTAAACATTTTGGAAATCGAACGGTAAACAACGGAGCTATGATTTTTCAAAGTTTGCCATGTACACTTCCGTGTTCCATACTACGTCTAATATGTAAACAAATACCCATGTGTTCTTTATCGACCTATAACTTTTGAATGCCTGAACTGATCTTCCAAACCTAGACTGCACAATTTGCCCAATTGAATGTCCTTTCCAAAACGTTAAACATTTTGTAAATCAAACGGTTAAAAACGGAGCTATGATTTTTTCAAAGTTTGCCATATAGCCTCCCGTATTCCTTACTACGTCTGATATGTAAACAAATACCCAAGTCTTCTTTAACGGCTATACACATTTTATTTTCACTATCAAGTCAGCACAATTTTCGCAGTTAAATGTCCTTTCCAAAACACTAAACAGTTTATACATCGGACCGCAAACAACGGAGCTACGATTTTTCAAACTTTGCCTATATTCCTAATTGGATTATCTTCCCTGAATTCAAATTTTGTGTCAACTTGTTTGAGGAAATTATTACACAAAGCCTACTATATAAAGCACTCAGTACACATATGCTAATGGGGGGAACCCTTGTATCCAAGGCATGTCGCGCATGCGCACTCAGACTTTGAAAAAGGTCAATGTTGACACCCTATATTGATGAGTACAACACATATATAGCATTTGAAACTTAAAATCCTTCGCTCTAATGTCTAACAATCAATTTTGAGGTACAAAAAGTACTCAATTACCAAGCCGGTAC
>NW_026262669.1:11712564-11765064 GCF_021869535.1 Mytilus californianus | reverse complement strand
AAAAAAAAATAAACAAATAAAAATTTTAACTATAATTTAACTCTAACACTACAGCATTTATCAAAACAGTTAAAAAAAAAATAAAAAAAAAAAAAAAAAATAAAATAATAAATATAATTTAACTCAAACAGTCCAGCATGAGGCATAAAAGTACTCATTTATCAGAGCAGTACTTAAATATCATATAAAAGGAGAAATATTGGCACTTTCTATATCTGTCGACAAAGTTTTTAGTCTCCATACACTGAAAACTATAAACCAAAAAGAATAAAATATGATGCCGGTATGGAATAACCATGAAAAAAGGTCAATGTTGACACCCTATATTGATGAGTACAACACATATTGCAATTTGAAACTTAAAATCCTTCACTCTAATGTCTAACAATCAGTCTTGAGGTACAAAAAGTACTCAATTACCAAGCCGGTACAAGAATATCAATAAAAAGAAAGAAATATTGTCGCCTTTTATTGTTATCGACACAAATAAAAGTAACCGTAGACTTATACAGTGTCAAATTATCCATCCTAAGAATGAAATGTTTATACCGGCACAGAAGTATCATCAAAAAGAAAGAAATATTGTCGCCTTTTATTGTTATCGACACAAATATAAGTAACCGTAGACTTATACAGTGTCAAATTATCCATCAAAAGAATAAAATGTTTATACCGGCACAGAAGTATCATCAAAAAGAAAGAAATAGTGTCGCCTTTTATTGTTATCGACACAAATATAAGTAACCGTAGACTTATACAGTGTCAAATTATCCATCAAAAGAATAAAATGTTCATGCTGGCACACAAGTATCATCAAAAAGGATAGATATTGGCACCATGTATAGATGCAGACAACAAAATACAGCAACCTGAAACATTCATTTCTTCACTTTTGTGTCTGAGAATCCATCTAAACTCATAAATATCATACAACATATGAAATATTGTCACTTTTAGTTGGTATTGACATAAATATCAGTAACCGTACACTTATAAATCTCTCAATTGTTGTCAAATTATGCATTCTTATAGTTGTCGACAAATGTTTTAGTAACCGTAGACTCCTAACCTGTGTAAAACTATCAATCCTCAGGTACCGAAAGGATAAAATGTTAATGCCGGTAAGTAATAACCAAGAAAATGGTCAATATTGGCACCCTATATTGCTGAATGCAACAAATATAGCACTTCAAAACATTTATTCTTTCACTTTAATGTCTGACAATCCATTTGAATGTATCAAATGGCCTCTATTACCTGGCCAGTACAAGAATATTAGGACAAAGATGAAATAGTGTCGCTTTTAATTGTTTCGCGACATAAATATTAGTAACCGTACACTTATAAATCTCTCAATTTGTGTCAAACCATTCATTCTGAGATTCAAATAATGATGCCGGACCAGAAAAATCAGGAAGAAGGGAAGATATTGGCACCTTTTGTTTATACCGACAACAAATTTTGTTATTTAAACTTGTTTTCATTCCCATTAAATGTCAAACAACCCATCAGGATGTATTTAAAAGTGCTCAATTATAAGGCCAGTACCAGAATATCATTCAAAAGAAGAAATATTGGCTCTTTTTATTCTTGTCGACAAAAGTTTTAGTATAACCGTAGACTTACGAAGCGCTTAATTTTTGACAAAATTTTCATCGCGAGGTACATAAAGAATAAAATTATTATGCCGGTAGAGAATATTCAAGGAAAAGGGTAAATATTGGGCCAAGATATTGATGAATACAACAAATATAGCAGCTTGACACTTAAACTCCTTCATGAAAGGCTATCATTTCTTAACATTTAGGGAAAGTTGTACCACAGTTTCTGACACGTTTTCTTCGGCGACCTATAACTTTTGAATGCCCCGATACATTTTCAATATCAAGACATCAAAATGTGCGCAATTGAATTCCCTTTCCAAAACGCTAAACAGTTTAAAAATCGGACGGTCAACAACAGAGATACGATTTTTTCAAAGTTTGCCTATAAGCCTTAACAGATTATCTCCCCTGAATTTCAATATGCAAATTTTGGCATACCTTCTTCAGGAAATTGTTACAAAAAGACTACTATATATACAACTAAGTATGTATTACTGTAGGGGGACCCTTGAATCCAAAACATATCGGCGCATGCGCACTTGAAAGGGTTAGGGTTAGAAAAAAAGATCCGGCTAACCCAAACCCTAACCCAGGTTAGGGTTAACCCTAATTTGGGTTAGGGTTAACCCTAACCCTCATATATTCATACGCCAGCCATATCACAACCATTAATTGTCAGCCTACACCCCAGGTGCCCCCCTCTATATGATACCTAACCCTGACTCTAACCCTAACCCTAACACTAACCCTAACCCTGACCCTAACCCTGACCCTAACCCTAACACTAACCCTTACCCTAACCCTAACCCTAACCCAAACCCTGACCCTAACCCTGACCCAAACCCAAACCCAAACCCTAACCCTCTCAATGATAACTTGCATACAGACTTTGAACGTTAATAACTTTGGCATTTCTCAACCGATTTGAAAGATCTTTGGCGTTTTGGAAAGCCCAGACAGGCTGCTATTTGATCAGTTTATTGTTTTGTCGTTCATATTAAAGCCTTTCTTTTCCTATCAACCTGTAACATTGCAATATGGTCATTTTCTGAGGCTCGTATCTTTGCCATTTCTCAAGCAATCGGAAAAACATATAAGTAAATAAGACTCGTTTTTCCAAGTTCTTTCAGGATAACCTCAGGTCGGAGACTTCATTCCTGTAAACAAAAAGTTGGGTTCAAAAATCTGCCAAATTCTTTGAAAGATTTGCAATTTTTTCACAAGAACAACGAAATCTCCGTCATTTTACTACCTTAAAGCTGGAACTTTCTGGTATACATAAGCTGACAAAATGCGCCAGCTATTGGTGTATATAAGACGTGTATATCTAGCGGGGTTATTGCGTATCAACATGAAACGTGTTTGAACAAAATCGATGAAAGACGAAATACGCCGGCTATTTCACACGGTCCAAAAGCGTTTTTCGTGGTTTCTCATTCTCAGAATTAGGTGTGTGAAATTTAAAGTGTGTGGTCCACTTGCAAAGAGGAAATCAATATAGTTAAAAAAAAAAAAAAAAAAAAAAAAAAAAATAAACAAATAAAAATTTTAACTATAATTTAACTCTAACACTACAGCATTTATCAAAACAGTTAAAAAAAAAATAAAAAAAAAAAAAAAAAATAAAATAATAAATATAATTTAACTCAAACAGTCCAGCATGAGGCATAAAAGTACTCATTTATCAGAGCAGTACTTAAATATCATATAAAAGGAGAAATATTGGCACTTTCTATATCTGTCGACAAAGTTTTTAGTCTCCATACACTGAAAACTATAAACCAAAAAGAATAAAATATGATGCCGGTATGGAATAACCATGAAAAAAGGTCAATGTTGACACCCTATATTGATGAGTACAACACATATTGCAATTTGAAACTTAAAATCCTTCACTCTAATGTCTAACAATCAGTCTTGAGGTACAAAAAGTACTCAATTACCAAGCCGGTACAAGAATATCAATAAAAAGAAAGAAATATTGTCGCCTTTTATTGTTATCGACACAAATAAAAGTAACCGTAGACTTATACAGTGTCAAATTATCCATCCTAAGAATGAAATGTTTATACCGGCACAGAAGTATCATCAAAAAGAAAGAAATATTGTCGCCTTTTATTGTTATCGACACAAATATAAGTAACCGTAGACTTATACAGTGTCAAATTATCCATCAAAAGAATAAAATGTTTATACCGGCACAGAAGTATCATCAAAAAGAAAGAAATAGTGTCGCCTTTTATTGTTATCGACACAAATATAAGTAACCGTAGACTTATACAGTGTCAAATTATCCATCAAAAGAATAAAATGTTCATGCTGGCACACAAGTATCATCAAAAAGGATAGATATTGGCACCATGTATAGATGCAGACAACAAAATACAGCAACCTGAAACATTCATTTCTTCACTTTTGTGTCTGAGAATCCATCTAAACTCATAAATATCATACAACATATGAAATATTGTCACTTTTAGTTGGTATTGACATAAATATCAGTAACCGTACACTTATAAATCTCTCAATTGTTGTCAAATTATGCATTCTTATAGTTGTCGACAAATGTTTTAGTAACCGTAGACTCCTAACCTGTGTAAAACTATCAATCCTCAGGTACCGAAAGGATAAAATGTTAATGCCGGTAAGTAATAACCAAGAAAATGGTCAATATTGGCACCCTATATTGCTGAATGCAACAAATATAGCACTTCAAAACATTTATTCTTTCACTTTAATGTCTGACAATCCATTTGAATGTATCAAATGGCCTCTATTACCTGGCCAGTACAAGAATATTAGGACAAAGATGAAATAGTGTCGCTTTTAATTGTTTCGCGACATAAATATTAGTAACCGTACACTTATAAATCTCTCAATTTGTGTCAAACCATTCATTCTGAGATTCAAATAATGATGCCGGACCAGAAAAATCAGGAAGAAGGGAAGATATTGGCACCTTTTGTTTATACCGACAACAAATTTTGTTATTTAAACTTGTTTTCATTCCCATTAAATGTCAAACAACCCATCAGGATGTATTTAAAAGTGCTCAATTATAAGGCCAGTACCAGAATATCATTCAAAAGAAGAAATATTGGCTCTTTTTATTCTTGTCGACAAAAGTTTTAGTATAACCGTAGACTTACGAAGCGCTTAATTTTTGACAAAATTTTCATCGCGAGGTACATAAAGAATAAAATTATTATGCCGGTAGAGAATATTCAAGGAAAAGGGTAAATATTGGGCCAAGATATTGATGAATACAACAAATATAGCAGCTTGACACTTAAACTCCTTCATGAAAGGCTATCATTTCTTAACATTTAGGGAAAGTTGTACCACAGTTTCTGACACGTTTTCTTCGGCGACCTATAACTTTTGAATGCCCCGATACATTTTCAATATCAAGACATCAAAATGTGCGCAATTGAATTCCCTTTCCAAAACGCTAAACAGTTTAAAAATCGGACGGTCAACAACAGAGATACGATTTTTTCAAAGTTTGCCTATAAGCCTTAACAGATTATCTCCCCTGAATTTCAATATGCAAATTTTGGCATACCTTCTTCAGGAAATTGTTACAAAAAGACTACTATATATACAACTAAGTATGTATTACTGTAGGGGGACCCTTGAATCCAAAACATATCGGCGCATGCGCACTTGAAAGGGTTAGGGTTAGAAAAAAAGATCCGGCTAACCCAAACCCTAACCCAGGTTAGGGTTAACCCTAATTTGGGTTAGGGTTAACCCTAACCCTCATATATTCATACGCCAGCCATATCACAACCATTAATTGTCAGCCTACACCCCAGGTGCCCCCCTCTATATGATACCTAACCCTGACTCTAACCCTAACCCTAACACTAACCCTAACCCTGACCCTAACCCTGACCCTAACCCTAACACTAACCCTTACCCTAACCCTAACCCTAACCCAAACCCTGACCCTAACCCTGACCCAAACCCAAACCCAAACCCTAACCCTCTCAATGATAACTTGCATACAGACTTTGAACGTTAATAACTTTGGCATTTCTCAACCGATTTGAAAGATCTTTGGCGTTTTGGAAAGCCCAGACAGGCTGCTATTTGATCAGTTTATTGTTTTGTCGTTCATATTAAAGCCTTTCTTTTCCTATCAACCTGTAACATTGCAATATGGTCATTTTCTGAGGCTCGTATCTTTGCCATTTCTCAAGCAATCGGAAAAACATATAAGTAAATAAGACTCGTTTTTCCAAGTTCTTTCAGGATAACCTCAGGTCGGAGACTTCATTCCTGTAAACAAAAAGTTGGGTTCAAAAATCTGCCAAATTCTTTGAAAGATTTGCAATTTTTTCACAAGAACAACGAAATCTCCGTCATTTTACTACCTTAAAGCTGGAACTTTCTGGTATACATAAGCTGACAAAATGCGCCAGCTATTGGTGTATATAAGACGTGTATATCTAGCGGGGTTATTGCGTATCAACATGAAACGTGTTTGAACAAAATCGATGAAAGACGAAATACGCCGGCTATTTCACACGGTCCAAAAGCGTTTTTCGTGGTTTCTCATTCTCAGAATTAGGTGTGTGAAATTTAAAGTGTGTGGTCCACTTGCAAAGAGGAAATCAATATAGTTAAAAAAAAAAAAAAAAAAAAAAAAAAAAATAAACAAATAAAAATTTTAACTATAATTTAACTCTAACACTACAGCATTTATCAAAACAGTTAAAAAAAAAATAAAAAAAAAAAAAAAAAATAAAATAATAAATATAATTTAACTCAAACAGTCCAGCATGAGGCATAAAAGTACTCATTTATCAGAGCAGTACTTAAATATCATATAAAAGGAGAAATATTGGCACTTTCTATATCTGTCGACAAAGTTTTTAGTCTCCATACACTGAAAACTATAAACCAAAAAGAATAAAATATGATGCCGGTATGGAATAACCATGAAAAAAGGTCAATGTTGACACCCTATATTGATGAGTACAACACATATTGCAATTTGAAACTTAAAATCCTTCACTCTAATGTCTAACAATCAGTCTTGAGGTACAAAAAGTACTCAATTACCAAGCCGGTACAAGAATATCAATAAAAAGAAAGAAATATTGTCGCCTTTTATTGTTATCGACACAAATAAAAGTAACCGTAGACTTATACAGTGTCAAATTATCCATCCTAAGAATGAAATGTTTATACCGGCACAGAAGTATCATCAAAAAGAAAGAAATATTGTCGCCTTTTATTGTTATCGACACAAATATAAGTAACCGTAGACTTATACAGTGTCAAATTATCCATCAAAAGAATAAAATGTTTATACCGGCACAGAAGTATCATCAAAAAGAAAGAAATAGTGTCGCCTTTTATTGTTATCGACACAAATATAAGTAACCGTAGACTTATACAGTGTCAAATTATCCATCAAAAGAATAAAATGTTCATGCTGGCACACAAGTATCATCAAAAAGGATAGATATTGGCACCATGTATAGATGCAGACAACAAAATACAGCAACCTGAAACATTCATTTCTTCACTTTTGTGTCTGAGAATCCATCTAAACTCATAAATATCATACAACATATGAAATATTGTCACTTTTAGTTGGTATTGACATAAATATCAGTAACCGTACACTTATAAATCTCTCAATTGTTGTCAAATTATGCATTCTTATAGTTGTCGACAAATGTTTTAGTAACCGTAGACTCCTAACCTGTGTAAAACTATCAATCCTCAGGTACCGAAAGGATAAAATGTTAATGCCGGTAAGTAATAACCAAGAAAATGGTCAATATTGGCACCCTATATTGCTGAATGCAACAAATATAGCACTTCAAAACATTTATTCTTTCACTTTAATGTCTGACAATCCATTTGAATGTATCAAATGGCCTCTATTACCTGGCCAGTACAAGAATATTAGGACAAAGATGAAATAGTGTCGCTTTTAATTGTTTCGCGACATAAATATTAGTAACCGTACACTTATAAATCTCTCAATTTGTGTCAAACCATTCATTCTGAGATTCAAATAATGATGCCGGACCAGAAAAATCAGGAAGAAGGGAAGATATTGGCACCTTTTGTTTATACCGACAACAAATTTTGTTATTTAAACTTGTTTTCATTCCCATTAAATGTCAAACAACCCATCAGGATGTATTTAAAAGTGCTCAATTATAAGGCCAGTACCAGAATATCATTCAAAAGAAGAAATATTGGCTCTTTTTATTCTTGTCGACAAAAGTTTTAGTATAACCGTAGACTTACGAAGCGCTTAATTTTTGACAAAATTTTCATCGCGAGGTACATAAAGAATAAAATTATTATGCCGGTAGAGAATATTCAAGGAAAAGGGTAAATATTGGGCCAAGATATTGATGAATACAACAAATATAGCAGCTTGACACTTAAACTCCTTCATGAAAGGCTATCATTTCTTAACATTTAGGGAAAGTTGTACCACAGTTTCTGACACGTTTTCTTCGGCGACCTATAACTTTTGAATGCCCCGATACATTTTCAATATCAAGACATCAAAATGTGCGCAATTGAATTCCCTTTCCAAAACGCTAAACAGTTTAAAAATCGGACGGTCAACAACAGAGATACGATTTTTTCAAAGTTTGCCTATAAGCCTTAACAGATTATCTCCCCTGAATTTCAATATGCAAATTTTGGCATACCTTCTTCAGGAAATTGTTACAAAAAGACTACTATATATACAACTAAGTATGTATTACTGTAGGGGGACCCTTGAATCCAAAACATATCGGCGCATGCGCACTTGAAAGGGTTAGGGTTAGAAAAAAAGATCCGGCTAACCCAAACCCTAACCCAGGTTAGGGTTAACCCTAATTTGGGTTAGGGTTAACCCTAACCCTCATATATTCATACGCCAGCCATATCACAACCATTAATTGTCAGCCTACACCCCAGGTGCCCCCCTCTATATGATACCTAACCCTGACTCTAACCCTAACCCTAACACTAACCCTAACCCTGACCCTAACCCTGACCCTAACCCTAACACTAACCCTTACCCTAACCCTAACCCTAACCCAAACCCTGACCCTAACCCTGACCCAAACCCAAACCCAAACCCTAACCCTCTCAATGATAACTTGCATACAGACTTTGAACGTTAATAACTTTGGCATTTCTCAACCGATTTGAAAGATCTTTGGCGTTTTGGAAAGCCCAGACAGGCTGCTATTTGATCAGTTTATTGTTTTGTCGTTCATATTAAAGCCTTTCTTTTCCTATCAACCTGTAACATTGCAATATGGTCATTTTCTGAGGCTCGTATCTTTGCCATTTCTCAAGCAATCGGAAAAACATATAAGTAAATAAGACTCGTTTTTCCAAGTTCTTTCAGGATAACCTCAGGTCGGAGACTTCATTCCTGTAAACAAAAAGTTGGGTTCAAAAATCTGCCAAATTCTTTGAAAGATTTGCAATTTTTTCACAAGAACAACGAAATCTCCGTCATTTTACTACCTTAAAGCTGGAACTTTCTGGTATACATAAGCTGACAAAATGCGCCAGCTATTGGTGTATATAAGACGTGTATATCTAGCGGGGTTATTGCGTATCAACATGAAACGTGTTTGAACAAAATCGATGAAAGACGAAATACGCCGGCTATTTCACACGGTCCAAAAGCGTTTTTCGTGGTTTCTCATTCTCAGAATTAGGTGTGTGAAATTTAAAGTGTGTGGTCCACTTGCAAAGAGGAAATCAATATAGTTAAAAAAAAAAAAAAAAAAAAAAAAAAAAATAAACAAATAAAAATTTTAACTATAATTTAACTCTAACACTACAGCATTTATCAAAACAGTTAAAAAAAAAATAAAAAAAAAAAAAAAAAATAAAATAATAAATATAATTTAACTCAAACAGTCCAGCATGAGGCATAAAAGTACTCATTTATCAGAGCAGTACTTAAATATCATATAAAAGGAGAAATATTGGCACTTTCTATATCTGTCGACAAAGTTTTTAGTCTCCATACACTGAAAACTATAAACCAAAAAGAATAAAATATGATGCCGGTATGGAATAACCATGAAAAAAGGTCAATGTTGACACCCTATATTGATGAGTACAACACATATTGCAATTTGAAACTTAAAATCCTTCACTCTAATGTCTAACAATCAGTCTTGAGGTACAAAAAGTACTCAATTACCAAGCCGGTACAAGAATATCAATAAAAAGAAAGAAATATTGTCGCCTTTTATTGTTATCGACACAAATAAAAGTAACCGTAGACTTATACAGTGTCAAATTATCCATCCTAAGAATGAAATGTTTATACCGGCACAGAAGTATCATCAAAAAGAAAGAAATATTGTCGCCTTTTATTGTTATCGACACAAATATAAGTAACCGTAGACTTATACAGTGTCAAATTATCCATCAAAAGAATAAAATGTTTATACCGGCACAGAAGTATCATCAAAAAGAAAGAAATAGTGTCGCCTTTTATTGTTATCGACACAAATATAAGTAACCGTAGACTTATACAGTGTCAAATTATCCATCAAAAGAATAAAATGTTCATGCTGGCACACAAGTATCATCAAAAAGGATAGATATTGGCACCATGTATAGATGCAGACAACAAAATACAGCAACCTGAAACATTCATTTCTTCACTTTTGTGTCTGAGAATCCATCTAAACTCATAAATATCATACAACATATGAAATATTGTCACTTTTAGTTGGTATTGACATAAATATCAGTAACCGTACACTTATAAATCTCTCAATTGTTGTCAAATTATGCATTCTTATAGTTGTCGACAAATGTTTTAGTAACCGTAGACTCCTAACCTGTGTAAAACTATCAATCCTCAGGTACCGAAAGGATAAAATGTTAATGCCGGTAAGTAATAACCAAGAAAATGGTCAATATTGGCACCCTATATTGCTGAATGCAACAAATATAGCACTTCAAAACATTTATTCTTTCACTTTAATGTCTGACAATCCATTTGAATGTATCAAATGGCCTCTATTACCTGGCCAGTACAAGAATATTAGGACAAAGATGAAATAGTGTCGCTTTTAATTGTTTCGCGACATAAATATTAGTAACCGTACACTTATAAATCTCTCAATTTGTGTCAAACCATTCATTCTGAGATTCAAATAATGATGCCGGACCAGAAAAATCAGGAAGAAGGGAAGATATTGGCACCTTTTGTTTATACCGACAACAAATTTTGTTATTTAAACTTGTTTTCATTCCCATTAAATGTCAAACAACCCATCAGGATGTATTTAAAAGTGCTCAATTATAAGGCCAGTACCAGAATATCATTCAAAAGAAGAAATATTGGCTCTTTTTATTCTTGTCGACAAAAGTTTTAGTATAACCGTAGACTTACGAAGCGCTTAATTTTTGACAAAATTTTCATCGCGAGGTACATAAAGAATAAAATTATTATGCCGGTAGAGAATATTCAAGGAAAAGGGTAAATATTGGGCCAAGATATTGATGAATACAACAAATATAGCAGCTTGACACTTAAACTCCTTCATGAAAGGCTATCATTTCTTAACATTTAGGGAAAGTTGTACCACAGTTTCTGACACGTTTTCTTCGGCGACCTATAACTTTTGAATGCCCCGATACATTTTCAATATCAAGACATCAAAATGTGCGCAATTGAATTCCCTTTCCAAAACGCTAAACAGTTTAAAAATCGGACGGTCAACAACAGAGATACGATTTTTTCAAAGTTTGCCTATAAGCCTTAACAGATTATCTCCCCTGAATTTCAATATGCAAATTTTGGCATACCTTCTTCAGGAAATTGTTACAAAAAGACTACTATATATACAACTAAGTATGTATTACTGTAGGGGGACCCTTGAATCCAAAACATATCGGCGCATGCGCACTTGAAAGGGTTAGGGTTAGAAAAAAAGATCCGGCTAACCCAAACCCTAACCCAGGTTAGGGTTAACCCTAATTTGGGTTAGGGTTAACCCTAACCCTCATATATTCATACGCCAGCCATATCACAACCATTAATTGTCAGCCTACACCCCAGGTGCCCCCCTCTATATGATACCTAACCCTGACTCTAACCCTAACCCTAACACTAACCCTAACCCTGACCCTAACCCTGACCCTAACCCTAACACTAACCCTTACCCTAACCCTAACCCTAACCCAAACCCTGACCCTAACCCTGACCCAAACCCAAACCCAAACCCTAACCCTCTCAATGATAACTTGCATACAGACTTTGAACGTTAATAACTTTGGCATTTCTCAACCGATTTGAAAGATCTTTGGCGTTTTGGAAAGCCCAGACAGGCTGCTATTTGATCAGTTTATTGTTTTGTCGTTCATATTAAAGCCTTTCTTTTCCTATCAACCTGTAACATTGCAATATGGTCATTTTCTGAGGCTCGTATCTTTGCCATTTCTCAAGCAATCGGAAAAACATATAAGTAAATAAGACTCGTTTTTCCAAGTTCTTTCAGGATAACCTCAGGTCGGAGACTTCATTCCTGTAAACAAAAAGTTGGGTTCAAAAATCTGCCAAATTCTTTGAAAGATTTGCAATTTTTTCACAAGAACAACGAAATCTCCGTCATTTTACTACCTTAAAGCTGGAACTTTCTGGTATACATAAGCTGACAAAATGCGCCAGCTATTGGTGTATATAAGACGTGTATATCTAGCGGGGTTATTGCGTATCAACATGAAACGTGTTTGAACAAAATCGATGAAAGACGAAATACGCCGGCTATTTCACACGGTCCAAAAGCGTTTTTCGTGGTTTCTCATTCTCAGAATTAGGTGTGTGAAATTTAAAGTGTGTGGTCCACTTGCAAAGAGGAAATCAATATAGTTAAAAAAAAAAAAAAAAAAAAAAAAAAAAATAAACAAATAAAAATTTTAACTATAATTTAACTCTAACACTACAGCATTTATCAAAACAGTTAAAAAAAAAATAAAAAAAAAAAAAAAAAATAAAATAATAAATATAATTTAACTCAAACAGTCCAGCATGAGGCATAAAAGTACTCATTTATCAGAGCAGTACTTAAATATCATATAAAAGGAGAAATATTGGCACTTTCTATATCTGTCGACAAAGTTTTTAGTCTCCATACACTGAAAACTATAAACCAAAAAGAATAAAATATGATGCCGGTATGGAATAACCATGAAAAAAGGTCAATGTTGACACCCTATATTGATGAGTACAACACATATTGCAATTTGAAACTTAAAATCCTTCACTCTAATGTCTAACAATCAGTCTTGAGGTACAAAAAGTACTCAATTACCAAGCCGGTACAAGAATATCAATAAAAAGAAAGAAATATTGTCGCCTTTTATTGTTATCGACACAAATAAAAGTAACCGTAGACTTATACAGTGTCAAATTATCCATCCTAAGAATGAAATGTTTATACCGGCACAGAAGTATCATCAAAAAGAAAGAAATATTGTCGCCTTTTATTGTTATCGACACAAATATAAGTAACCGTAGACTTATACAGTGTCAAATTATCCATCAAAAGAATAAAATGTTTATACCGGCACAGAAGTATCATCAAAAAGAAAGAAATAGTGTCGCCTTTTATTGTTATCGACACAAATATAAGTAACCGTAGACTTATACAGTGTCAAATTATCCATCAAAAGAATAAAATGTTCATGCTGGCACACAAGTATCATCAAAAAGGATAGATATTGGCACCATGTATAGATGCAGACAACAAAATACAGCAACCTGAAACATTCATTTCTTCACTTTTGTGTCTGAGAATCCATCTAAACTCATAAATATCATACAACATATGAAATATTGTCACTTTTAGTTGGTATTGACATAAATATCAGTAACCGTACACTTATAAATCTCTCAATTGTTGTCAAATTATGCATTCTTATAGTTGTCGACAAATGTTTTAGTAACCGTAGACTCCTAACCTGTGTAAAACTATCAATCCTCAGGTACCGAAAGGATAAAATGTTAATGCCGGTAAGTAATAACCAAGAAAATGGTCAATATTGGCACCCTATATTGCTGAATGCAACAAATATAGCACTTCAAAACATTTATTCTTTCACTTTAATGTCTGACAATCCATTTGAATGTATCAAATGGCCTCTATTACCTGGCCAGTACAAGAATATTAGGACAAAGATGAAATAGTGTCGCTTTTAATTGTTTCGCGACATAAATATTAGTAACCGTACACTTATAAATCTCTCAATTTGTGTCAAACCATTCATTCTGAGATTCAAATAATGATGCCGGACCAGAAAAATCAGGAAGAAGGGAAGATATTGGCACCTTTTGTTTATACCGACAACAAATTTTGTTATTTAAACTTGTTTTCATTCCCATTAAATGTCAAACAACCCATCAGGATGTATTTAAAAGTGCTCAATTATAAGGCCAGTACCAGAATATCATTCAAAAGAAGAAATATTGGCTCTTTTTATTCTTGTCGACAAAAGTTTTAGTATAACCGTAGACTTACGAAGCGCTTAATTTTTGACAAAATTTTCATCGCGAGGTACATAAAGAATAAAATTATTATGCCGGTAGAGAATATTCAAGGAAAAGGGTAAATATTGGGCCAAGATATTGATGAATACAACAAATATAGCAGCTTGACACTTAAACTCCTTCATGAAAGGCTATCATTTCTTAACATTTAGGGAAAGTTGTACCACAGTTTCTGACACGTTTTCTTCGGCGACCTATAACTTTTGAATGCCCCGATACATTTTCAATATCAAGACATCAAAATGTGCGCAATTGAATTCCCTTTCCAAAACGCTAAACAGTTTAAAAATCGGACGGTCAACAACAGAGATACGATTTTTTCAAAGTTTGCCTATAAGCCTTAACAGATTATCTCCCCTGAATTTCAATATGCAAATTTTGGCATACCTTCTTCAGGAAATTGTTACAAAAAGACTACTATATATACAACTAAGTATGTATTACTGTAGGGGGACCCTTGAATCCAAAACATATCGGCGCATGCGCACTTGAAAGGGTTAGGGTTAGAAAAAAAGATCCGGCTAACCCAAACCCTAACCCAGGTTAGGGTTAACCCTAATTTGGGTTAGGGTTAACCCTAACCCTCATATATTCATACGCCAGCCATATCACAACCATTAATTGTCAGCCTACACCCCAGGTGCCCCCCTCTATATGATACCTAACCCTGACTCTAACCCTAACCCTAACACTAACCCTAACCCTGACCCTAACCCTGACCCTAACCCTAACACTAACCCTTACCCTAACCCTAACCCTAACCCAAACCCTGACCCTAACCCTGACCCAAACCCAAACCCAAACCCTAACCCTCTCAATGATAACTTGCATACAGACTTTGAACGTTAATAACTTTGGCATTTCTCAACCGATTTGAAAGATCTTTGGCGTTTTGGAAAGCCCAGACAGGCTGCTATTTGATCAGTTTATTGTTTTGTCGTTCATATTAAAGCCTTTCTTTTCCTATCAACCTGTAACATTGCAATATGGTCATTTTCTGAGGCTCGTATCTTTGCCATTTCTCAAGCAATCGGAAAAACATATAAGTAAATAAGACTCGTTTTTCCAAGTTCTTTCAGGATAACCTCAGGTCGGAGACTTCATTCCTGTAAACAAAAAGTTGGGTTCAAAAATCTGCCAAATTCTTTGAAAGATTTGCAATTTTTTCACAAGAACAACGAAATCTCCGTCATTTTACTACCTTAAAGCTGGAACTTTCTGGTATACATAAGCTGACAAAATGCGCCAGCTATTGGTGTATATAAGACGTGTATATCTAGCGGGGTTATTGCGTATCAACATGAAACGTGTTTGAACAAAATCGATGAAAGACGAAATACGCCGGCTATTTCACACGGTCCAAAAGCGTTTTTCGTGGTTTCTCATTCTCAGAATTAGGTGTGTGAAATTTAAAGTGTGTGGTCCACTTGCAAAGAGGAAATCAATATAGTTAAAAAAAAAAAAAAAAAAAAAAAAAAAAATAAACAAATAAAAATTTTAACTATAATTTAACTCTAACACTACAGCATTTATCAAAACAGTTAAAAAAAAAATAAAAAAAAAAAAAAAAAATAAAATAATAAATATAATTTAACTCAAACAGTCCAGCATGAGGCATAAAAGTACTCATTTATCAGAGCAGTACTTAAATATCATATAAAAGGAGAAATATTGGCACTTTCTATATCTGTCGACAAAGTTTTTAGTCTCCATACACTGAAAACTATAAACCAAAAAGAATAAAATATGATGCCGGTATGGAATAACCATGAAAAAAGGTCAATGTTGACACCCTATATTGATGAGTACAACACATATTGCAATTTGAAACTTAAAATCCTTCACTCTAATGTCTAACAATCAGTCTTGAGGTACAAAAAGTACTCAATTACCAAGCCGGTACAAGAATATCAATAAAAAGAAAGAAATATTGTCGCCTTTTATTGTTATCGACACAAATAAAAGTAACCGTAGACTTATACAGTGTCAAATTATCCATCCTAAGAATGAAATGTTTATACCGGCACAGAAGTATCATCAAAAAGAAAGAAATATTGTCGCCTTTTATTGTTATCGACACAAATATAAGTAACCGTAGACTTATACAGTGTCAAATTATCCATCAAAAGAATAAAATGTTTATACCGGCACAGAAGTATCATCAAAAAGAAAGAAATAGTGTCGCCTTTTATTGTTATCGACACAAATATAAGTAACCGTAGACTTATACAGTGTCAAATTATCCATCAAAAGAATAAAATGTTCATGCTGGCACACAAGTATCATCAAAAAGGATAGATATTGGCACCATGTATAGATGCAGACAACAAAATACAGCAACCTGAAACATTCATTTCTTCACTTTTGTGTCTGAGAATCCATCTAAACTCATAAATATCATACAACATATGAAATATTGTCACTTTTAGTTGGTATTGACATAAATATCAGTAACCGTACACTTATAAATCTCTCAATTGTTGTCAAATTATGCATTCTTATAGTTGTCGACAAATGTTTTAGTAACCGTAGACTCCTAACCTGTGTAAAACTATCAATCCTCAGGTACCGAAAGGATAAAATGTTAATGCCGGTAAGTAATAACCAAGAAAATGGTCAATATTGGCACCCTATATTGCTGAATGCAACAAATATAGCACTTCAAAACATTTATTCTTTCACTTTAATGTCTGACAATCCATTTGAATGTATCAAATGGCCTCTATTACCTGGCCAGTACAAGAATATTAGGACAAAGATGAAATAGTGTCGCTTTTAATTGTTTCGCGACATAAATATTAGTAACCGTACACTTATAAATCTCTCAATTTGTGTCAAACCATTCATTCTGAGATTCAAATAATGATGCCGGACCAGAAAAATCAGGAAGAAGGGAAGATATTGGCACCTTTTGTTTATACCGACAACAAATTTTGTTATTTAAACTTGTTTTCATTCCCATTAAATGTCAAACAACCCATCAGGATGTATTTAAAAGTGCTCAATTATAAGGCCAGTACCAGAATATCATTCAAAAGAAGAAATATTGGCTCTTTTTATTCTTGTCGACAAAAGTTTTAGTATAACCGTAGACTTACGAAGCGCTTAATTTTTGACAAAATTTTCATCGCGAGGTACATAAAGAATAAAATTATTATGCCGGTAGAGAATATTCAAGGAAAAGGGTAAATATTGGGCCAAGATATTGATGAATACAACAAATATAGCAGCTTGACACTTAAACTCCTTCATGAAAGGCTATCATTTCTTAACATTTAGGGAAAGTTGTACCACAGTTTCTGACACGTTTTCTTCGGCGACCTATAACTTTTGAATGCCCCGATACATTTTCAATATCAAGACATCAAAATGTGCGCAATTGAATTCCCTTTCCAAAACGCTAAACAGTTTAAAAATCGGACGGTCAACAACAGAGATACGATTTTTTCAAAGTTTGCCTATAAGCCTTAACAGATTATCTCCCCTGAATTTCAATATGCAAATTTTGGCATACCTTCTTCAGGAAATTGTTACAAAAAGACTACTATATATACAACTAAGTATGTATTACTGTAGGGGGACCCTTGAATCCAAAACATATCGGCGCATGCGCACTTGAAAGGGTTAGGGTTAGAAAAAAAGATCCGGCTAACCCAAACCCTAACCCAGGTTAGGGTTAACCCTAATTTGGGTTAGGGTTAACCCTAACCCTCATATATTCATACGCCAGCCATATCACAACCATTAATTGTCAGCCTACACCCCAGGTGCCCCCCTCTATATGATACCTAACCCTGACTCTAACCCTAACCCTAACACTAACCCTAACCCTGACCCTAACCCTGACCCTAACCCTAACACTAACCCTTACCCTAACCCTAACCCTAACCCAAACCCTGACCCTAACCCTGACCCAAACCCAAACCCAAACCCTAACCCTCTCAATGATAACTTGCATACAGACTTTGAACGTTAATAACTTTGGCATTTCTCAACCGATTTGAAAGATCTTTGGCGTTTTGGAAAGCCCAGACAGGCTGCTATTTGATCAGTTTATTGTTTTGTCGTTCATATTAAAGCCTTTCTTTTCCTATCAACCTGTAACATTGCAATATGGTCATTTTCTGAGGCTCGTATCTTTGCCATTTCTCAAGCAATCGGAAAAACATATAAGTAAATAAGACTCGTTTTTCCAAGTTCTTTCAGGATAACCTCAGGTCGGAGACTTCATTCCTGTAAACAAAAAGTTGGGTTCAAAAATCTGCCAAATTCTTTGAAAGATTTGCAATTTTTTCACAAGAACAACGAAATCTCCGTCATTTTACTACCTTAAAGCTGGAACTTTCTGGTATACATAAGCTGACAAAATGCGCCAGCTATTGGTGTATATAAGACGTGTATATCTAGCGGGGTTATTGCGTATCAACATGAAACGTGTTTGAACAAAATCGATGAAAGACGAAATACGCCGGCTATTTCACACGGTCCAAAAGCGTTTTTCGTGGTTTCTCATTCTCAGAATTAGGTGTGTGAAATTTAAAGTGTGTGGTCCACTTGCAAAGAGGAAATCAATATAGTTAAAAAAAAAAAAAAAAAAAAAAAAAAAAATAAACAAATAAAAATTTTAACTATAATTTAACTCTAACACTACAGCATTTATCAAAACAGTTAAAAAAAAAATAAAAAAAAAAAAAAAAAATAAAATAATAAATATAATTTAACTCAAACAGTCCAGCATGAGGCATAAAAGTACTCATTTATCAGAGCAGTACTTAAATATCATATAAAAGGAGAAATATTGGCACTTTCTATATCTGTCGACAAAGTTTTTAGTCTCCATACACTGAAAACTATAAACCAAAAAGAATAAAATATGATGCCGGTATGGAATAACCATGAAAAAAGGTCAATGTTGACACCCTATATTGATGAGTACAACACATATTGCAATTTGAAACTTAAAATCCTTCACTCTAATGTCTAACAATCAGTCTTGAGGTACAAAAAGTACTCAATTACCAAGCCGGTACAAGAATATCAATAAAAAGAAAGAAATATTGTCGCCTTTTATTGTTATCGACACAAATAAAAGTAACCGTAGACTTATACAGTGTCAAATTATCCATCCTAAGAATGAAATGTTTATACCGGCACAGAAGTATCATCAAAAAGAAAGAAATATTGTCGCCTTTTATTGTTATCGACACAAATATAAGTAACCGTAGACTTATACAGTGTCAAATTATCCATCAAAAGAATAAAATGTTTATACCGGCACAGAAGTATCATCAAAAAGAAAGAAATAGTGTCGCCTTTTATTGTTATCGACACAAATATAAGTAACCGTAGACTTATACAGTGTCAAATTATCCATCAAAAGAATAAAATGTTCATGCTGGCACACAAGTATCATCAAAAAGGATAGATATTGGCACCATGTATAGATGCAGACAACAAAATACAGCAACCTGAAACATTCATTTCTTCACTTTTGTGTCTGAGAATCCATCTAAACTCATAAATATCATACAACATATGAAATATTGTCACTTTTAGTTGGTATTGACATAAATATCAGTAACCGTACACTTATAAATCTCTCAATTGTTGTCAAATTATGCATTCTTATAGTTGTCGACAAATGTTTTAGTAACCGTAGACTCCTAACCTGTGTAAAACTATCAATCCTCAGGTACCGAAAGGATAAAATGTTAATGCCGGTAAGTAATAACCAAGAAAATGGTCAATATTGGCACCCTATATTGCTGAATGCAACAAATATAGCACTTCAAAACATTTATTCTTTCACTTTAATGTCTGACAATCCATTTGAATGTATCAAATGGCCTCTATTACCTGGCCAGTACAAGAATATTAGGACAAAGATGAAATAGTGTCGCTTTTAATTGTTTCGCGACATAAATATTAGTAACCGTACACTTATAAATCTCTCAATTTGTGTCAAACCATTCATTCTGAGATTCAAATAATGATGCCGGACCAGAAAAATCAGGAAGAAGGGAAGATATTGGCACCTTTTGTTTATACCGACAACAAATTTTGTTATTTAAACTTGTTTTCATTCCCATTAAATGTCAAACAACCCATCAGGATGTATTTAAAAGTGCTCAATTATAAGGCCAGTACCAGAATATCATTCAAAAGAAGAAATATTGGCTCTTTTTATTCTTGTCGACAAAAGTTTTAGTATAACCGTAGACTTACGAAGCGCTTAATTTTTGACAAAATTTTCATCGCGAGGTACATAAAGAATAAAATTATTATGCCGGTAGAGAATATTCAAGGAAAAGGGTAAATATTGGGCCAAGATATTGATGAATACAACAAATATAGCAGCTTGACACTTAAACTCCTTCATGAAAGGCTATCATTTCTTAACATTTAGGGAAAGTTGTACCACAGTTTCTGACACGTTTTCTTCGGCGACCTATAACTTTTGAATGCCCCGATACATTTTCAATATCAAGACATCAAAATGTGCGCAATTGAATTCCCTTTCCAAAACGCTAAACAGTTTAAAAATCGGACGGTCAACAACAGAGATACGATTTTTTCAAAGTTTGCCTATAAGCCTTAACAGATTATCTCCCCTGAATTTCAATATGCAAATTTTGGCATACCTTCTTCAGGAAATTGTTACAAAAAGACTACTATATATACAACTAAGTATGTATTACTGTAGGGGGACCCTTGAATCCAAAACATATCGGCGCATGCGCACTTGAAAGGGTTAGGGTTAGAAAAAAAGATCCGGCTAACCCAAACCCTAACCCAGGTTAGGGTTAACCCTAATTTGGGTTAGGGTTAACCCTAACCCTCATATATTCATACGCCAGCCATATCACAACCATTAATTGTCAGCCTACACCCCAGGTGCCCCCCTCTATATGATACCTAACCCTGACTCTAACCCTAACCCTAACACTAACCCTAACCCTGACCCTAACCCTGACCCTAACCCTAACACTAACCCTTACCCTAACCCTAACCCTAACCCAAACCCTGACCCTAACCCTGACCCAAACCCAAACCCAAACCCTAACCCTCTCAATGATAACTTGCATACAGACTTTGAACGTTAATAACTTTGGCATTTCTCAACCGATTTGAAAGATCTTTGGCGTTTTGGAAAGCCCAGACAGGCTGCTATTTGATCAGTTTATTGTTTTGTCGTTCATATTAAAGCCTTTCTTTTCCTATCAACCTGTAACATTGCAATATGGTCATTTTCTGAGGCTCGTATCTTTGCCATTTCTCAAGCAATCGGAAAAACATATAAGTAAATAAGACTCGTTTTTCCAAGTTCTTTCAGGATAACCTCAGGTCGGAGACTTCATTCCTGTAAACAAAAAGTTGGGTTCAAAAATCTGCCAAATTCTTTGAAAGATTTGCAATTTTTTCACAAGAACAACGAAATCTCCGTCATTTTACTACCTTAAAGCTGGAACTTTCTGGTATACATAAGCTGACAAAATGCGCCAGCTATTGGTGTATATAAGACGTGTATATCTAGCGGGGTTATTGCGTATCAACATGAAACGTGTTTGAACAAAATCGATGAAAGACGAAATACGCCGGCTATTTCACACGGTCCAAAAGCGTTTTTCGTGGTTTCTCATTCTCAGAATTAGGTGTGTGAAATTTAAAGTGTGTGGTCCACTTGCAAAGAGGAAATCAATATAGTTAAAAAAAAAAAAAAAAAAAAAAAAAAAAATAAACAAATAAAAATTTTAACTATAATTTAACTCTAACACTACAGCATTTATCAAAACAGTTAAAAAAAAAATAAAAAAAAAAAAAAAAAATAAAATAATAAATATAATTTAACTCAAACAGTCCAGCATGAGGCATAAAAGTACTCATTTATCAGAGCAGTACTTAAATATCATATAAAAGGAGAAATATTGGCACTTTCTATATCTGTCGACAAAGTTTTTAGTCTCCATACACTGAAAACTATAAACCAAAAAGAATAAAATATGATGCCGGTATGGAATAACCATGAAAAAAGGTCAATGTTGACACCCTATATTGATGAGTACAACACATATTGCAATTTGAAACTTAAAATCCTTCACTCTAATGTCTAACAATCAGTCTTGAGGTACAAAAAGTACTCAATTACCAAGCCGGTACAAGAATATCAATAAAAAGAAAGAAATATTGTCGCCTTTTATTGTTATCGACACAAATAAAAGTAACCGTAGACTTATACAGTGTCAAATTATCCATCCTAAGAATGAAATGTTTATACCGGCACAGAAGTATCATCAAAAAGAAAGAAATATTGTCGCCTTTTATTGTTATCGACACAAATATAAGTAACCGTAGACTTATACAGTGTCAAATTATCCATCAAAAGAATAAAATGTTTATACCGGCACAGAAGTATCATCAAAAAGAAAGAAATAGTGTCGCCTTTTATTGTTATCGACACAAATATAAGTAACCGTAGACTTATACAGTGTCAAATTATCCATCAAAAGAATAAAATGTTCATGCTGGCACACAAGTATCATCAAAAAGGATAGATATTGGCACCATGTATAGATGCAGACAACAAAATACAGCAACCTGAAACATTCATTTCTTCACTTTTGTGTCTGAGAATCCATCTAAACTCATAAATATCATACAACATATGAAATATTGTCACTTTTAGTTGGTATTGACATAAATATCAGTAACCGTACACTTATAAATCTCTCAATTGTTGTCAAATTATGCATTCTTATAGTTGTCGACAAATGTTTTAGTAACCGTAGACTCCTAACCTGTGTAAAACTATCAATCCTCAGGTACCGAAAGGATAAAATGTTAATGCCGGTAAGTAATAACCAAGAAAATGGTCAATATTGGCACCCTATATTGCTGAATGCAACAAATATAGCACTTCAAAACATTTATTCTTTCACTTTAATGTCTGACAATCCATTTGAATGTATCAAATGGCCTCTATTACCTGGCCAGTACAAGAATATTAGGACAAAGATGAAATAGTGTCGCTTTTAATTGTTTCGCGACATAAATATTAGTAACCGTACACTTATAAATCTCTCAATTTGTGTCAAACCATTCATTCTGAGATTCAAATAATGATGCCGGACCAGAAAAATCAGGAAGAAGGGAAGATATTGGCACCTTTTGTTTATACCGACAACAAATTTTGTTATTTAAACTTGTTTTCATTCCCATTAAATGTCAAACAACCCATCAGGATGTATTTAAAAGTGCTCAATTATAAGGCCAGTACCAGAATATCATTCAAAAGAAGAAATATTGGCTCTTTTTATTCTTGTCGACAAAAGTTTTAGTATAACCGTAGACTTACGAAGCGCTTAATTTTTGACAAAATTTTCATCGCGAGGTACATAAAGAATAAAATTATTATGCCGGTAGAGAATATTCAAGGAAAAGGGTAAATATTGGGCCAAGATATTGATGAATACAACAAATATAGCAGCTTGACACTTAAACTCCTTCATGAAAGGCTATCATTTCTTAACATTTAGGGAAAGTTGTACCACAGTTTCTGACACGTTTTCTTCGGCGACCTATAACTTTTGAATGCCCCGATACATTTTCAATATCAAGACATCAAAATGTGCGCAATTGAATTCCCTTTCCAAAACGCTAAACAGTTTAAAAATCGGACGGTCAACAACAGAGATACGATTTTTTCAAAGTTTGCCTATAAGCCTTAACAGATTATCTCCCCTGAATTTCAATATGCAAATTTTGGCATACCTTCTTCAGGAAATTGTTACAAAAAGACTACTATATATACAACTAAGTATGTATTACTGTAGGGGGACCCTTGAATCCAAAACATATCGGCGCATGCGCACTTGAAAGGGTTAGGGTTAGAAAAAAAGATCCGGCTAACCCAAACCCTAACCCAGGTTAGGGTTAACCCTAATTTGGGTTAGGGTTAACCCTAACCCTCATATATTCATACGCCAGCCATATCACAACCATTAATTGTCAGCCTACACCCCAGGTGCCCCCCTCTATATGATACCTAACCCTGACTCTAACCCTAACCCTAACACTAACCCTAACCCTGACCCTAACCCTGACCCTAACCCTAACACTAACCCTTACCCTAACCCTAACCCTAACCCAAACCCTGACCCTAACCCTGACCCAAACCCAAACCCAAACCCTAACCCTCTCAATGATAACTTGCATACAGACTTTGAACGTTAATAACTTTGGCATTTCTCAACCGATTTGAAAGATCTTTGGCGTTTTGGAAAGCCCAGACAGGCTGCTATTTGATCAGTTTATTGTTTTGTCGTTCATATTAAAGCCTTTCTTTTCCTATCAACCTGTAACATTGCAATATGGTCATTTTCTGAGGCTCGTATCTTTGCCATTTCTCAAGCAATCGGAAAAACATATAAGTAAATAAGACTCGTTTTTCCAAGTTCTTTCAGGATAACCTCAGGTCGGAGACTTCATTCCTGTAAACAAAAAGTTGGGTTCAAAAATCTGCCAAATTCTTTGAAAGATTTGCAATTTTTTCACAAGAACAACGAAATCTCCGTCATTTTACTACCTTAAAGCTGGAACTTTCTGGTATACATAAGCTGACAAAATGCGCCAGCTATTGGTGTATATAAGACGTGTATATCTAGCGGGGTTATTGCGTATCAACATGAAACGTGTTTGAACAAAATCGATGAAAGACGAAATACGCCGGCTATTTCACACGGTCCAAAAGCGTTTTTCGTGGTTTCTCATTCTCAGAATTAGGTGTGTGAAATTTAAAGTGTGTGGTCCACTTGCAAAGAGGAAATCAATATAGTTAAAAAAAAAAAAAAAAAAAAAAAAAAAAATAAACAAATAAAAATTTTAACTATAATTTAACTCTAACACTACAGCATTTATCAAAACAGTTAAAAAAAAAATAAAAAAAAAAAAAAAAAATAAAATAATAAATATAATTTAACTCAAACAGTCCAGCATGAGGCATAAAAGTACTCATTTATCAGAGCAGTACTTAAATATCATATAAAAGGAGAAATATTGGCACTTTCTATATCTGTCGACAAAGTTTTTAGTCTCCATACACTGAAAACTATAAACCAAAAAGAATAAAATATGATGCCGGTATGGAATAACCATGAAAAAAGGTCAATGTTGACACCCTATATTGATGAGTACAACACATATTGCAATTTGAAACTTAAAATCCTTCACTCTAATGTCTAACAATCAGTCTTGAGGTACAAAAAGTACTCAATTACCAAGCCGGTACAAGAATATCAATAAAAAGAAAGAAATATTGTCGCCTTTTATTGTTATCGACACAAATAAAAGTAACCGTAGACTTATACAGTGTCAAATTATCCATCCTAAGAATGAAATGTTTATACCGGCACAGAAGTATCATCAAAAAGAAAGAAATATTGTCGCCTTTTATTGTTATCGACACAAATATAAGTAACCGTAGACTTATACAGTGTCAAATTATCCATCAAAAGAATAAAATGTTTATACCGGCACAGAAGTATCATCAAAAAGAAAGAAATAGTGTCGCCTTTTATTGTTATCGACACAAATATAAGTAACCGTAGACTTATACAGTGTCAAATTATCCATCAAAAGAATAAAATGTTCATGCTGGCACACAAGTATCATCAAAAAGGATAGATATTGGCACCATGTATAGATGCAGACAACAAAATACAGCAACCTGAAACATTCATTTCTTCACTTTTGTGTCTGAGAATCCATCTAAACTCATAAATATCATACAACATATGAAATATTGTCACTTTTAGTTGGTATTGACATAAATATCAGTAACCGTACACTTATAAATCTCTCAATTGTTGTCAAATTATGCATTCTTATAGTTGTCGACAAATGTTTTAGTAACCGTAGACTCCTAACCTGTGTAAAACTATCAATCCTCAGGTACCGAAAGGATAAAATGTTAATGCCGGTAAGTAATAACCAAGAAAATGGTCAATATTGGCACCCTATATTGCTGAATGCAACAAATATAGCACTTCAAAACATTTATTCTTTCACTTTAATGTCTGACAATCCATTTGAATGTATCAAATGGCCTCTATTACCTGGCCAGTACAAGAATATTAGGACAAAGATGAAATAGTGTCGCTTTTAATTGTTTCGCGACATAAATATTAGTAACCGTACACTTATAAATCTCTCAATTTGTGTCAAACCATTCATTCTGAGATTCAAATAATGATGCCGGACCAGAAAAATCAGGAAGAAGGGAAGATATTGGCACCTTTTGTTTATACCGACAACAAATTTTGTTATTTAAACTTGTTTTCATTCCCATTAAATGTCAAACAACCCATCAGGATGTATTTAAAAGTGCTCAATTATAAGGCCAGTACCAGAATATCATTCAAAAGAAGAAATATTGGCTCTTTTTATTCTTGTCGACAAAAGTTTTAGTATAACCGTAGACTTACGAAGCGCTTAATTTTTGACAAAATTTTCATCGCGAGGTACATAAAGAATAAAATTATTATGCCGGTAGAGAATATTCAAGGAAAAGGGTAAATATTGGGCCAAGATATTGATGAATACAACAAATATAGCAGCTTGACACTTAAACTCCTTCATGAAAGGCTATCATTTCTTAACATTTAGGGAAAGTTGTACCACAGTTTCTGACACGTTTTCTTCGGCGACCTATAACTTTTGAATGCCCCGATACATTTTCAATATCAAGACATCAAAATGTGCGCAATTGAATTCCCTTTCCAAAACGCTAAACAGTTTAAAAATCGGACGGTCAACAACAGAGATACGATTTTTTCAAAGTTTGCCTATAAGCCTTAACAGATTATCTCCCCTGAATTTCAATATGCAAATTTTGGCATACCTTCTTCAGGAAATTGTTACAAAAAGACTACTATATATACAACTAAGTATGTATTACTGTAGGGGGACCCTTGAATCCAAAACATATCGGCGCATGCGCACTTGAAAGGGTTAGGGTTAGAAAAAAAGATCCGGCTAACCCAAACCCTAACCCAGGTTAGGGTTAACCCTAATTTGGGTTAGGGTTAACCCTAACCCTCATATATTCATACGCCAGCCATATCACAACCATTAATTGTCAGCCTACACCCCAGGTGCCCCCCTCTATATGATACCTAACCCTGACTCTAACCCTAACCCTAACACTAACCCTAACCCTGACCCTAACCCTGACCCTAACCCTAACACTAACCCTTACCCTAACCCTAACCCTAACCCAAACCCTGACCCTAACCCTGACCCAAACCCAAACCCAAACCCTAACCCTCTCAATGATAACTTGCATACAGACTTTGAACGTTAATAACTTTGGCATTTCTCAACCGATTTGAAAGATCTTTGGCGTTTTGGAAAGCCCAGACAGGCTGCTATTTGATCAGTTTATTGTTTTGTCGTTCATATTAAAGCCTTTCTTTTCCTATCAACCTGTAACATTGCAATATGGTCATTTTCTGAGGCTCGTATCTTTGCCATTTCTCAAGCAATCGGAAAAACATATAAGTAAATAAGACTCGTTTTTCCAAGTTCTTTCAGGATAACCTCAGGTCGGAGACTTCATTCCTGTAAACAAAAAGTTGGGTTCAAAAATCTGCCAAATTCTTTGAAAGATTTGCAATTTTTTCACAAGAACAACGAAATCTCCGTCATTTTACTACCTTAAAGCTGGAACTTTCTGGTATACATAAGCTGACAAAATGCGCCAGCTATTGGTGTATATAAGACGTGTATATCTAGCGGGGTTATTGCGTATCAACATGAAACGTGTTTGAACAAAATCGATGAAAGACGAAATACGCCGGCTATTTCACACGGTCCAAAAGCGTTTTTCGTGGTTTCTCATTCTCAGAATTAGGTGTGTGAAATTTAAAGTGTGTGGTCCACTTGCAAAGAGGAAATCAATATAGTTAAAAAAAAAAAAAAAAAAAAAAAAAAAAATAAACAAATAAAAATTTTAACTATAATTTAACTCTAACACTACAGCATTTATCAAAACAGTTAAAAAAAAAATAAAAAAAAAAAAAAAAAATAAAATAATAAATATAATTTAACTCAAACAGTCCAGCATGAGGCATAAAAGTACTCATTTATCAGAGCAGTACTTAAATATCATATAAAAGGAGAAATATTGGCACTTTCTATATCTGTCGACAAAGTTTTTAGTCTCCATACACTGAAAACTATAAACCAAAAAGAATAAAATATGATGCCGGTATGGAATAACCATGAAAAAAGGTCAATGTTGACACCCTATATTGATGAGTACAACACATATTGCAATTTGAAACTTAAAATCCTTCACTCTAATGTCTAACAATCAGTCTTGAGGTACAAAAAGTACTCAATTACCAAGCCGGTACAAGAATATCAATAAAAAGAAAGAAATATTGTCGCCTTTTATTGTTATCGACACAAATAAAAGTAACCGTAGACTTATACAGTGTCAAATTATCCATCCTAAGAATGAAATGTTTATACCGGCACAGAAGTATCATCAAAAAGAAAGAAATATTGTCGCCTTTTATTGTTATCGACACAAATATAAGTAACCGTAGACTTATACAGTGTCAAATTATCCATCAAAAGAATAAAATGTTTATACCGGCACAGAAGTATCATCAAAAAGAAAGAAATAGTGTCGCCTTTTATTGTTATCGACACAAATATAAGTAACCGTAGACTTATACAGTGTCAAATTATCCATCAAAAGAATAAAATGTTCATGCTGGCACACAAGTATCATCAAAAAGGATAGATATTGGCACCATGTATAGATGCAGACAACAAAATACAGCAACCTGAAACATTCATTTCTTCACTTTTGTGTCTGAGAATCCATCTAAACTCATAAATATCATACAACATATGAAATATTGTCACTTTTAGTTGGTATTGACATAAATATCAGTAACCGTACACTTATAAATCTCTCAATTGTTGTCAAATTATGCATTCTTATAGTTGTCGACAAATGTTTTAGTAACCGTAGACTCCTAACCTGTGTAAAACTATCAATCCTCAGGTACCGAAAGGATAAAATGTTAATGCCGGTAAGTAATAACCAAGAAAATGGTCAATATTGGCACCCTATATTGCTGAATGCAACAAATATAGCACTTCAAAACATTTATTCTTTCACTTTAATGTCTGACAATCCATTTGAATGTATCAAATGGCCTCTATTACCTGGCCAGTACAAGAATATTAGGACAAAGATGAAATAGTGTCGCTTTTAATTGTTTCGCGACATAAATATTAGTAACCGTACACTTATAAATCTCTCAATTTGTGTCAAACCATTCATTCTGAGATTCAAATAATGATGCCGGACCAGAAAAATCAGGAAGAAGGGAAGATATTGGCACCTTTTGTTTATACCGACAACAAATTTTGTTATTTAAACTTGTTTTCATTCCCATTAAATGTCAAACAACCCATCAGGATGTATTTAAAAGTGCTCAATTATAAGGCCAGTACCAGAATATCATTCAAAAGAAGAAATATTGGCTCTTTTTATTCTTGTCGACAAAAGTTTTAGTATAACCGTAGACTTACGAAGCGCTTAATTTTTGACAAAATTTTCATCGCGAGGTACATAAAGAATAAAATTATTATGCCGGTAGAGAATATTCAAGGAAAAGGGTAAATATTGGGCCAAGATATTGATGAATACAACAAATATAGCAGCTTGACACTTAAACTCCTTCATGAAAGGCTATCATTTCTTAACATTTAGGGAAAGTTGTACCACAGTTTCTGACACGTTTTCTTCGGCGACCTATAACTTTTGAATGCCCCGATACATTTTCAATATCAAGACATCAAAATGTGCGCAATTGAATTCCCTTTCCAAAACGCTAAACAGTTTAAAAATCGGACGGTCAACAACAGAGATACGATTTTTTCAAAGTTTGCCTATAAGCCTTAACAGATTATCTCCCCTGAATTTCAATATGCAAATTTTGGCATACCTTCTTCAGGAAATTGTTACAAAAAGACTACTATATATACAACTAAGTATGTATTACTGTAGGGGGACCCTTGAATCCAAAACATATCGGCGCATGCGCACTTGAAAGGGTTAGGGTTAGAAAAAAAGATCCGGCTAACCCAAACCCTAACCCAGGTTAGGGTTAACCCTAATTTGGGTTAGGGTTAACCCTAACCCTCATATATTCATACGCCAGCCATATCACAACCATTAATTGTCAGCCTACACCCCAGGTGCCCCCCTCTATATGATACCTAACCCTGACTCTAACCCTAACCCTAACACTAACCCTAACCCTGACCCTAACCCTGACCCTAACCCTAACACTAACCCTTACCCTAACCCTAACCCTAACCCAAACCCTGACCCTAACCCTGACCCAAACCCAAACCCAAACCCTAACCCTCTCAATGATAACTTGCATACAGACTTTGAACGTTAATAACTTTGGCATTTCTCAACCGATTTGAAAGATCTTTGGCGTTTTGGAAAGCCCAGACAGGCTGCTATTTGATCAGTTTATTGTTTTGTCGTTCATATTAAAGCCTTTCTTTTCCTATCAACCTGTAACATTGCAATATGGTCATTTTCTGAGGCTCGTATCTTTGCCATTTCTCAAGCAATCGGAAAAACATATAAGTAAATAAGACTCGTTTTTCCAAGTTCTTTCAGGATAACCTCAGGTCGGAGACTTCATTCCTGTAAACAAAAAGTTGGGTTCAAAAATCTGCCAAATTCTTTGAAAGATTTGCAATTTTTTCACAAGAACAACGAAATCTCCGTCATTTTACTACCTTAAAGCTGGAACTTTCTGGTATACATAAGCTGACAAAATGCGCCAGCTATTGGTGTATATAAGACGTGTATATCTAGCGGGGTTATTGCGTATCAACATGAAACGTGTTTGAACAAAATCGATGAAAGACGAAATACGCCGGCTATTTCACACGGTCCAAAAGCGTTTTTCGTGGTTTCTCATTCTCAGAATTAGGTGTGTGAAATTTAAAGTGTGTGGTCCACTTGCAAAGAGGAAATCAATATAGTTAAAAAAAAAAAAAAAAAAAAAAAAAAAAATAAACAAATAAAAATTTTAACTATAATTTAACTCTAACACTACAGCATTTATCAAAACAGTTAAAAAAAAAATAAAAAAAAAAAAAAAAAATAAAATAATAAATATAATTTAACTCAAACAGTCCAGCATGAGGCATAAAAGTACTCATTTATCAGAGCAGTACTTAAATATCATATAAAAGGAGAAATATTGGCACTTTCTATATCTGTCGACAAAGTTTTTAGTCTCCATACACTGAAAACTATAAACCAAAAAGAATAAAATATGATGCCGGTATGGAATAACCATGAAAAAAGGTCAATGTTGACACCCTATATTGATGAGTACAACACATATTGCAATTTGAAACTTAAAATCCTTCACTCTAATGTCTAACAATCAGTCTTGAGGTACAAAAAGTACTCAATTACCAAGCCGGTACAAGAATATCAATAAAAAGAAAGAAATATTGTCGCCTTTTATTGTTATCGACACAAATAAAAGTAACCGTAGACTTATACAGTGTCAAATTATCCATCCTAAGAATGAAATGTTTATACCGGCACAGAAGTATCATCAAAAAGAAAGAAATATTGTCGCCTTTTATTGTTATCGACACAAATATAAGTAACCGTAGACTTATACAGTGTCAAATTATCCATCAAAAGAATAAAATGTTTATACCGGCACAGAAGTATCATCAAAAAGAAAGAAATAGTGTCGCCTTTTATTGTTATCGACACAAATATAAGTAACCGTAGACTTATACAGTGTCAAATTATCCATCAAAAGAATAAAATGTTCATGCTGGCACACAAGTATCATCAAAAAGGATAGATATTGGCACCATGTATAGATGCAGACAACAAAATACAGCAACCTGAAACATTCATTTCTTCACTTTTGTGTCTGAGAATCCATCTAAACTCATAAATATCATACAACATATGAAATATTGTCACTTTTAGTTGGTATTGACATAAATATCAGTAACCGTACACTTATAAATCTCTCAATTGTTGTCAAATTATGCATTCTTATAGTTGTCGACAAATGTTTTAGTAACCGTAGACTCCTAACCTGTGTAAAACTATCAATCCTCAGGTACCGAAAGGATAAAATGTTAATGCCGGTAAGTAATAACCAAGAAAATGGTCAATATTGGCACCCTATATTGCTGAATGCAACAAATATAGCACTTCAAAACATTTATTCTTTCACTTTAATGTCTGACAATCCATTTGAATGTATCAAATGGCCTCTATTACCTGGCCAGTACAAGAATATTAGGACAAAGATGAAATAGTGTCGCTTTTAATTGTTTCGCGACATAAATATTAGTAACCGTACACTTATAAATCTCTCAATTTGTGTCAAACCATTCATTCTGAGATTCAAATAATGATGCCGGACCAGAAAAATCAGGAAGAAGGGAAGATATTGGCACCTTTTGTTTATACCGACAACAAATTTTGTTATTTAAACTTGTTTTCATTCCCATTAAATGTCAAACAACCCATCAGGATGTATTTAAAAGTGCTCAATTATAAGGCCAGTACCAGAATATCATTCAAAAGAAGAAATATTGGCTCTTTTTATTCTTGTCGACAAAAGTTTTAGTATAACCGTAGACTTACGAAGCGCTTAATTTTTGACAAAATTTTCATCGCGAGGTACATAAAGAATAAAATTATTATGCCGGTAGAGAATATTCAAGGAAAAGGGTAAATATTGGGCCAAGATATTGATGAATACAACAAATATAGCAGCTTGACACTTAAACTCCTTCATGAAAGGCTATCATTTCTTAACATTTAGGGAAAGTTGTACCACAGTTTCTGACACGTTTTCTTCGGCGACCTATAACTTTTGAATGCCCCGATACATTTTCAATATCAAGACATCAAAATGTGCGCAATTGAATTCCCTTTCCAAAACGCTAAACAGTTTAAAAATCGGACGGTCAACAACAGAGATACGATTTTTTCAAAGTTTGCCTATAAGCCTTAACAGATTATCTCCCCTGAATTTCAATATGCAAATTTTGGCATACCTTCTTCAGGAAATTGTTACAAAAAGACTACTATATATACAACTAAGTATGTATTACTGTAGGGGGACCCTTGAATCCAAAACATATCGGCGCATGCGCACTTGAAAGGGTTAGGGTTAGAAAAAAAGATCCGGCTAACCCAAACCCTAACCCAGGTTAGGGTTAACCCTAATTTGGGTTAGGGTTAACCCTAACCCTCATATATTCATACGCCAGCCATATCACAACCATTAATTGTCAGCCTACACCCCAGGTGCCCCCCTCTATATGATACCTAACCCTGACTCTAACCCTAACCCTAACACTAACCCTAACCCTGACCCTAACCCTGACCCTAACCCTAACACTAACCCTTACCCTAACCCTAACCCTAACCCAAACCCTGACCCTAACCCTGACCCAAACCCAAACCCAAACCCTAACCCTCTCAATGATAACTTGCATACAGACTTTGAACGTTAATAACTTTGGCATTTCTCAACCGATTTGAAAGATCTTTGGCGTTTTGGAAAGCCCAGACAGGCTGCTATTTGATCAGTTTATTGTTTTGTCGTTCATATTAAAGCCTTTCTTTTCCTATCAACCTGTAACATTGCAATATGGTCATTTTCTGAGGCTCGTATCTTTGCCATTTCTCAAGCAATCGGAAAAACATATAAGTAAATAAGACTCGTTTTTCCAAGTTCTTTCAGGATAACCTCAGGTCGGAGACTTCATTCCTGTAAACAAAAAGTTGGGTTCAAAAATCTGCCAAATTCTTTGAAAGATTTGCAATTTTTTCACAAGAACAACGAAATCTCCGTCATTTTACTACCTTAAAGCTGGAACTTTCTGGTATACATAAGCTGACAAAATGCGCCAGCTATTGGTGTATATAAGACGTGTATATCTAGCGGGGTTATTGCGTATCAACATGAAACGTGTTTGAACAAAATCGATGAAAGACGAAATACGCCGGCTATTTCACACGGTCCAAAAGCGTTTTTCGTGGTTTCTCATTCTCAGAATTAGGTGTGTGAAATTTAAAGTGTGTGGTCCACTTGCAAAGAGGAAATCAATATAGTTAAAAAAAAAAAAAAAAAAAAAAAAAAAAATAAACAAATAAAAATTTTAACTATAATTTAACTCTAACACTACAGCATTTATCAAAACAGTTAAAAAAAAAATAAAAAAAAAAAAAAAAAATAAAATAATAAATATAATTTAACTCAAACAGTCCAGCATGAGGCATAAAAGTACTCATTTATCAGAGCAGTACTTAAATATCATATAAAAGGAGAAATATTGGCACTTTCTATATCTGTCGACAAAGTTTTTAGTCTCCATACACTGAAAACTATAAACCAAAAAGAATAAAATATGATGCCGGTATGGAATAACCATGAAAAAAGGTCAATGTTGACACCCTATATTGATGAGTACAACACATATTGCAATTTGAAACTTAAAATCCTTCACTCTAATGTCTAACAATCAGTCTTGAGGTACAAAAAGTACTCAATTACCAAGCCGGTACAAGAATATCAATAAAAAGAAAGAAATATTGTCGCCTTTTATTGTTATCGACACAAATAAAAGTAACCGTAGACTTATACAGTGTCAAATTATCCATCCTAAGAATGAAATGTTTATACCGGCACAGAAGTATCATCAAAAAGAAAGAAATATTGTCGCCTTTTATTGTTATCGACACAAATATAAGTAACCGTAGACTTATACAGTGTCAAATTATCCATCAAAAGAATAAAATGTTTATACCGGCACAGAAGTATCATCAAAAAGAAAGAAATAGTGTCGCCTTTTATTGTTATCGACACAAATATAAGTAACCGTAGACTTATACAGTGTCAAATTATCCATCAAAAGAATAAAATGTTCATGCTGGCACACAAGTATCATCAAAAAGGATAGATATTGGCACCATGTATAGATGCAGACAACAAAATACAGCAACCTGAAACATTCATTTCTTCACTTTTGTGTCTGAGAATCCATCTAAACTCATAAATATCATACAACATATGAAATATTGTCACTTTTAGTTGGTATTGACATAAATATCAGTAACCGTACACTTATAAATCTCTCAATTGTTGTCAAATTATGCATTCTTATAGTTGTCGACAAATGTTTTAGTAACCGTAGACTCCTAACCTGTGTAAAACTATCAATCCTCAGGTACCGAAAGGATAAAATGTTAATGCCGGTAAGTAATAACCAAGAAAATGGTCAATATTGGCACCCTATATTGCTGAATGCAACAAATATAGCACTTCAAAACATTTATTCTTTCACTTTAATGTCTGACAATCCATTTGAATGTATCAAATGGCCTCTATTACCTGGCCAGTACAAGAATATTAGGACAAAGATGAAATAGTGTCGCTTTTAATTGTTTCGCGACATAAATATTAGTAACCGTACACTTATAAATCTCTCAATTTGTGTCAAACCATTCATTCTGAGATTCAAATAATGATGCCGGACCAGAAAAATCAGGAAGAAGGGAAGATATTGGCACCTTTTGTTTATACCGACAACAAATTTTGTTATTTAAACTTGTTTTCATTCCCATTAAATGTCAAACAACCCATCAGGATGTATTTAAAAGTGCTCAATTATAAGGCCAGTACCAGAATATCATTCAAAAGAAGAAATATTGGCTCTTTTTATTCTTGTCGACAAAAGTTTTAGTATAACCGTAGACTTACGAAGCGCTTAATTTTTGACAAAATTTTCATCGCGAGGTACATAAAGAATAAAATTATTATGCCGGTAGAGAATATTCAAGGAAAAGGGTAAATATTGGGCCAAGATATTGATGAATACAACAAATATAGCAGCTTGACACTTAAACTCCTTCATGAAAGGCTATCATTTCTTAACATTTAGGGAAAGTTGTACCACAGTTTCTGACACGTTTTCTTCGGCGACCTATAACTTTTGAATGCCCCGATACATTTTCAATATCAAGACATCAAAATGTGCGCAATTGAATTCCCTTTCCAAAACGCTAAACAGTTTAAAAATCGGACGGTCAACAACAGAGATACGATTTTTTCAAAGTTTGCCTATAAGCCTTAACAGATTATCTCCCCTGAATTTCAATATGCAAATTTTGGCATACCTTCTTCAGGAAATTGTTACAAAAAGACTACTATATATACAACTAAGTATGTATTACTGTAGGGGGACCCTTGAATCCAAAACATATCGGCGCATGCGCACTTGAAAGGGTTAGGGTTAGAAAAAAAGATCCGGCTAACCCAAACCCTAACCCAGGTTAGGGTTAACCCTAATTTGGGTTAGGGTTAACCCTAACCCTCATATATTCATACGCCAGCCATATCACAACCATTAATTGTCAGCCTACACCCCAGGTGCCCCCCTCTATATGATACCTAACCCTGACTCTAACCCTAACCCTAACACTAACCCTAACCCTGACCCTAACCCTGACCCTAACCCTAACACTAACCCTTACCCTAACCCTAACCCTAACCCAAACCCTGACCCTAACCCTGACCCAAACCCAAACCCAAACCCTAACCCTCTCAATGATAACTTGCATACAGACTTTGAACGTTAATAACTTTGGCATTTCTCAACCGATTTGAAAGATCTTTGGCGTTTTGGAAAGCCCAGACAGGCTGCTATTTGATCAGTTTATTGTTTTGTCGTTCATATTAAAGCCTTTCTTTTCCTATCAACCTGTAACATTGCAATATGGTCATTTTCTGAGGCTCGTATCTTTGCCATTTCTCAAGCAATCGGAAAAACATATAAGTAAATAAGACTCGTTTTTCCAAGTTCTTTCAGGATAACCTCAGGTCGGAGACTTCATTCCTGTAAACAAAAAGTTGGGTTCAAAAATCTGCCAAATTCTTTGAAAGATTTGCAATTTTTTCACAAGAACAACGAAATCTCCGTCATTTTACTACCTTAAAGCTGGAACTTTCTGGTATACATAAGCTGACAAAATGCGCCAGCTATTGGTGTATATAAGACGTGTATATCTAGCGGGGTTATTGCGTATCAACATGAAACGTGTTTGAACAAAATCGATGAAAGACGAAATACGCCGGCTATTTCACACGGTCCAAAAGCGTTTTTCGTGGTTTCTCATTCTCAGAATTAGGTGTGTGAAATTTAAAGTGTGTGGTCCACTTGCAAAGAGGAAATCAATATAGTTAAAAAAAAAAAAAAAAAAAAAAAAAAAAATAAACAAATAAAAATTTTAACTATAATTTAACTCTAACACTACAGCATTTATCAAAACAGTTAAAAAAAAAATAAAAAAAAAAAAAAAAAATAAAATAATAAATATAATTTAACTCAAACAGTCCAGCATGAGGCATAAAAGTACTCATTTATCAGAGCAGTACTTAAATATCATATAAAAGGAGAAATATTGGCACTTTCTATATCTGTCGACAAAGTTTTTAGTCTCCATACACTGAAAACTATAAACCAAAAAGAATAAAATATGATGCCGGTATGGAATAACCATGAAAAAAGGTCAATGTTGACACCCTATATTGATGAGTACAACACATATTGCAATTTGAAACTTAAAATCCTTCACTCTAATGTCTAACAATCAGTCTTGAGGTACAAAAAGTACTCAATTACCAAGCCGGTACAAGAATATCAATAAAAAGAAAGAAATATTGTCGCCTTTTATTGTTATCGACACAAATAAAAGTAACCGTAGACTTATACAGTGTCAAATTATCCATCCTAAGAATGAAATGTTTATACCGGCACAGAAGTATCATCAAAAAGAAAGAAATATTGTCGCCTTTTATTGTTATCGACACAAATATAAGTAACCGTAGACTTATACAGTGTCAAATTATCCATCAAAAGAATAAAATGTTTATACCGGCACAGAAGTATCATCAAAAAGAAAGAAATAGTGTCGCCTTTTATTGTTATCGACACAAATATAAGTAACCGTAGACTTATACAGTGTCAAATTATCCATCAAAAGAATAAAATGTTCATGCTGGCACACAAGTATCATCAAAAAGGATAGATATTGGCACCATGTATAGATGCAGACAACAAAATACAGCAACCTGAAACATTCATTTCTTCACTTTTGTGTCTGAGAATCCATCTAAACTCATAAATATCATACAACATATGAAATATTGTCACTTTTAGTTGGTATTGACATAAATATCAGTAACCGTACACTTATAAATCTCTCAATTGTTGTCAAATTATGCATTCTTATAGTTGTCGACAAATGTTTTAGTAACCGTAGACTCCTAACCTGTGTAAAACTATCAATCCTCAGGTACCGAAAGGATAAAATGTTAATGCCGGTAAGTAATAACCAAGAAAATGGTCAATATTGGCACCCTATATTGCTGAATGCAACAAATATAGCACTTCAAAACATTTATTCTTTCACTTTAATGTCTGACAATCCATTTGAATGTATCAAATGGCCTCTATTACCTGGCCAGTACAAGAATATTAGGACAAAGATGAAATAGTGTCGCTTTTAATTGTTTCGCGACATAAATATTAGTAACCGTACACTTATAAATCTCTCAATTTGTGTCAAACCATTCATTCTGAGATTCAAATAATGATGCCGGACCAGAAAAATCAGGAAGAAGGGAAGATATTGGCACCTTTTGTTTATACCGACAACAAATTTTGTTATTTAAACTTGTTTTCATTCCCATTAAATGTCAAACAACCCATCAGGATGTATTTAAAAGTGCTCAATTATAAGGCCAGTACCAGAATATCATTCAAAAGAAGAAATATTGGCTCTTTTTATTCTTGTCGACAAAAGTTTTAGTATAACCGTAGACTTACGAAGCGCTTAATTTTTGACAAAATTTTCATCGCGAGGTACATAAAGAATAAAATTATTATGCCGGTAGAGAATATTCAAGGAAAAGGGTAAATATTGGGCCAAGATATTGATGAATACAACAAATATAGCAGCTTGACACTTAAACTCCTTCATGAAAGGCTATCATTTCTTAACATTTAGGGAAAGTTGTACCACAGTTTCTGACACGTTTTCTTCGGCGACCTATAACTTTTGAATGCCCCGATACATTTTCAATATCAAGACATCAAAATGTGCGCAATTGAATTCCCTTTCCAAAACGCTAAACAGTTTAAAAATCGGACGGTCAACAACAGAGATACGATTTTTTCAAAGTTTGCCTATAAGCCTTAACAGATTATCTCCCCTGAATTTCAATATGCAAATTTTGGCATACCTTCTTCAGGAAATTGTTACAAAAAGACTACTATATATACAACTAAGTATGTATTACTGTAGGGGGACCCTTGAATCCAAAACATATCGGCGCATGCGCACTTGAAAGGGTTAGGGTTAGAAAAAAAGATCCGGCTAACCCAAACCCTAACCCAGGTTAGGGTTAACCCTAATTTGGGTTAGGGTTAACCCTAACCCTCATATATTCATACGCCAGCCATATCACAACCATTAATTGTCAGCCTACACCCCAGGTGCCCCCCTCTATATGATACCTAACCCTAACCCTAACCCTAACCCTAACCCTAACCCTAACCTAACCCTAACCCTAACCCTAACCCTAACCCTAACCCTAACCCTAACCCTAACCCTAACCCTAACCCTAACCTAACCCTAACCCTAACCGGACCAGAAAAATCAGGAAGAAGGGAAGATATTGGCACCTTTTGTTTATACCGACAACAAATTTTGTTATTTAAACTTGTTTTCATTCCCATTTAATGTCAAACAACCCATCAGGATGTATTTAAAAGTGCTCAATTATAAGGCCAGTACCAGAATATCATTCAAAAGAAGAAATATTGGCTCTTTTTATTCTTGTCGACAAAAGTTTTAGTATAACCGTAGACTTACGAAGCGCTTAATTTTTGACAAAATTTTCATCGCGAGGTACATAAAGAATAAAATTATTATGCCGGTAGAGAATATTCAAGGAAAAGGGTAAATATTGGCCCAAGATATTGATGAATACAACAAATATAGCAGCTTGACACTTAAACTCCTTCATGAAAGGCTATCATTTCTTAACATTTAAGGAAAGTTGTACCACAGTTTCTGACACGTTTTCTTCGGCGACCTATAACTTTTGAATGCCCCGATACATTTTCAATATCAAGACATCAAAATGTGCGCAATTGAATTCCCTTTCCAAAACGCTAAACAGTTTAAAAATCGGACGGTCAACAACAGAGATACGATTTTTTCAAAGTTTGCCTATAAGCCTTAACAGATTATCTCCCCTGAATTTCAATATGCAAATTTTGGCATACCTTCTTCAGGAAATTGTTACAAAAAGACTACTATATATACAACTAAGTATGTATTACTGTAGGGGGACCCATGAATCCAAAACATATCGGCGCATGCGCACTTGAAAGGGTTAGGGTTAGAAAAAAAGATCCGGCTAACCCAAACCCTAACCCAGGTTAGGGTTAACCCTAATTTGGGTTAGGGTTAACCCTAACCCTCATATATTCATACGCCAGCCATATCACAACCATTAATTGTCAGCCTACACCCCAGGTGCCCCCCTCTATATGAACCCTAACCCTAACCCTAACCCTAACCCTAACCCTAACCCTAACCCTAACCCTAACCTAACCCTAACCCTAACCCTAACCCTAACCCTAACCCTAACCCTAACCCTAACCCTAACCCTAACCCTAACCCTAACCTAACCCTAACCCTAACCTAACCCTAACCCTAACCCTAACCCTAACCCTAACCCTAACCCTAACCCTAACCTAACCCTAACCTAACCCTAACCTAACCCTAACCCTAACCCTAACCCTAACCCTAACCCTAACCTAACCCTAACCCTAACCCTAACCCTAACCCTAACCCTAACCCTAACCTAACCTAAACCCTAACCCTAACCCTAACCCTAACCCTAACCCTAACCCTAACCCTAACCCTAACCCTAACCTTTAACCCTAACCTAACCCTAACCCTAACCTAACCCTAACCCTAACCCTAACCCTAACCCTAACCCTAACCCTAAACCCTAACCCTAACCCTAACCCTAACCCTAACCCTAACCCTAACCCTAACCTAACCTAACCCTAACCCTAACCCTAACCCTAACCCTAACCCTAACCCTAACCCTAACCTAACCCTAACCCTAATATATTGATCTTACTAAATCATAGGTCATTATGTAGTTTGGTGTATTGCTGTCAAATTTAAGGATTAAATTAATCTAGGTCCAAAAAGCTTGAATTTGCAGTTCCGACTATATTCAGATAGTACACCTTAAATCTTTTTATAACTTTTTCAAATCAACTTGGATTTTCATCAAACTATACAGCTATCTTGGTAACATATTGATCTTACTGAATCAAAGGTCATTATGTAGTTTGGTGTATTGCTGTCAAACTTAAGAATAGCTTTAATCTAGTTAAAAAAAGATTGAATTTGCAGTTCGGACTATATTCAGATAGTACACTTTAATTTTTTTTATAACTTTTTCAAATCAACTAGGATTTTCATCAACCTATACAGCTATTTTAGTAATATATTGATCTTACTAAATCATAGGTCATTATGTAGTTTGGTGTATTGCTGTCAAATTTAAGGATTAAATTAATACATCCTGACATTTTGCTATATGAGTCAGCCTGGGGTATCAAAACTACTTAAATTTTGTTACGTATCAATATATTGAACAAAAGGAGGACATGCTGGCACTCTTAATTTATGCGGACAAAAATTTGTAGTTGTTGTGTTCCAATATTGCTGTCATTTGTATTATACATTAAATCCTGACATAAAAATAGTTGCTGATTTACCATGCGGCTATATAGATTTACAAAATAAAGTGCAAATATGGTCAGTTTTGGTTGATGCAGTCAAATAATTTTGTTATAGGAGTCAGCCTGAGGTATCAAAACTACTGAAATTTTGTTGCTAGACAATATTTTGATTAAAAAGAGGACATGCTGGCAATCTATATTTATACGGAGAAAATTGTGTATTCACATTATGTTCCAATACTACTGTCATTTGTATAAAACATTCATTCTTGACATAAAATTATTACTGAATTATTATGCGGCTATATAGATTTACATAATAATGTGCAAATATGGTCAGTTTAAGTTGATGCTGTCAAATATTTTTGCAAACGGTAGGTTTTAATTGACAAGTCAAAACAGCTTAAATTTTCAGTGCGCAATAAATTCAGATAGTCAACCTTAAACATTTCTGTAACTTTTTCAAATCGACTTGGATTTTCAAAAACCTTGACAGCTATTTCCAATATACCCTGTTCTTACATAGGACAGAGTCATTTGGCATTTGGGTTGATTACTGGTAAATGGTATGTTTTAATTGAGAATTCAAAACAGCTTAAATTTTCAGTGCGCAATAAATTCAGATAGTCAACCTTAAACATTTCTGTCACTTTTTCAAATCGACTTGGATTTTTATAAAACATGACAGCTGTCTCAATTATATACTGTTCTTACCAATTGCAAAGTCATTTGCCATTTTATTAACCTTCCTGTCAAATTGTAGGTTTATTTCATAGGTGAAAAAGGCTAAGATTTTCACTTCTGACTACATTCAGATAGTCACCTTTAAGAATTTCTACAACTTTCTCAAATCAACTGGGATTTTAAGGTTAACTAGACAGCTATCTCAATTATATACTATTCTTACAAAATGCAAAGTAGCAGTTTGCCATTTTCATTCATTCCTGTCAAATTGTATGTTTAATTGAGTAACTGTAGACTGACAAACTGTGTAAATCTATCAAACCTGAGCTACCACAAGTATAAAATGTTTATGCCGGTAAGGAATAATCAAGAAAAAGGTCAATTTTATTCATGAATACAACAAATATACCAATTTGACACTTAAACTCCTTCACACGACAGGTCAGTCCTATCGTGTCCTAAATATTTATGCGGAGCACATTGAATTGTTGTACCAGCAATTTAATTCCTGCCACAGAAGCCTAAACCAACTAACTGCTGATTCAGTAAAGTATGTTTAGGTGCAAATTAACCCTTTTTAACAGCCTTTGCAAGTCCCTAGAAAAACATTCGCATTCCTCAACACAGATTGCTATTTACACATGGAGCACTCCAAAATGTTGTACCAAGGAGTATAATTCCATATGAGGCATATGCTTTGGTATTCTCAGAGTGTTCTTTACATACACCTGTGCTGTCTCCTCTTATAAATGTCGGTTAAAAATAGGCAGTGCCATTCTATGTTGCATAGTAAGGTGGAGCACCTACTAATGTTGTACCAGGAATAAGCATGTTACAGTTATTAGTTGGCTTTTTTATCGACCTATAACTTTTGAATGCCTGAGCTGATGTTCCAAAACCAGACTGCACAATTTGCCCAATTGAATGCCCATTCCAAAACGTTAAACATTTTTGAAATCGAACGGTAAACAACGGAGCTATGATTTTTCAAAGTTTGCCATGTACACTTCCGTGTTCCATACTACGTCTAATATGTAAACAAATACCCATGTGTTCTTTATCGACCTATAACTTTTGAATGCCTGACCTGATCTTCCAAACCTAGACTGCACAATTTGCCCAATTGAATGTCCTTTCCAAAACGTTAAACATTTTGTAAATCAAACGGTTAAAAACGGAGCTATGACTTTTTCAAAGTTTGCCATATAGCCTCCCGTATTCCTTACTACGTCTGATATGTAAACAAATACCCAAGTCTTCTTTAACGGCTATACACATTTTATTTTCACTATCAAGTCAGCACAATTTCCGCAGTTAAATGTCTCTTCCAAAACACTAAACAGTTTATACATCGGACCGCAAACAACGGAGCTACGATTTTTCAAACTTTGCCTATATTCCTAATTGGATTATCTTCCCTGAATTCAAATTTTGTGTCACACCTTGTTTGAGGAAATTATTACACAAAGCCTACTATATAAAGCACTCAGTACACATATGCTAATGGGGGGAACCCTTGTATCCAAGGCATGTCGCGCATGCGCACTCAGACTTTATAAATAAATAAATAAAAATTTTAACTATAATTTAACTCTAACACTCCAGCATTTATCAGACCAGTTAATAAAAAAAAAAAAAAAAAAAAAAATAATAAATATAATTTAACTCAAACAGTCCAGCATGAGGCATAAAAGTACTTAAATATCATATAAAAGAAGAAATATTGGCACTTTTTATATCTGTCGACAAAGTTTTTAGTCTCCATACACTGAAAACTATAAACCAAAAAGAATAAAATAGGTTGCCGGTATGGAATAACCTTGAAAAAGGTCAATGTTGACACCCTATATTGATGAGTACAACACATATAGCAATTTGAAACTTAAAATCCTTCAGTCTAATGTCTAACAATCAATTTTGAGGTACAAAAAGTACTCAATTACAAAGCCGGTACAAGAATATCAATAAAAAGAAAGAAATATTGTCGCCTTTTATTGTTATCGACACAAATAAAAGTAACCGTAGACTTATACAGTGTCAAATTATCCATCCTAAGAATGAAATGTTTATACCGGCACAGAAGTATCATCAAAAAGAAAGAAATATTGTCGCCTTTTATTGTTATCGACACAAATAAAAGTAACCGTAGCCTTATACAGTGTCAAATTATCCATCAAAAGAATAAAATGTTCATGCTGGCACACAAGTATCATCAAAAGGATAGATATTGGCACCATTTATAGATGCAGACAACAAATACAGCAACCTGAAACATTCATTTCTTCACTTTTGTGTCTGAGAATACATCTAAACTCATAAATATTATACAACATATGAAGTATTGTCACTTTTAGTTGGTATCGACATAAATATCAGTAACCGTACACTTATAAATCTCTCAATTGTTGTCAAATTATGCATTCTTATAGTTGTCGACAAATGTTTTAGTAACCGTAGACTCCAAACCTGTGTAAAACTATCAATCCTCAGGTACCGAAAGGATAAAATGTTAATGCCGGTAAGTAATAACCAAGAAAATGGTCAATATTGGCACCCTATATTGCTGAATGCAACAAATATAGCACTTCAAAACATTTATTCTTTCACTTTTATGTCTGACAATCCATTTGAATGTATCAAATGTCCTCTATTACCAGGCCGGTACAAGAATATTATAACAAAGATGAAATAGTGTCGCTTTTAATTGTTTCGCGACATAAATATTAGTAACCGTACACTTATAAATCTCTCAATTTGTGTCAAACCATTCATTCTTAGATTCAAATAATGATGCCGGACCAGAAAAATCAGGAAGAAGGGAAGATATTGGCACCTTTTGTTGATACCGACAACAAATTTTGTTATTTAAACTTGTTTTCATTCCCATTTAATGTCAAACAACCCATCAGGATGTATTTAAAAGTGCTCAATTATAAGGCCAGTACCAGAATATCATTCAAAAGAAGAAATATTGGCTCTTTTTATTCTTGTCGACAAAAGTTTTAGTATAACCGTAGACTTACGAAGCGCTTAATTTTTGACAAAATTTTCATCGCGAGGTACATAAAGAATAAAATTATTATGCCGGTAGAGAATATTCAAGGAAAAGGGTACATATTGGCTCAAGATATTGATGAATACAACAAATATAGCAGCTTGACACTTAAACTCCTTCATGAAAGACTATCATTTCTTAACATTTAGGGATCGTTGTACCACAGTTTCTGACACGTTTTCTTCGGCGACCTATAACTTTTGAATGCCCCGATACATTTTCAATATCAAGACAACAAAATGTGCGCAATTGAATTCCCTTTCCAAAACGCTAAACAGTTTATAAATCGGACGGTCAACAACAGAGATACGATTTTTTCAAAGTTTGCCTATAAGCCTTATCAGATTATCTCCCCTGAATTTCAATATGCAAATTTTGGCATACCTTCTTCAGGAAATTGTTACAAAAAGACTACTATATATACAACTAAGTATGTATTACTATAGGGGGACCCTTGAATCCAAAACATATCGGCGCATGCGCACTTAAAAGGGTTAGGGTTAGAAAAAAAGATCCGGCTAACCCAAACCCTAACCCTAACCCTAATTTGGGTTAGGGTTAACCCTAACCCTCATATATTCATACGCCAGCCATATCACAACCCTTAATAGTCAGCCTACACCCCAGGTGCCCCCCTCTATATGATACCTAACCCTAACCCTAACCTAACCCTAACCCTAACCCTAACCCTAACCTTAACCCTAACCCTAACCCTAACCCTAACCCTAACCCTAACCCTAACCCTAACCCTAACCTAACCCTAACCCTAACCCTAACCCTAACCCTAACCCTAACCCTAACCCTAACCTAACCCTAACCCTAACCCTAACCCTAACCCTAACCCTAACCCTAACCCTAACCCTAACCCTAACCTAACCCTAACCCTAACCCTAACCCTAACCCTAACCCTAACCCTAACCCTAAACCCTAAACCCTAACCCTAACCCTAACCCTAACCCTAACCCTAACCTAACCCTAACCCTAACCCTAACCCTAACCCTAACCCTAACCCTAACCCTAACCCTAACCTAACCCTAACCCTAACCCTAACCCTAACCCTAACCCTAACCCTAACCCAAATATTTTTGGAAATTTCTGACGCATGCGCAGTCACAAAAAAGGGCAGACATGCGCAGAAGTGAAAAAGGGCACCTCACTAACCCTCGTCAAAGTCCACTACCATACGCAAACCCTGACCCTAACCCTAACTTAAACCCTGACCCTGACCCTAACCCTGACCCTAACCCTGACCCAAACCCTGACCCTAACCCTGACCCTAACCCTGACCCAAACCCTGACCCTAACCCTGACCCTAACCCTGACCCTAACCCTGACCCAAACCCTGACCCTAACTCTAACCCAAACACTAACCCAAACCAAAACCCCAAATGTGTTAAAATCGTTGTTTTGAAGGCCTTACTTTATCTTGGAACGGGTAAGTCTAGGGGGTTAACCGATTAGATTTTCGTATTAAGTTTTTTCACGAACTTCTCAAAAATCACAGTTTTGGAGGGGTGGGGGGTCAGGTTGTGGTTTTTGGTACTTTTCAAAGTCGATATTTTCAAAGTCTCAACATGATCCTATGCTTCGATTGGCTTGAAATTAATAAATCGACCCCGTTAGGGGCAGTACTTTGCGAGAATTAAGCCTATGATGAAAACCGCAAGTCTTTATCTTTTGTAGTTTCGGAGTTGGGGTTAATGTCGGGATTAGGCTTCACTCTCACACAAACGTTTCTTCAGTGAGGTCGGAAAGTGCGGCCGTACACTTCATTGATACCAATAAGTTTTCATGCTCTAGATCGCCTTTTCATCTTTTCGGAACAGTTAACTTTAAGAAAATATCTCTATTCAAATCCATTCTACACCTATTTGAAGATTGAAGTCAAAGGCACTTTTCATACTCTGTACTTAGAAATATTTTTGGAAATTTCTGACGCATGCGCAGTCACAAAAAAGGGCAGACATGCGCAGAAGTGAAAAAGGGCACCTCACTAACCCTCGTCAAAGTCCACTACCATACGCAAACCCTGACCCTAACCCTAACTTAAACCCTGACCCTGACCCTAACCCTGACCCTAACCCTGACCCAAACCCTGACCCTAACCCTGACCCTAACCCTGACCCAAACCCTGACCCTAACCCTGACCCTAACCCTGACCCTAACCCTGACCCAAACCCTGACCCTAACTCTAACCCAAACACTAACCCAAACCAAAACCCCAAATGTGTTAAAATCGTTGTTTTGAAGGCCTTACTTTATCTTGGAACGGGTAAGTCTAGGGGGTTAACCGATTAGATTTTCGTATTAAGTTTTTTCACGAACTTCTCAAAAATCACAGTTTTGGAGGGGTGGGGGGTCAGGTTGTGGTTTTTGGTACTTTTCAAAGTCGATATTTTCAAAGTCTCAACATGATCCTATGCTTCGATTGGCTTGAAATTAATAAATCGACCCCGTTAGGGGCAGTACTTTGCGAGAATTAAGCCTATGATGAAAACCGCAAGTCTTTATCTTTTGAAGTTTCGGAGTTGGGGTTAATGTCGGGATTAGGCTTCACTCTCACACAAACGTTTCTTCAGTGAGGTCGGAAAGTGCGGCCGTACACTTCATTGATACCAATAAGTTTTCATGCTCTAGATCGCCTTTTCATCTTTTCGGAACAGTTAACTTTAAGAAAATATCTCTATTCAAATCCATTCTACACCTATTTGAAGATTGAAGTCAAAGGCACTTTTCATACTCTGTACTTAGAAATATTTTTGGAAATTTCTGACGCATGCGCAGTCACAAAAAAGGGCAGACATGCGCAGAAGTGAAAAAGGGCACCTCACTAACCCTCGTCAAAGTCCACTACCATACGCAAACCCTGACCCTAACCCTAACTTAAACCCTGACCCTGACCCTAACCCTGACCCTAACCCTGATCCAAACCCTGACCCTAACCCTGACCCTAACCCTGACCCAAACCCTGACCCTAACCCTGACCCTAACCCTGACCCTAACCCTGACCCAAACCCTGACCCTAACTCTAACCCAAACACTAACCCAAACCAAAACCCCAAATGTGTTAAAATCGTTGTTTTGAAGGCCTTACTTTATCTTGGAACGGGTAAGTCTAGGGGGTTAACCGATTAGATTTTCGTATTAAGTTTTTTCACGAACTTCTCAAAAATCACAGTTTTGGAGGGGTGGGGGGTCAGGTTGTGGTTTTTGGTACTTTTCAAAGTCGATATTTTCAAAGTCTCAACATGATCCTATGCTTCGATTGGCTTGAAATTAATAAATCGACCCCGTTAGGGGCAGTACTTTGCGAGAATTAAGCCTATGATGAAAACCGCAAGTCTTTATCTTTTGTAGTTTCGGAGTTGGGGTTAATGTCGGGATTAGGCTTCACTCTCACACAAACGTTTCTTCAGTGAGGTCGGAAAGTGCGGCCGTACACTTCATTGATACCAATAAGTTTTCATGCTCTAGATCGCCTTTTCATCTTTTCGGAACAGTTAACTTTAAGAAAATATCTCTATTCAAATCCATTCTACACCTATTTGAAGATTGAAGTCAAAGGCACTTTTCATACTCTGTACTTAGAAATATTTTTGGAAATTTCTGACGCATGCGCAGTCACAAAAAAGGGCAGACATGCGCAGAAGTGAAAAAGGGCACCTCACTAACCCTCGTCAAAGTCCACTACCATACGCAAACCCTGACCCTAACCCTAACTTAAACCCTGACCCTGACCCTAACCCTGACCCTAACCCTGACCCAAACCCTGACCCTAACCCTGACCCTAACCCTGACCCAAACCCTGACCCTAACCCTGACCCTAACCCTGACCCTAACCCTGACCCAAACCCTGACCCTAACTCTAACCCAAACACTAACCCAAACCAAAACCCCAAATGTGTTAAAATCGTTGTTTTGAAGGCCTTACTTTATCTTGGAACGGGTAAGTCTAGGGGGTTAACCGATTAGATTTTCGTATTAAGTTTTTTCACGAACTTCTCAAAAATCACAGTTTTGGAGGGGTGGGGGGTCAGGTTGTGGTTTTTGGTACTTTTCAAAGTCGATATTTTCAAAGTCTCAACATGATCCTATGCTTCGATTGGCTTGAAATTAATAAATCGACCCCGTTAGGGGCAGTACTTTGCGAGAATTAAGCCTATGATGAAAACCGCAAGTCTTTATCTTTTGAAGATTCGGAGTTGGGGTTAATGTCGGGATTAGGCTTCACTCTCACACAAACGTTTCTTCAGTGAGGTCGGAAAGTGCGGCCGTACACTTCATTGATACCAATAAGTTTTCATGCTCTAGATCGCCTTTTCATCTTTTCGGAACAGTTAACTTTAAGAAAATATCTCTATTCAAATCCATTCTACACCTATTTGAAGATTGAAGTCAAAGGCACTTTTCATACTCTGTACTTAGAAATATTTTTGGAAATTTCTGACGCATGCGCAGTCACAAAAAAGGGCAGACATGCGCAGAAGTGAAAAAGGGCACCTCACTAACCCTCGTCAAAGTCCACTACCATACGCAAACCCTGACCCTAACCCTAACTTAAACCCTGACCCTGACCCTAACCCTGACCCTAACCCTGACCCAAACCCTGACCCTAACCCTGACCCTAACCCTGACCCAAACCCTGACCCTAACCCTGACCCTAACCCTGACCCTAACCCTGACCCAAACCCTGACCCTAACTCTAACCCAAACACTAACCCAAACCAAAACCCCAAATGTGTTAAAATCGTTGTTTTGAAGGCCTTACTTTATCTTGGAACGGGTAAGTCTAGGGGGTTAACCGATTAGATTTTCGTATTAAGTTTTTTCACGAACTTCTCAAAAATCACAGTTTTGGAGGGGTGGGGGGTCAGGTTGTGGTTTTTGGTACTTTTCAAAGTCGATATTTTCAAAGTCTCAACATGATCCTATGCTTCGATTGGCTTGAAATTAATAAATCGACCCCGTTAGGGGCAGTACTTTGCGAGAATTAAGCCTATGATGAAAACCGCAAGTCTTTATCTTTTGAAGTTTCGGAGTTGGGGTTAATGTCGGGATTAGGCTTCACTCTCACACAAACGTTTCTTCAGTGAGGTCGGAAAGTGCGGCCGTACACTTCATTGATACCAATAAGTTTTCATGCTCTAGATCGCCTTTTCATCTTTTCGGAACAGTTAACTTTAAGAAAATATCTCTATTCAAATCCATTCTACACCTATTTGAAGATTGAAGTCAAAGGCACTTTTCATACTCTGTACTTAGAAATATTTTTGGAAATTTCTGACGCATGCGCAGTCACAAAAAAGGGCAGACATGCGCAGAAGTGAAAAAGGGCACCTCACTAACCCTCGTCAAAGTCCACTACCATACGCAAACCCTGACCCTAACCCTAACTTAAACCCTGACCCTGACCCTAACCCTGACCCTAACCCTGACCCAAACCCTGACCCTAACCCTGACCCTAACCCTGACCCAAACCCTGACCCTAACCCTGACCCTAACCCTGACCCTAACCCTGACCCAAACCCTGACCCTAACTCTAACCCAAACACTAACCCAAACCAAAACCCCAAATGTGTTAAAATCGTTGTTTTGAAGGCCTTACTTTATCTTGGAACGGGTAAGTCTAGGGGGTTAACCGATTAGATTTTCGTATTAAGTTTTTTCACGAACTTCTCAAAAATCACAGTTTTGGAGGGGTGGGGGGTCAGGTTGTGGTTTTTGGTACTTTTCAAAGTCGATATTTTCAAAGTCTCAACATGATCCTATGCTTCGATTGGCTTGAAATTAATAAATCGACCCCGTTAGGGGCAGTACTTTGCGAGAATTAAGCCTATGATGAAAACCGCAAGTCTTTATCTTTTGTAGTTTCGGAGTTGGGGTTAATGTCGGGATTAGGCTTCACTCTCACACAAACGTTTCTTCAGTGAGGTCGGAAAGTGCGGCCGTACACTTCATTGATACCAATAAGTTTTCATGCTCTAGATCGCCTTTTCATCTTTTCGGAACAGTTAACTTTAAGAAAATATCTCTATTCAAATCCATTCTACACCTATTTGAAGATTGAAGTCAAAGGCACTTTTCATACTCTGTACTTAGAAATATTTTTGGAAATTTCTGACGCATGCGCAGTCACAAAAAAGGGCAGACATGCGCAGAAGTGAAAAAGGGCACCTCACTAACCCTCGTCAAAGTCCACTACCATACGCAAACCCTGACCCTAACCCTAACTTAAACCCTGACCCTGACCCTAACCCTGACCCTAACCCTGACCCAAACCCTGACCCTAACCCTGACCCTAACCCTGACCCAAACCCTGACCCTAACCCTGACCCTAACCCTGACCCTAACCCTGACCCAAACCCTGACCCTAACTCTAACCCAAACACTAACCCAAACCAAAACCCCAAATGTGTTAAAATCGTTGTTTTGAAGGCCTTACTTTATCTTGGAACGGGTAAGTCTAGGGGGTTAACCGATTAGATTTTCGTATTAAGTTTTTTCACGAACTTCTCAAAAATCACAGTTTTGGAGGGGTGGGGGGTCAGGTTGTGGTTTTTGGTACTTTTCAAAGTCGATATTTTCAAAGTCTCAACATGATCCTATGCTTCGATTGGCTTGAAATTAATAAATCGACCCCGTTAGGGGCAGTACTTTGCGAGAAT